>NC_052626.1:115888069-116191711 GCF_016161935.1 Mauremys reevesii
AACATGATGTGCTTTTCAGTGTGGTACAGTAGAACCTCAGAGTTACAAACTGGCCAGTAGGCAATCATGCAGCAGCAAATACAGTACAGTGTTTAAACATAAACTACTAAAAAAAATAAAAAAGGGAATACAGCATTTTTCTTCTGCATAGTGAAGTTTCAAAGCTGTATTAAGTCAACGTTCAGTTGTAAACATTTGGAAGAACCACCGTAATGCTTTGTTCAGCATTATGAACATTTCAGCGTTACAACCACCTCCATTCCTGAGGTGTTGGTAACTCTGAGCTTCTCCTGTACATGCCGTCTATGCTGGTGTGTAGTGTACGTAGCCAGGAGATCACAGTTGGGGTGACAGATTCTCAAGAAAAGGAGACTACACAGCAATGTACTAGCACACCTCGACTCTGCTTTGTGAGGGTGCCAGCAGGAATCAGCCATTGGACCCGCTGGCATCTTATTGCGTTACCAGGTGGATCTCCAGTACACCCGGAATGGATCGCTACCCTGCGACTGCACCTGTGAACAACACCCCACCTGTCCCCCACAGAACCTCCAGTCTGTTCTCCAGATCCTTTCCCCGGTGTCAGGGTTGGGGAAAGGATCCCAGGTGAGGTCCTAGCCACACACCTCTGCACAAACATCAACCCTGCCTGCTAGAGGCTGAAAGTTACCCCCGGAACAAACACCGCACCTAACAATAACATCACACTTGTAGCTAGCCCAGGCAAAACCAGGAGCAGACCCAGGTCAGGATCTCCCCGCAGCACAGCGCAAAACAGCCCCTCCCCTCCCCATGCACGGCTAGACACAACACCGACTCCGCTTCTCGCCTGTGCTTGCAAGCCCTCTCCCCGCCTTGAGTCAGCCCAACCTGTCGGGGTGCGGGGGGAGCTCAGACTGCAGGTCAGTTACCGGGCTCGGTCCCTGCCACTTCCAGGCTGGGCATGTGCAGGAGTGTCCTGGCTCCAACAGCTCCGTCCCAGCCCAGGGCTCCTGCTTCGTTTCTGTTTCTGTTTCTGTTCTCAGCTTCCCACTGACCTCAGCCCACCCCCGCCTGCTCATTCTCTCAATCCCTCCCACGGCTCAGAGATAGCTCTGGTCTTGGCCGCGGCTCAAGAGGGGGAGGGTGCCAGCCAGCCAGGGTGTGCAGAGTTTGGGGGCGGGGGGTGGAGAAGGGAAGGGGATGGAGGTGCGGAGCTGTCCAGCCACAGACAGATGTTCTTCCTGCATTCCTGAACGATGACCTTAGGGCTTGACAGTTCAATAGATCCACCCTGACACAAGGCTGAAGGTGCCGGCAGCTTGCCCTGTCCTTCTCGGGGCTGTTTGGTGTTGGTATTTCATCCCGGGTGTACACACTGGCGTGGTGCTTAAGTTTTATCACCCCTCTCCAGAAAGTTGTCAACATTCAGAGTGACCACTAGGTGGCATAAAAAGAGTCAAGAGTCTGTGTAAACCGGAAATTAATCCAGTCTTGCATTCACTCCAGCCACGGTGTGCTGGGTCTTCCTAATCTTGGGGAAGGAGCGGGAGTCCAGGGTGGAGGAGATTACGGGCTGAGTAAGGAGGGAAAGGCAGGAGCTATAGAGGAGGAGGACGGGAGCTGGGGGTAGTGGGACAGGCAGGAGGTGAGAGAGTGGAGAGATAGGAGCAGAGGGGAACAAGGAGAGGCTGGGGGCACAGGGTCTGTAACCACTAAAGCACCAGCTCTCCAGAGCTGGAATGGAACCCATTAGCCCTGAGCCTCAATGTTCCTTTGCTGTCTGGCAAATAGCTGTGAAACCCACTGGCAAAGTGTGTGTCTCCATCCCTCGCTAGTGAGAAGGCCACACAGACAATAACCAGGGCCGCCCGGGGGGGGGGGCAAGAGGGGCAATTTGCCCCGGGCCCCACAGGGGCCCCCACAAGAGTTTTTCGGGGCCCCTGGAGCGGGGTCCTTCACTCGCTCCGGGGGGCCCGGAAAACTCTTGCAGAGCCGGGTGCAGGAGCTTCTTCCGCTCCCGGTCTTAGCCGGCGGGGGGTCCTTCCGCTCCGGGGTGGAAGGACCCTCCACTGGCGAATTACCACCAAAGCAGGACCCGCCGCCGAAGTTCAGCTTGGTCTTCGGCGGTAATTAGGCGGCGGGGAGCCCTTCCGTTCTGGGACCCGCCGGCGAAGTGCCCCGAAGACCCGCGGTGGGGGCCCCCCGCCGCCGAATTACCGCTGAAGACCGGGCTGCACTTCGGTGGCGGGTCCTGCTTCGGTGGTAATTCGGCGGCGGGGGGGCCCCCGCCGCGGGTCTTCAGGGCACTTCGGCAGCGGGTCCCGGAACGGAAGGGCCCCCTGCTGCCGAAGACCCCAGGCCCCCGGAATCCTCTGGGCGGTCCTGACAATAACAACCTTCTGTTGCTACCCGTTACTTCATTAGCTCCAGAGGTGCTGTGCTGTGAATCTAAATATCCCAGCCCTGCTGATAACCCATGTGTGGGGTCAATATGATTCCACACGGTAAAACTTTTGATTGTTCAGTTAAAAAAATACCCCACAACAATGTAGGAAACTACATTAAAAGGCACATTCAGGTTAGAAAGTCAAGCAGTCAGACGTTAGAAAATGCCAGACTTAAGGTTGCCCAGGCAACCTCGATCAAGCCCCCTTGTGCTTATGCATTAGAATTAACTACATGATCACATACTATTTTTGTCACAGGACCCCTGCCTCATTCAGTGCAAAGGATAGGTAGCTATTTAATTCTTTTTATCTTCGTCATTTACTGGGTGGCCCCATCGTTTATTTACCTCACACCATCCAAACCCTGCTCTGAAGACAGAATTATTAATCTCCTCTTAGGTTTTTATATCATGCCCTCATCATAGTATCTTTATTCTTCATTAAAATTAATGAATTAATCTTTACAGCACTCCTGGGAGGTGAGGTAAGATAGGATTATTACTCCATTATACATGCGAGGAACATATATTAAAGCCCAAATTTTCAAAAGTGCCAACTAATTTTGGGTACCCAATTTGGGAAGCCTAAGGCCTGGTTTCTTGGACTAGTTAACATTCTGAAGCACTTTATATGTTCAAAGCAGAGCTCTCACTTCTGATATAGTTGTGTGTGCTCAGCACTTCTGCAAAGCAGACCCCAGCTATCCGAAGCTAAGTATTCAGACAACGAGGAACAAACTATGGAAAGTTTAGAGTATGTGACTTGCTTTACATCACATAAGAATTCTATGACTGAGACAGGGAGAACCCAATTCCCTAAGGCAGCATTCAACTGCCTTAGCCACAAGAGATCCTCCTTCCATTTCCTGCCATTCTTCTTTCACTTCCTGCAATCACCTGCCTTTTTCACTACCTAGCTTCCAATGTCTGTAATGAGTGAGTTAGGGATCCTACAGACAACAGCCTTCTTCAGTACACAACCCTGATTTGTTCCCAGAGCAGGTCCATCCTGTACACTGAATAAGGTTGGGGTTCTCTCGAAAAAAATAGTATGCGATCATGTAATTAAAGACTGTATCGTAATGTATACACACTAGAGGGGTTTGTTGCACAGCCTAAATTCTGGCATTTCCTAACTTTCAAGTAATTGATTTTCAGTGTTAATGGCCTTTTAACGTAGTTTTTTTAATGCAATTATATTTATCCCTCCACTGTAAAGCCAGGCTGTTTAGGACTGTACCAGACTCCAAATGTACAGGATTCTGGGGGAGAGAAAACAATAACCAGTGCATTTTAGAAACCTCTAAAAACTACCTGGGATGAGAATTAGCTGAACTTGGCAGCTGTTTGATGTCACCCCACTCACCATTCACAAGGCATTTCTAGCTCCTGCTGTGCTAATTACTTTTCGGAGAGCCATCTGATCATGCTAAGGGCGTCACTTTAGATCTGTTTTATATCCACAGGGACCTGCAATTACTGTACTCATTACACCAGAGCAAAATAAGTGCACAGTGGGAGTAAAATGCACCCCAGTCAGGATGGTGGCTTGTACCTGCCCCATATAAAGCTCCATTATCATGATAAGGGCTATTCTCAGTCATTCATTCCCAGACAACAGCTGCTCAAACTCGGAGGCAAATCTTAATATGCAGCAATGTAAGTACATGGGACAGAAAGTAAACTGTGCACATTAGATGGAAACAAACCCTGGCAGACAGTGTACTTTGGTTTCACTCATCTGTTTCTGCATGTGATGTTATCACAAACAAGAAGTAATTAAACCTCAAGAACAGAGTGGCTTTCTATTTTCTGAGTGATAAGCAACTATTTAGGCAGTGACACTGAGCATGTCGTAAGAGATTTGGACATCAAGTTGTACCAGTAGTAAAATCTCAGGCAAAACTGTGTGACTTCCATCAAATGGCTCTACACACGCAGGGTGATATTCTGCCATCTTTACTCATGTTGATTTCAGTGGGGTTATACCTGAGCTGTAAAGAATAATAATTAATTTGGCCACCAGCAGATAGGAGCCATAATCAAAAAGAAAAGAAAAAAGAAAATGGCTTCACAACCAAAAATAAAGACAGATGGTGATGCAATCTAGGCAAAATAACTGAGTGTTCTTCCTGAATTTCCCACCAGACACCGCTGAGCTGCAATGCTTAACCACAGTCAGATTCTATAATGAGAAGAAATTTATCGTGAGGACTACACTTTGAAGGATAGAGATTTAAAACGTATTAGGGCAAGTATGACCATTCTCTCAAAGGAACAATTATTTAAGAATGAAAGTGTTTCAGATACTCTATTCTTTCCTGTCTACAGACAAATCTATGCATTTAATACCCAGGATGGGAAGGGTTTCCAGAGACCTTTTACAAAAGTGGGAATTGTATTATCCTGGTTTTTAGGCTCTGAGCCTGAATTTTATAATGTAACCAGTTATTGCGGGTACCTTAGTTTCTGGATGCCTAAATTTAAACAACTTAAAAATTAGGCTCTTTTCAAGTATCTCCTGTTGGGCACTCAAAATTACCAGTCAGTTCTGAAAATCTTAGCCTAAATGTTGGATTTCCAGCTTCTATATAGAAATCACAGACATTGATATGGAGGAAAAAATGTGGCCATTAGTTAAAATGGGGGAAAACTGCAGAGAAATCTCTTAAGAGCAGTGGTCGTAGATTTGGAAGAGACCTGCCACCACCTCCTCTGTGTGTTTCTATTAAAGTAACTCACTCTAAGGTGCTGCTCCAATGACATATCACTACCTCTTAAAAAATTTAAAGCAGTTCCGAGGTTTACTAGAGACAGTGTAGAGGGAAGATTCTATTCACACAGGGCCGGCTCCAGACCCCAGTGCGCCAAGCGTGCGCTTGGGGCGGCGTCCCGCGGGAGGGCGGCAGACGGCTCCGGCGGACCTCCCGCAGGCATGGCTGCGGAAGGTCCGCTGGTCCCGCGGCGCCGGTGGACTTCCCGCAGATGTGCCTGCGGAGGGCCGCTGGTCCCGCGGCTCCGGTGGAGCATCCGCAGGCACGTCTGCGAGAGGTCCACCGGCGCCGCGGGACCGGCGACCGGCAGAGCGCCCCCTGCGGCGTACTGCCCTGCTTGGGGCGGCGGAAATCCTAGAGCCGCCCCTATATTCACAGCATCTGATGGGACATCTATCCTCAGTTTGGTCTTTGAAATCAATGGATCCTGAGTGCCATCAGACCACTGGGTGATATTGCTGTGTCACCTTGTAAAAGGGAAATGCGCACTAGGGATAAACTCCTGCCCTCATTGAAGTCAAGGCAAAACTCCCATTGACTTGAGTGGGGCTAGGATTTCACCCTTGAAAACTCTAAGCTTGGGCCTAACATCCTGATTGCAACAAAATTCCCCTTAGCTGCATGTTAGTAAAAGAACAATCTTATAGAGCAATTCAGATGGGAAAAAGAAAGAGAACTGCTACCAGCAACAGGTCAGCATGTATGAATGTATGGTTCTGTGTCCTAAAACAAATATTAGAGATACAGAACTAATTAGTAAAACATTAACACCGGGGCCCCTGGGCTTGGGGAAAAATGTGTGTGGGGTTTGGGGTCTTTTTGCTATTCACACAACAGACATAATGTGAAGGATGGCATGGGCACAGTGTGGTCCAGATAATTATGTTCATTGAATATACACACCACACAAGGCTGTCTGGTTGGGTTCTGGCAGCTTCTAATGCATAGAACGCAGTGAGTGTCGCTAGAGGGTTCACATATTTTTAAAGGGATATTACACTATTATGTACTACGTACTCCTCCCCCTTTGATGTACAGGATGTTAAAGTTACAAATACATTTCTGTCAAAACTGCTATTAGTAAATATGCACCCTGCTACAAATTCAGTCTGAGAGGTAGTTTATGACTTCTCTCTGGATAACACAGGCATTACAAGAGTATCTGGGACAATTTCTGCTCTATCTGGTGCAGTCGTATCAGCAACACCTTCCTGTTCTGTCATCGTAGGGTAATCTGTGTAGAAACAAACATGAGGCTCGCTGGTACTAGCACAAGGAGTTTAAATTCTCTCCACACTGGCACTGCTCTGTTACTTTCCTTAATTCAGCCACTATTCAGAAATTGTTTCATTTCCTCTTCAATTCTGTCTGTAAGTGCAGAAACGTTCTGCAATCCCCAGTGGCTTTGGGGATGGGGGATTTTATGGAATTTTCGCAATCAGCAAATATTGTGTCTGTGGGTTTAATAGTAGCTGGCCTGCTGTGCAGTGGGTTACACGTTTGAGCCCCGGTTACACTCAGTAAAAATGCCACCCTTTCCTCCTCAGTTTATATCATTGGCTATTATACAGTGTTCCAGTCTCTCTAGTCCTCTACTGATCCAGCAAACAAGTCCCTTTCCCACCAACGACCAGTCACTTTTAGCCTTTGTTTCCCCCTAAATAAGTAGTTTACTCTCAGCGCCAGTGGCTGCAGCTTTCCTTCTAGTTTCCCTTCCTTGAGGCCTCTGCAGTCACATTTTGTCACTGCAGTCCTGGATTAAGACCCCATCCTGATCACCAGCTGTCTTTTGCTCTTCACACAACATACGTAATACGAAGGAACCACATGAGCACAGAGTGGGGGCAAATACCGACACTGATTGAATATACATACCATGCAAGGCTTAGCTATGTGCAACCTACTGTGGTTCTGGCAGCTTCTAAAATATAGACTACAGTGAGGAGCATTAGAAGGCTCACAAACTATTTAAAGAGATACTACCCTACTCCTGTACACTACAGTTACAAATACACGACTTGGGCAAGCTGAACCAAACTTGTTGGGCAGGGCTACAAACCTCTTGTTCACCCCACTCCTTTTTACTGTTTCTTCTAATCCTCTTCCTCAGCACAACAGCTAGTGGGGCTGTGCTGTCTGGGGCAGGAGGGACAGATAGATTCTGCTTCCTGCTGCCTGCCCCTGGACGATGTGTTGCCTCAAGCATCCATTAAAAAAAAATAAAACCTTTGTGTGATCGCGCTAGAGGAGCTCTCGGGTCTTCAAAGCCATCACTGGGGCAAAAACAGGCAAGTTCTGCTGCTCGAGCCTCCTCCAGAGCCTGCCCCCCTCAGGGCTTCAAACCCCCTCTGCTCCTCCTCAAAGGCCTCCATAGAGCCACCTTGCTTCCTTCAAATCCCTCCTTGAAACTCTCCTCGGCCATCATGCCTACAAAATCTCAATGGTCAGGCAGATGGTACGTTGTGACCACCCCTTCCACTCTGACCAGTGGGTTTCCTTTTGCTCCCCGTGTCTCTTGCCTTACACTTATACTCTGAACTACTTGGCTGGTGGCAAAAGAATAACAAAAGGGAGTCGTTGATGTTAAATGATTTCTGGCTGAAATGAAATAGATGTAATTAAAGGACTGGCGCCCAATCAGGAGAACTGGTTTATCAGGGGAGATGTTTCCTTGGCAACAGAGTCATCTGGGAAGGGACAGCAGTCACCTTTTGAGGCTGAACAGAGAATCACCTGACAGAGAGGACTGGGAGTTATAAAAATGTCAGAAGCTGTTCTTTTTGGTTTCTTTTCTTGGGTCATTTTTCTCCAGCTCAAGAGAAGGGTGAAGTAACCCATCATGTTGGAGCCAGGTGAGGCAGGGGACACTATCTTTCTGAACAGAGATGGTCTCCCAAGAACTCCCAAGGGAAGGGTGAGCTGCATTTAGGATGTTTGGTGTGTTTTATATGGTCTGTACTCTCATGCTTTATCTGTTAAGTAAAAGAGCAATGGTGTTAGAATCTGTTCTGTGTCTGTGTGTGTTATAGGCTTTACACTTCCCTCGTGCCTCCTGAGTTAAACTGTACTCCAGAAGGCTCACAGAGGGTGTGTTTAAGCTATGGGGGAGTGTGAACGGTCAGCACGGAGCCCAGGACCAGCTAGACAGGGGGTTGCAACACTTAAGTGTACTAGGCAGAGGGTCTGAGCCCCAAGACTGTGCCTAGGGACCTCAAACACTGGGGCTGTGTGGGTCCCAAGTCAGGCTCTGGAGGCTAAAAACATGTGGTGATAATAATTGGAGATATACCAATCTCCTAGAACTGGAAGGGACCTTGAAAGGTCATTGAGTCCAGCCCCCTGCCTCCACTAGCAGGACCAATTTTTGCCCCAGACACCTAAGTGGCCCCCTCAAGGATTGAACTCACAACCCTGGGTTTAGCAGGTCAGTGCTCAAATCACTGAGCTATCCCTCCCTCCTGACCCAGCAGCTGGGTTCCCTTAGTGCTGGCCAAGACAGGCACTTGACTGGGACCTGCAACAAGGTAACACAAGATAGCTGTGAGCCAAAGCATGGAGGGTATTGGTAAGCAAACATGGAGTCATCAAATCATGTTAACTAGGGCCAAGATGTTAAAAAACAGGAGCCTGAAGTGAGGTTCCCTCCAATAAGAGATCTGAGTTTCAAAAATGCTGAGCTCCCATTGACCTCAGCTGCTGACCTCAGAGACTAGACCAGGGACCAGAGTCTTCAAACCTCAACTGCCAGGTCCTTTTTAACTTCTAGGACATGAGATTTAAGATTTCTGCTAACCCTTCCCTAGTGTATTGTTTCTCCCCCTTCTATTTTCTCTCTGTTCTTTTCCATCCTTTCTGTCTTCTCTATCAGCAGTTTCAGGCTTGGTCAATTTTGGAATTGGCTCGGTTCCATTATATGATTGCTGTAATCAGTTTGGAAGGCTAAAACAGCCTGAGAATCCCTGCACAGGCGTGAGAGAGAACTGGTGGGAAGAAACTAGTGCAAACGTCAGCTGAAACTGGAGGAGTGAAGTGAAACCCAAAGGTCAAGTGACCGGTTTATGACCAAGTTGACCATGTGTCCTGCTTGCAGCACTCTGGAGAAGCAAGATTCATAGAAGTTCCTGTTCTTTTCTATCATTTGCTTAGAGTTGGTAAATCATTAGAAAATAGGGTATTATAGAATCATAGAAATGTGGGGCTAGAAGGTACCTCCCAGTAATTTCAGCTAAACTGCATTTCCCTAATTTGCTTATGAGAATGTCATGTGGGACTGTGTCAAAAACCGTACTAAAATCAAGATATCTCATCTACTGCTTTCACCTATCCACTAGGGGAGTAACCTGAAGGAAATTAGGTTGGTTTGGCATGATTTAGCATGGTCTGGCATGATGACAAATCTATGCTGGCTGTGTCTTATAAACCTATTATCCTCTAGTGCTTACAAATTAATTGCTTAATGCTTTGTTCCAATTCCCTGGGATCTTTGTTTCCCCTTTTAAAGATAGGTACTATGTTTCTTTCTTCGGTCCTCTGGGACCTCACCCATCCTCTAGGAATTTTCAAAGATATTTTCTAACAGTTCTTCAGCTACTTCCTTAAGTACGCTATAATGGATTTCAGCAGGCCCTGCTGATTTGAATACATCTAACTTATCTAAATATTTTTTAACCCATTCTTTCCCTATTTTGTCTTGTTTCTTGCCCCTTGTCAATATTAATTATGTTGAGTATCTAGTTACCTCTTTAGTGAAGACTCAAGCAAAATAGTTATTAAACACCTCAGTCTTCTTGATGTTCTCAGTTATTAACTCTCCTTCCTCACTAAGCAGAGGACCTACACTCAGAGCCGTCTCTAGGGTATGGTGAATTGGGGCCACCGCACTGGGCCTTGTGCTTTGGGGGCCCCCATGATAATCATGAGGGGAGGTGAGGCAGAGGTGGTCAAGAGAGCGGGGTGAAGAGGTGAATGCGGAGACGAGCAGCAGGCATCCAGGGCGGAGGCCATGAGGAGGAGCCCCCTTACCAGAACCTCCCCCCCAGTGTTTCCCACCAGCCAGCAGGCCCTGCCAGTCAGCACATCCCCTTGCTCTCACGCCTCTCCCTGCCATGGATCAGGTTTTGCAGCGTCAGGAGGCTCTGGGAGGGATATAATGCACTCAGGGGAGGGGTTGGAACTGGGCGGGGAAGAAGCGGGGTTGGGGGAAAGAGGCGGCGGTGGGATGGGCGGGGGCGGAGTGGTGGTGGGAAGAAGCGGGGTGGGGATGGGGCCTTGGGGGAAGAGGTGGAGTGGGGGGCGGGATCTGGGCAGAGCCGGGGGGAGTGCCCCCTGACAGATTAGAAACTCGTGCCTATGTCCAGGGCCCAGCATCTCCCAAGGAACGGCCCTGCCTACACTTTCCTTCATTTTCTCTTGCTCCTAATGTAATAAAAGGCAACAAAAAGAGGTTCTTTAATGTCCCTTGCCAACAGGACTTATTTTATTCCTTAGTCTTGCTGCTTTTGTCCCTACATGCGTGTGTCATTCTTTTGTACTCCTCCTCAGGAATTCATCCAGGTTTCCATGTTTTGCAGGATTCCTTTTTGATTTTCAGGTCATTATGGAGTTCCTGATGGAGCCATATTGGCCTCTTACTGTTCTTCTTATACTTCCTTTGCATCAGGATAGTTTGCAGTTGTGTGTTTTAATATTGTCTCCTTGAGAAACTGCCAGCTCTCCTGAATGTCTTTATCCCTTAGATTTTCTTTCCCTGGGACCATTCCTACCAGTTCTCTGAGTTTGTTAGTGTGCTTTTTTTTTAAACTTGTCCTTATTCTGTGCTCTCACTCCTTCCTTTCCTTAAAATCATGAAATCTGTCATTTCATGATCACTTTCACCCAAATTGCCTTCAATCTTCAGATTGACAACCAGTTGCTCTCTTGTGGTCAGAATCAAGTCTAAAAATGGCTGTCTCCCTGGTTACTTCCTCAACCAAAAAGTTGTCCCCCGTACTCATGTTTTGCCATATTATTTTTCTAACAGATGTTTGGGTAGTTAAGGTCCCCCATTACTGCCAGATCTTGTGTTTTGGATGTTTCTATTGTTTGCTCTAGAAATGCCTCATCCACCTCCTCTTCCTGATTTGATGGTTTATAGTAACCCCCTATCATGTTATCACCTCTATTTTTTCCCCTTTTACCTTCACCCAGAAACTTTCAACTGGTCTGCCCCTTACCTCCTTCTGGACCTCAGAACAATTGTATATGACCTTGCAGTATAATGCAACACCTCCTCCCCTTTTTCCTACAAATCTACACAAAAAGTTTCAAGTTACTTTTTTCTGAAATGTTTTGGATTTTCCCCACTTGCTGTTTCATGAGTTTTTCTAGTAGGAAAACAAAATAAAGTGGGGGGAAAGGGGGGAGAGGAAGACCCAGGGCTACTTTTTCAAACCTTTTTGCTGTTTAACACAATAAGAAAGTGTAATGAGGTAAGTTTTCCCCCCAATTTCTCACATTTGCTTACTGTTTTCCAACCTTAGCAGCCTTTTTGTATGACCATAAAAAGGGGGGGGGAGAGCTAGCTAGCTAGCTAGCTCAGTGGTTTGAGCATTAGCCTGCTAAACCTACAGTTGTAAGTTCAAGCCTTGAGGGGGCTATTTGGGGGTTTAGTTGGGGATTGGTCCTGATTTGAGCAGCAGGTTAGACTAAATGACCTCCTGACATCCCATCCAACCCTGATATTCTATGATTCATGGTTGTACAGCAGTTTATGAAGTCTTAGGTATTAGCAATGTGTTGCAGAAAGAGGGTAGAACTAGATAAGTGTTGATAAGTTCAATATTGGTGCAGGTAGCAAGCATATAGATGTGTGGTTGTTGGCCTGTTGTTCTTAGCTCCTCAATGCTTGAGGAAAATATTACAATTGAATAGAGCTACTTTAACTAATGATTTTTTGTGTGTGTATACATAATATATATAAAATTACCCTTTAAAAAATTAGCAGCCAGCTAAACCTGTCATGGGTGGGTCATGGGCAGCCAGCCCTAATAGTCAGAGGCAAAGTCCACAGTCACAAGACAGGAGACAAGAGATGGCTGGGCCGGGACACTGAGGATGGGTTTCATAGGTCTCAGGAAAGCTCTTGCCAGGAGGCTGCTAGGTGGAGGCAGCAGTGGCTCCAGACACCAGCGCTCCAAGCACGTGCCTGGGGCGGCAAGCTGTCGGGGGTGGCCTGCCGGTCCCTGCAAGGGCGGCAGTCAGGCAGTTTACAGCAGCTTGCCTGTGGGAGGTCCGCCGGTCCCGCGAATTCAGCGGCAATTCGGTGGTGGGTACACGGAATCCACGGGACCGGGGACCTTCTGCAGACATGCCGCCAAAGGCAGCCTGCCTGCTGTGCTTGGGGCGGCAAAAAAGCTAGAGCCACCCCTGGGTGGAGGGTTGGAACATGGCTGCTCATCTGAACCTTGTGGACCTGGGTTTGGGCCCCATGCCAAATTTGCACATACAAACCTCTACAAAACAGAGAACTGATCAGTGAAGGGAGGCTTCATTGTACCATAAAATCCATACATCCCATCAATGTCTCATGCAGTCAGACCCTGCCCCTCCCTAGGGGACTCACTTCCACCACACACATATGGATACCCAGTGATACACAGAATTCCTCTCACTCTATAATGCAACTGCTGCACCCCACATTGCCCATATGTGAGGGTACTCCTCCGTCTGTCTATGGAGACTGGTAGGTTTGGGCCCATAAAGTTCAAAGATTAGTATAAAAAATTAAAAGAAGAATCAGATAGTTTAACATTTCTGTCTGAATCCAAGTCCAGGCAAAAATGAAATTAATTAAACAATATTTGATCCCTGTGGTTATCTTTGGTGTAAGATGTAGTGTGTCGATATTGCTGTGTTGTCAAGGGAAGGCGAATCAGGGGGGAGTGAGTAGGTGGCACATACAATGGATAGTGTGGATATATTCATCTATTCAGTATGGAATGGTGCAGGGGGTGTCTGTCAATCTTAAAAGCAGCAAAGAATCCTGTGGCACCTTATAGACTAACAGACATTTTGCAGCATGAGCTTTCGTGGGTGAATACCCACTTCGTCGGATCATCCGACGAAGTGGGTATTCACCCACGAAAGCTCATGCTGCAAAACGTCTGTTAGTCTATAAGGTGCCACAGGATTCTTTGCTGCTTTTACAGAACCAGACTAACACGGATACCTCTCTGATACTTGTCAATCTTAAGACATTTGCTCTGGAATGATGAAGTTCAGTGACCCTTTAAGGTGACTTCACTCTGCATTTTCATACTCCACAATATGTTTTTTAAATGAAACTTTCCTTCGTAGGTTTAAAAGGGCAAAAAAATTGGAAACACATTCAGTATTCTTCTAATAAATTTTACCTTTAAAGTACTGATAGATATTTGCAACCGTAATTCCAGTTGCTGAACCTTTTTTTTTTTTTGTGACTAGGAAAGGGGCAGGGCTGAGTCTAATAGTGACTGATTTTAAAGACACTGGAAATGCAGAGCCCATATATAGACTATGAGAGCAGTCTCAGATTTCACCAGATTGCAGAGGACACCTTTCCTTTACTTTAGCATGAAAAAGTTCTAAAAAAAAAAAAAAAAAAAAAATCAAGCTAAACAAACTCTCTTCAGCGCCTCAAGGTGAGTCCACAATGCAGAATATTTTTATTGAGCTGTCATATTGCTGTTAGTCAGGTTTGCTGAAGAAATCCAGAGTTTTCTGTGCAGATAGAAAATGGACACACATGTAGAGAGCTCTCTGGTCCCTTGTAGAGACAGAGGGGTGTATGTTCAAGATCATATTTTACTGATTTCTCTTGTATGAAAACCTAAAGGGAGAATGTGTCATTTGCTCTAGTTTCTGAATCTCTTTTCAGGTCTCTTGTATTTCTGTGTGGGAAAGTGGCAGAAAGAGACATGGTGGGGGAGGGGTGAGGGGAGAAGCAACAGCCCCTTTTGTGTCTGCAAGTGGAAGTTAAAGCTGGGTGAAATATTTCAGCTGAAACCTTTTTTCACCAAAAAATGCAGATCAGTGTTGGCCAAATCACTTTGCAAATTGATTTTGACAAATTTTTTTTGGTCGGGGGAGGGAGAGGGGAAGCAAAATATTTATTTATTTTATTTTATTTATTTTGGAGAATTTGACGTGGTTTGTTTAGGCATTTTGGAAACAAAATATTTCAACTTTGCATTTAGAAATGTCTTGGTTTTGGAATTCCCATTGATTTTTATTGAAAAGGTTAAAAATGAAATAAAAAAAGAAGGGTTTTGTTGCATCCAAAACAATTTTGTTTTGATTTTACAGAACTGCCACTACACTGAAAAATCAGTTATTTGCATCATCTCCAGTGGAGACGAGCGGGGATTTGAGAATCCCAGCCCCACAGGGGAAGGAGAAAGCATTGCTTGCTCCACAGCATTTTTCTGTTTGTTGCCCCCAGTCCCACTTATGCCCTTCCATAGAGTTCAAGCTCTCTTATATGGTGAGGGAAAACAGTCCTGGGGTGGGCAGGAGAAATTGACCCTCTTTGTGACATTCTTGTATCTTGATTAAAAAGCCTCCTTATTTTGGCCCACAAAATGCTGCCCCATGTCACACCCTCTCTCAGCCACCATTTTGCAAGTGCTCATTGAATAATGACGTGGGGTTTGAACATTTTCTATTAATATTTTTAGTGGGTCGAGAAAATGTATAATAATAAAAGCAGCTTTGTGACTTTTTTCTTGCAAAATGTTTTCAGAAATAACACAAAAGAATAAAAAAGTTTATGTGGGAGAGAGAGGACAGCATAATCAGAAAGGAAAAATATACAGTAAAAATTACGAAACAGAATAAGAAGTGGGCACCAGAAACAACAAGGAAGCCCAAATTACATCAGGAGAAGACTTTCATACCCATATATAGTAAAGCAAAGTGGTTAAATTCCTCTCGTGGCTTCTGGGACATGGGTGATAGTTTTGTTCAAACGCTGAAAAGTGGAGCCAAATTGTTGAGAAATAACTAGGACCCCCATTTCCCTTTTATTAGTAAGGTTCTTCGTAAAACCAAATGAGCCTGCAGCATCGTTTAATCAAATAATTGTGTCTGGAGACTTGTTCTCTTACTAACATGCAGCTAAGGAGAATTTTGTTACTGTTGGGAGATTAGGTCCAAGCTTGGAGTGGGGGTGAAATTCTGGCCCCGTTCAAGTCAATGGGAATCTTGCCTTTGACTTCAATGGATCAGAGTTCATCTGTGGTACATACTCCCCATCACAAGGTGGCACAGTAATATCATAAAGAAGTCCAGCTGCAGTCTGGATCCAATGATTTCAAAGATTAAATCAAGGGTAGATATCTAAACATTTGCCACCTTCAGACACTTATCTGAAAGGAACTCCCCTTCCCCCCCACCCCACCCCACCCCACCCCACCCCACTGAGCTGCTTTATTTTAAGAGCTAGTGAGGCATCCTTGGAACAGCAGCTTATACTGCGTTACTTTCAGAGGAATGCATACAGAGGAAGTGGTGGCTCTTGTAGAAATCTGGGATCACTCCTCCAGAGAGTTTGCTGAAGTTCTTTTCCCATTTTAATGTAGTGCCATTTTTTTCTTTCCATACCAATGTTTGTCTTTCTATGGAGAAATTGGAAATTACACAATTTAAGATAAGGTTTTCAAGAGTGACTCATAATTCTTGGTGCCCAGCCTGAAACACTGAAAACTGGGGATTTTTCAAGTAAGTGCCGAACACTCACCCTCTGAAAATCAGGCCCCTTCAAGGTGTCTCAATTTAGGCACCCCAAGTCACTAGTAACTAATGAAAATCTTGGCCTCAGAGCCAAAAACACAGGATATTACAATTTCCACATTGGTAAAAGGTCTCTAGAAACCCTTCACATCCTGACTATTATGTGCATAGATTCAACTGTAGACAGGGGACAATCAGGGTCGGAAATATTTCTATTCTTAAATACATGACTGTTCTGCTGAGAGAATGGTCACATTTGCCCTAATGGTGTTTTTTAAAGCTTCTTTTCTTTCAAAGCTTGATCCTCCCCAGAACAAATGTCTCTCTCCCCCCTCCCCCGAGTATAATCTGACTTTCTGTGACTAAGCGTTCCAGCACCACAGTGTCTGGGGAAGGGGGTGGGGGTAACTCAGGAAGAGCACTGAGGTTTTGCTTAGATTTCTTAGGTTTGCTTAGGTTTTGCTTAGACTTTGTGGTTTTGCTTAGATTTCTTCACCATGTGTCTTAAATTTCAATTGTTAAACCATTTTCCTTTTTTTTTCTGTTCATTTTTTATGGCTGTTGTTTGCTGATGGCCAAATTAATGATTCTTTTTCAGCTCTGCTGAAAATTCTATTTAAAAAACTGGCCTCCAATTTTGCCCCAATCAATCAGCGGCTCAGTTTTTGGGAGTGCAAATAATCATGGGGTTAAGTGTTGGCATTTAGAAGTCTCTCTGATTTGAGGGCATCGTCAGCGAGTCAGTCAGCTGAGGGCACAGTAGTGCAAAGGAACCTGTATGTGTGTAATGGTGGCCCCATCTGTCCCTTGGCAGGCTCGGGGCCCGTCTCCTGTTGTGTCTACAATGATTTGCACCCACAAAACTGCATCTGCTGCGACTGATCGCAGGTAGAAAAATTGAGGCTGTTTTTAAACCTGTGGCCCTAAGTCTCTAGCTAGTAGATTTGATGTAATTAGGTGCATGGGGATAATTCTTATTTAGTTAAGAATTTGTCAGATTTTTCAATCAGTGGCTTTTCAGGGATCTGACAGACTTTCCTTTGTTCATAAATTCAGTAGGAAGTTTCTAGAGATTTGGTGAACAACAGTTCACCCCCAAAACTTGGTTTAATTTTTAGAGCTATATTCTGCCGCCATTATTCACCCCAAGTATACCTTACCCACATGTAGTCCCACTGAAATCAACCTGAGTAAAGATGGCAGAATATGGCCAGGAACAACTGGGATGTAGTCACACAAGTCTGCCTGAGTGCGGGTGCAGCATGATGTCCAAACCTCTCATGACACAGTTATGGCCTGTGAGTTAGATGAGTATGATTATCCCCATTTACAGATGGGAAAATAGAAGCTCTGTGAGACAAAGTAAGCTGTCCAGTGCTTCATTTGTGAGGAAAACAACTGAGGAGTTATGAGACCCCATGATTTACTCTTGTTAGTAGACTACACTTCTGTACTGTACATGGGGGAAATTGCTGTTATACCCTATTAATTATGAATAACAGGATTTTATTTTGTGTATTAGTTCCTTTTACAGTGATGGAAAACAGAAGCAGCAGGATCAATGACCTGCTCATACATGCCCTCAACAACCTCTCTCAGGAAGAGTTCAAAAGATTTAAAGACAAACTATCACACTCTGACTTTGAGGGGAAAGGTAACATCCCCCGAGGTCGGCTGGAGAATGCCGACAGGATAGATACGAAGAACCTCCTGATGGCGTTCTATGGTGGAGATGCTGCAGTAGATGTGGCCATAGAAGTTTTCAATCAGATCAATCTCAGAGAAGCTGCTGCTAACCTCAGAGAAGAAAGAGAGAATGGTAAGAAACCTAAAGTTCCTATAAAACCTGGGAGTCTCCCCAAGGAATCTGCCCTGGGGCAGCAGCAGCAGGAGCAGAACGAGAAACAGGCTGATGACGAAATGATAAATTCAAAATCCCAGCAGGAAGCCAGAGGAGCTCAGAGCAGAGATGCCCAGAGTGGGCCAGATTCTCTGACCGCTCCACTACCTTTTTTCCACTCAGTGGGCACAAGGGGAGCAGAGTCAGCTGGTAACTCTCCCTCTGAGGAAATCCTCAGGATGTAGAGCCAACAGAGCGGTGCAGGGGGAGTGTCCTGGACAGAGAGAGGTGTGGAGGAGGAGTGACTGGAATGCATCCCCACCTGGGGGACCATTCCTTGGGGACCAGTGGCAGCTGGTGTGAGTTAGAACAGCCCTCAGGCGGCTCTAACCTGTGCCGGGGCAGGGACAGAGAATCAATGATCTGTTATTGGAAACTGATCACAGAAGAGACTCTGACTCAGCATATTCTCACTAAACAGCTGAACGGGACCTTTCTAGGATTCCAGGCAGGAACTTTATCTTCAAGGCTATATTTAATTAAAGAAACAAATTTAGTAGAATACAAATTGTTGAGTAGCCAGCAAACCTAGGGAGCTGCCGTTTTTAAAGGCCTCCAGCTGCTTTTCAATGTCCCACAAGAGAGCGAAGTCCAGTTCATGCAATCAGGGTGGTGCTGGCCTGGGGCATCTATGACACCACTTTCACAGTCCTCGAGACTTGTCTACATTTAAATTATATCAGATTAAGGAAGATCTGAATTTAAATTGGAGTAGCTGTTCCCGAATAACTCCATGTGTAAGAGTCTGTGCTGCATAACTCCATGAATAAGAGTACCTTTTTTTCAGTTTAGCTTAATCCACTTTCAACATATATTAAGCTAACTGGGAGTAAGAGTGTCCACATATAGAGTTGTTATTCCAGAATAACTCCAGATGTAGACAACCCTTTAGACAGTGGTTAATGAAGTGCATGGCTGCTCGTACAATCTCACATGTACAGTTTTAAGAATACAGACTGGTACAGGTGTGGTTAGCTCAGTACCAAATCCCATCTTCAAAGTTAGGTCTGTAGAATTAGCACCTCCTTTACTCAGTTTCCAGGTGTGAGGAAAAACGGACCAGATCCAGTCCATTTGAGCGTTCAGGGCTTTTGATGTCCACATTTTTCCAGGCCTTGAAAGAACCAATTCTAAGCTGCCGAGAGATTTGAAATAAGAAAAACATGTAAGGTGCCATTTTAGTTTTTACACCATGCTTGAAAACCTTTAATTTTTGTATGTAGAGGCTTCTTCAGCTCATGGTTTAAAAACCTTTGCCTCAGGCAGGTCTTGGTTGACCAATCTTTTGGATGGGAGCCAAACACTCTAGCCAGCTGAGCAGTTGTGGCCAGTATCCCACCCTTATATCAACCCCTTAAACTGTCTTACATACAGCTTACCTGTGACTTGGCTCTTTTTGAATTGTTTGGGGTCTCCTGGTCAGTTCCAGAGTTTCAAACCACAGCTGTGCCCAAGGGCTCGCCTCAGCCTTTGTCTCTGCACTGTCCGTGTGATGACATTCATAATCCGTTAGCATGGCTGTGCAGCTCTCATGGCTTGGTCATGGTGTATCAAACACTGGTTGTGCCAAAGGCAGATGTGTTTCTTCGGTTCCCACTGTCTCGCTCATATAACATCTCTTTACGAGCTGCTTGGCTATGGGTGGTGGCAAGATCCTATTCAAGGTGCCTCCATCTTTATCCCACAAGCCACATCAAATGGCACATCGTCTTTTATACAATGGTTGGACAATGCTGCAAAAGCTGTCCCCCTTGCACACAGCCTGTGGGTCCAATCTTTATCTCTGACTCATTGCCCGCAGACAAAAAGTATTGCAAAGGCTAGATACCTCCTAGAATCATAGGGCTAAAAGGGACTGCTAGGGTCATCTAGTCTAACCCCCTGTCAAGAGCTAAGAGTGACCCTCACTCTTAGCACCTTCTGACAAGCCTGACACTGTCAGAAAGAAAACCAGCTGTCTCCTTCTGAAGGGACAGCTTATGAGCAGGGTGGCCTCCTAGGATTTGCAGGGCTTCTTTTGAAATGTTTTTTCTCTATCAACCATAATATATTTTCAGTGTGTGCACACATGTATTCAATGTAATTTTTGTATTTTCTTTGTAGTTTTCAAAATAAGCCAAGTAAATTAAGAATGGTAAATATTTTCTACTAAACTATTTAAGATACGTAGAAACTTAAGGAAGACCTTTGGTTTGCATTTCCTGCCCCATAATTACTAAACTATAGTTTCCTGTAATATTTCAAGGCTATTTTTATGTACTAAATCCACGTTTAACCATTTTCATAACATTACTCTCCATTATTGAAAGCACAATAAAAGCAGATACGCTTGTACTCTTATATACGGATACCTTAAAATTGGCAAGTGTTACAGTTTAACTGACAAAATGGGCACAGAGTGTGGTAAAAGCAGTCAAAAATGTCATCAACAGCTTTACAGAGAATAGTTTAAACGAGGCTTGCATGTTGTCTCATAATTAATCAATTTTACTAAAAATATATAGATTATTTGTATCTTGGTTAGTAAATTAGCAGAGAAAAAGTAAAATGGCTATTTCTCACACAGCTAGATTTCTTTTAAGCTAGGACACGTGTATATTTTCTATAAAATAATGTCCCGATTGTCAGCTCGTTAGGGCTGGTGCCATCTTTTTGTTCTGTTTGTACAGCGAGGTCCTGAGCCAAGGCTAGGGTTCCTAGATGCTACGGTCATACATATTATTTCTTGTGTAGTATCATAGCTAATTAATTCTTACTCCTGCAGAGACCACTGACTGGATGTATTGCCCCATCTTCCTTAACTGCGTGACACACTGTGATTCTGTTACACTAACGTTCATCTGCAAATTTCTCTTTCAGCTTTATGTCCTAAACAAACACCCGGAAGACCAGGTATGTGACATTCTAACAGAAAATTGTGTTGATTACAGACATTAGATCAGAGCAGCCAGATGTTTACCACAAGAAATAAGAAATAACACCTCAGACTGTGTAGTCGGGGGAGGCAGTCAGGTACCCCACACTTCTGGTTATCTGAACACCCAGTTATCCAGCTGCCCAGTTATTTGAACATTTCAGATGTCCTGCAGGCCATTCAGATAAATAGAATTCTATTGTCTGTGCATGGAAGGTCCTATAGCTTTTACTCACATGACTAATTTCAATGGGATAGGGCCGCCCAGAGGATTCAGGGGCCCTGGGACAAAGTGGGGGGAACTGCGGCGCTTGTATTCACCCGGCTGCGGTCTGGGTCTTCGGCGGCATTTCGGCAGTGGGGGGCCCTTCAGTCACTCCACGTCTTCGGCAGCCCTGAAGGGTCCCCCGCCGCCGAAATGCCGCCGAAGACCCGGACCAGCACCGGGCCAGGGCTCGCGGGGCCCCTGCGGGGCCCAGGGCTTGGAGCCAATTGCCCCACTTGCCCCCCCACCGGGCAGCCCTGCAATGGGACAACTTATAATCAGGCCCACAGTTAATTGATTTGGGGATAGTTTATGTTGGAAGTTGCAGTATAAGCTTAAAGAAGCATTATTATTGTTTAAATAGCTTAACTGTAACATTAGTCTTTTTTCTGAATTTCTGATTCCATATTTCTAATGTTTCACGTCCCTACCTTAGATTACAGGGTGAAATATAGAGAACACATACAAAACAAGTACAGAGTAATAAAAGACTTGAACTCTCGGCTTGGTGAGAACGTGACTCTAAACAGCAGATACACAAAGCTGATTATTGTAAAGAAACATTGTCACAAAAAGGAAAGAGAACATGAAATAATGACCTTGGGATGGAGACATGAAGAAATAATGACTAAGCGAGCTAGTTCTATCACCCTGGGTAATTTATTTAAATGTGATGAAGATGGACAAACACCACAAATTGTCGTGCTGCTGGGAGCTGCAGGGATTGGAAAAACCATGACAGCAAGAAAGATTATGTTTGACTGGGCATCTGGAGAGCTCTATAAGGAAAAGTTTGATTATGCTTTCTACATAAATTGTAGGGAAGTGAACTTTGGCAGTGAGCAAGGAAGAATTGCTGATTTGATTTTAAAGAATTGTCCTAATAAAAATGCACCAGTTGAAGAGATTTTGATAAATCCAGAGAAACTCCTGTTTATAATTGATGGTTTTGATGAATTGAGATTTTCCTTGGATCAGCCAGAAGACAATTTGTGCTCTGATCCCCATGAGAAGCAGCCAATGGAAATTACATTGAGCAGTTTAGTTCGGAAAACTGTTCTTCTTGAATCCTATGTAATAATCACTACGAGACCAACGGCTCTGGAGAAACTCAGACAGTGTTTGGAATGTGCACGTTATGCAGAGATCTTAGGGTTTTCTGCAGCTGAGAGGGAGGAATATTTCCACAATTTTTTTGGGAATGAAGAAAAAGCAAGAAAAGCCTTTAACTTTGTCAAAGAAAATGAAATGCTCTTCACCTTCTGCTTTGTCCCCATTGCGTGTTGGATCATCTGCACGGTTCTGAAACAGCAGATGGAAGCAGGTGAAGATCTTGCACAAACATCCAAAACAATCACTGGTGTATATATGCTCTATCTTTTCAGTTTATTAAAGGGTCACAGCAGCAATTCAAAGAAGCAAACACCAGCTAACTGGAAGGGACTTTGCTCCTTGGCTGCAGATGGAATCTGGAGACAGAAAATACTCTTTGGGGAAGAAGAAATCAAAAAGCACGGCTTAGATATATCTGACTCCCTCTTTCTGAATGAGAACATGTTTCAAAAAGATATTGACTGTGAGTGTGTCTATAGCTTCATTCACTTGAGTTTTCAAGAGTTTTTTGCAGCTTTGTTTTATGTGTTGGAGAAAGAAGAAACAACAACTGTGGAAGGTTCAGAAACTGCTATGAACAATGTGAAAAAATTGTTAGAAAACTATGGAAAATCTAGAAATTACTTAATGTTAACAGTGCGATTCCTGTTTGGTCTCTTAAATGAAGAGAGAATGGAGGACATGGAGAAAAAACTTAGCTGCAAAATTTCGCCCAAAATTAAACCAGAATTACTAGAGTGGGTTAAAACAAAACCAAAAATATTGTCCTTGTCCCTGGAGTCTGAGGAGCTGTTCTTGGAGCCTGATGAGGAGTTGTCATCCTTTAAACGTAATGCTGAGATGATTTACCAGCTTGAGGAGTTTCACTGTTTGTATGAAATTCAAGAAGAGAGTTTTGTGCAAAGTGCACTAAATCGCTTCACGGAGCTATATTTAGCTGAATATAATTTTACCAAAATGGATCAAGTGGCTCTTTCATTTTGTCTAAAAAACTGTTGTAAGCTGGAGACACTCTATCTAAATCTGTGCACGTTTGGATTTGAAGACCCGAATGAAGATTCCCTAAGGCCACCCAAGCAGCCACGTTTGTAAGTAGTGTCTGAGATGGAAACACCTACATAATTTCTTAAGTAGAGAGAGAAGGTCATTTAAAAAGGAAAGATGGCAGCAGTACGAGTGACAAAGGTGTTACGGCTGAACTTCAGATCAGTGGGAGCATCTGGGCAGCCAGGTGACATGTCAATGGGGCATTAAGTACCAAAGCAGCTGGTGATTTCAACAGTAAAACTGAAAGGACCTGTGGAGGTGTGTGTGTGTGACTTTCTGTTCCCTCAGCTGGGCTTCCCACTTGTGCGCACTGCTGCCTCCTGTTTCCAAGGAGGCTGGGAAGGTGGCGCTGCACTGGGGCTGCAGAGAATCACCCTCTCAATCACATTAAAGTGTTCACTGAAGAGACACAACTGCTGAAGCCGGGTGCCCAAATAGTGACATCCAGGGCAAGGCACAAAAGGGATCTTTAAAATCTAAGTTACCCAAGTTACTAATAAATGCAAGAGAGAAGGGTAAAACAAAAACATCCTCATATACCTACCCTTTTCTTCACCTCATGTGGAGGGTCAACACTCTTTTCCTCCTTCACCCCTGTAGGCTCTCACCACCACAGGGGTGCTCCTCCTGACCCAGGCCAAAAACTCCAGGAATGTCCCACTCCCTCCCTTGTCAACCTCTGTCTCAGTAAGGGGATTCGCATCTGCATAATCTTGTGCCCTGCCACCCGCCCCAAGCAGTCATGGGCGGGCGCCCGAGCCGCGAGAGCAGCGGACCCGCGGACATGATGACGAGGGACCGCTGACCCGCTGGTGCTCGCCGACTCGGCCGGACCCTCGCGGCTGCGGAGCGGGTCGCTGGTCCGGGAGCCGCCGCAGTCATGCCGGTCATGCCTGCGGGGAGCGCACTCTCAGTCCCCCTCCTCAATGCCAGCCAGCCGAGGGCCGAGCAGGCGGGCGCGCGCCTCTGCTCTGCAGTCATGCCTGTGTGGGTCTCCTCCTCCCGGGGGGACCGGTGGACGCCGGAGCGTCCACTGCGGCGCCCGGCGCCGCCCCCCCGGCAGCGAAACGCGCCTACATTAGCCAGCCTCAGGCACACCCTTGTTTTTTTGCTGGTGCCTAGAGCCGCCCCTGCCTGCCACAGAGATGGGGACAATGGGAAACGGTGCCGGAATCAGGAGAAGGACAATTTACTGAACATGTGTTAACTGATGACAGGAAAAAAAAGTCTGCCCCATATTATTAGTGCATGCTGCACTTTGCACAGAATAGGTGAGGGCAAGAGTGCGGTGATTATGGGTGGCTGGGAATAGGGAATGCAGAGAGGTTCTGTTGGTTCTGGTTTCATGTCTTCAAGCTGGTGGACTTTTACCAGCCCTGAAAGAAACAGTGCAATGCTCGAGTCCATTTCAAGCCCTTCTGTTTTATCGCGGTTCTTATAGTATGCTCATCACTATCATCTGAGGGATTGCCAGTAGTGCATTAAGACATGCAACACTGTCAGGTGGTGGTTGTTCTCTCATCGTCTCCCAAGAGGGAGAAGTGTGTGCAGCAGAGGTGAAAGTAACATAAAAGACTTACCGACTCTGGGCCCCTGGAAGGGGTGGGGCCTTGGGCAGAAGGGGCTGGGCAGCGGGGTCAGACTCTCCCAGCCAGCCCTTCCACGCTGCCCGGCCTGCACCATCTGGGGCTCTGGCGGTGATTTAAAGCAGCGGCGGCTGCCTCGTTTGCTCTCTCCTGTCGGTGGCCCGGGGTGGGGAAGGGGGAAAGGGGCAGTGATGTTAAAGTGCTTTAACTTCAGCTGTGTATGGGCCCACTTCTTCCTGGTACACCGTACTGGCCTGTACCAGCTCACTTTCACGTCTGATGTGCAGTGTCATGTTTTGCTTGTGTGTGTGTGTGCATGACCATGGGATGGCTCCCTTGTGACTCCCACTCACAGACTTATGGAGTAACTCATATGCAGTGTATGATTATGCCATCCAAGAGGATATTATCATGTTCAGGGAAGAGAATTAAAATCTGTTTCCAGAGATCAACACAGAAAATTTCTATTCTCTCTTTTTAGGGAACAGCATCAGGATGAGCCGACATATTCACATATTTACCTGCTCTGTCAAGCATTGAAGGATCCAAACTGTAAATTAAAGAAACTAAAGTAAGAAGCTGTTTTTTCCTTTTTAAAAGCCTCCTATATTGCTGTTATCCCAGAAATTCTACAGCACCGTAGCTCTCCTGACCCTGTCTGCTGTAGTGACTATATAGAATTGTTTAGGTGCTCAGGAATTTAAATCTCCATTTACTGTATACTCCCTGTTGCCCAAATAGCTTGGGGGGACACAGATTTTATATGGATAATTGGGAGTTTGGATAACTAAGAGGCAGGGGCATGTCCCCGCTCATTCACTCCCATGACAGTGGGGCCATAGAGAGCTCCCTGCACTGCCTCATACACTGATCCCTGCAGGAGTAAGGTGCAGCGGCTGGTGTGGTCCTCAGGAGGTAGAACAGAGAGCCGCAGCCAAGACTGCTCTGCCCTGCCAGCACCACAGCCTTCTTGTGCATGTGTAACGCCGCCAGACCCTGGTCACCGGTGGGCAAGATCAAACCGGGGACCTGGGATCTTGGTGCATGAGCCGCTACAGCATGAGCTAAAAGCCAGCTTGCTGTTATCTAAGGCTGTAGAGCAGATTCATTTTATCTCTCTCTCTAAGTGGTCTCGGTGACAGTAGATGGGACAGAAGAGAACACCCAGGAGGTGTGTGGGTTATATTTGCACCTGCTGGAATCACCTGCAGGGAAGGCTACAGTTCTGGTGGGACAGAGCAAACTCCTAGTCAGGGTTCTCTGCTGTCACACACTAAGGTGTAGGTGGTGCAACCTAGTGGTCCGAGCAGGAGTGTGGCCTAGTGGTTGGAGCAGAATCATCCAGACTGACCTCATCTAGAACACAGGCCATAGAACTTCCCCTAGAGCATATCTTTTAGAAAAACATCCAATCTTGATTTTAAAATTGCCAGTGAATGGAGAATCCACCATGACTCTTGCTAAATTGTTCCAATGGTTAATTACTCTCTCTTAACATATATGCCTCATTTCCAGTCTGAATTTGTCTAGCTTCAGTGTCCAGCCATTGGATCCTATTGTAACTTTCTCTGTTAGATTGAAGAGCCCATTATAAAATATTTGTACCCCATGTAGGTACTTATAGACTGTAATCAAGTCACCCTTTAAACTTCTCTTTGTTAAACTAAAATGATTGAGCTCTGTGAGTCTATCACTATAAGGCAGGTTTTCTAATCCTTTAATCATTCTCATGGATCTTCTCTGAACCCTCTCTAATTTATCAATATCTTTCTTCAATTGTGGACACCAGAACTGGACACAATATTACAGAAGTGGTCACACAAGAGTCTCATACAGAGGTAAAATAACCTCTACACTCCTGCTTGAGATTCCTCTCGATAGGCATCCAAGGATCGCATTAGCTCTTTTAACCACAGCATTGCACTGGCAGATCATGATCAGCTGATTATCAAGCACAACCCCCCAATCTTTTTCAGAGTCATTGTTTCCAAGAACAAAGTCTCCCTTTCTATAAGTATGATCTACATTCTTTGTTCTAGATGTATACATTTACATTTGGCCATATTAAAACATGTATTTGTTTGCTTGCAACCATCTTACCAGGTGATCCACTGTGTATCAATGACCTGTCCTCTTCATTATTTACCAATTCCCCCAATTTTTGTGTCATCTGCAAACTTTATCAGAAATGATTTTATGTTTTCTTCCAGGTCATAAATAAAAATGTTAAATAGCAGAAGGCCAAGAACTGCTCCCTATCAGACCCCACTAGAAATACACCTCAATGATGACTCCCCATTTACAGTTACATTTTAAGACCTATCGGTTAGCTAGTTTTTAATCCATTTAATGTGTGCCATGTTAATTTTGTATCATTCTAGTTTTTTAATCAAAATGTCTTGCAGTAGCAAGTGAAATGCCTCGCAGAAGTCTACGTATATTACATCAGTACTGTTCCTTTATTAGTCAAATCTGTAATCTCATCATAAAGAGATATCAAATTAGTTTGGCAGGACATATTTTGCATAGAACCATACTGATTGTCATTAACTGTATTACCCTTCCATAAATCTTTATTAATAAGTCCCATATCAGCCACTCTAGTAACTTGCCTGGGATCAGTGTCTGTCTGACAGGCCTATAGTTACTTGGATCATCCCATTTACCCTTTTTAAATATTGGCACAATACTACCTTTCTTCCAGCCTTCTGGAACTTCCCAGCTGTTCCAAGACTTACTGAAAATCAACATTAATGGCCCAGTGAGCTCCTTAGTCAGCTCTTTAAAATCTAGGTGAGCATGGGGGCATGGCTCAAACAGCAAACAAGATAGTGGTTTAATCTAGCTCTCCGCAATAAATGGGGGAGAAATTAAAACAATTTAAGAAGATAAAAAGAACTAAGCCAACCTGAATCCACAGATCTGTGCCCTATATATGAATAATGCCTCTTGGAGCCAGTTTTAAAAAGAAGGCTGAAGAAAGCTGGACAGCTCCCAATCCCAGGGAGCAGACTCTGAGGGAGAATATCCAACAACATAATCCAGAGCCCTCAGCCTGCAGAATATATTAATAATTACTATGCAAATGGGGAGATGTTGAACTGGACCCTCATTATCCTGTAAAGAGACAGAGGGTGAGTGCAATAAAAATAATTAAAATTGTACTATTATGTCTGGGGGAGGAAGTGTGTCATCAGTGGCCATTTTGGAAAGGTCAGACAAACAAAGGGAAGTGTGGTGGCAGCCATCTTGAGAGAGATGTAACAAGCAGGAAGGAAAGACAAGAAGGAGATCTAGATGTCTGGGAAAGGAAAGATTTCCTCTTGTACAAACATCTGACTCCCCTAAAGCAAAGACATGGCCACAAAAAGTAGTAATGGCCCTTCAGCAAACAAACTATGGAGGCAGGTGGAGAAGCACCAGTCACTAAGGCTGATCTGAAGGACCTGCTGTTAGAAATCAAAGAAATGAATAAGTAGGGTGACCAGATGTTCCGTTTTTAAAGGGACAGTCCCATTTTTTGGGACTTTTACTTATATAGGCACCTATTTCCCCTCCCCCCCCCGCCCCCTGTCCTGTTTTTTCACAGTTGCTATCTGGTCACCCCATGAATAAGGAAATGAGGGAAGAGTAATGCAGGCTTACATTAAAGATATAAAAATGAAATTAATGCTAAACTATCAGATGTGGAAATAGGATTAAATGAACAATCCAACAGAATTACTAATCTAGACTGAAGAATCCAAATAATTGAAAAAAAGAGAACAAGAAATAGAATTGAAGCTGCAAGACATGTAAATTAAAGAATGCAGGAATAATTTAAGGATTAAAGGTTTTCCAAAGGAGAATGAAGGAGAAATCTGCTGGACACATTGGTCAATATTTTTCATACCATTAAAACTGGGTAATAAAGATGCATTCATACTGAGAGGGCTCACAGATCTTTTTTCCCCAGGCCCTAAGCAGACTCCAGACCAGAGATGGGATTGTCCATCTAGGCTATTATCAAGACAAGGATAAAATACTGAGGGCTATGAGGGAGAGAGCTGAGCCATTGATGATTCTTAATCAGCCCATACAAATGTTTCCAGATCTGGCAACTGCAGCCTTTAGAAAGTGAAGAGAATATACTAGGTGTCCACATTTCTTAGAGAGAACCATATAAGATATGAGGAGTTTCCCATTTAGATTAACTTTTAGATGGAAGAGCAGATGTCTGTCTCAGATCCAAAAGAGAGGACACTAGTACTTATGGATACAGGTGAATCAGCTCAAGAACAATCCGAAGGGGATCAAGGGCATCGGTCCCCCAGGTCACCAAGAGTTGGTGAGATCAAAGACAGCCTAAATAGCTTAAAAACATGCATCATTAAGACAACTGAGCAGACATGAGAGCAGAAGAAAAAGTCCAGATCCCAAAGAACACGATCAATACTGTTAGCCATACAATAAATAATGGATATTATATCCATGTGGTTATAATGACAAAGAGTTAGAGTTAAATGGAAGCTGCATGCAGGATAGTTTACTCTGTGTGGCTATAGTATCCGTAATGGTTATGAGATTATAGGTTTTTTAATGTTGTGAATTATATTTATATTATCTAAGCAAAAGTTAATAACAAAATATCAGGAGACCTAGATCTGCCTTATTGAAGTAAGTTTGACTTTAAAATAATCACAAACATTCCAAAATGTACATTGACTGGAAATGAATAATCTATGGTGGAATATTTTAAGAATAAATGAACTCAAAGATAGCATTATAATCTCAGACTGCCCAGTGTTACAAAGGTGTTTGATAAGATTATATAAGGCTTGGTTCTTGAAACATTAATAAAAGAAAGAAAAGCTTCAATAGGGAGCTAACGTGCCCCTGGAGGACATAAGGAAAGTCTGGATCCTCACAGATAGAGGGGACCAGATGACTATGGGAGAATCCATAGGGAGGGGAATGAGAGGGAAATAGAGAATAAGAGAACAGTAACATATTAAATATTGGCAAAGAGTCCTGTGGCACCTTATAGACTAACAGATGTATTGGAGAATAAGCTTCTGACGAAGTGGGTATTCACCCATGAAAGCTCATGCTCCAATACGTCTGTTAGTCTATAACGTGCCACAGGACTCTTTGCTGCTTTTACTTTTTGCTTTTGGTTAGATCCAGACTAACATGGCTACCCCTCTGATGTTAAATATTATTATATATTTCAACAGAAAAATTATACTAAAAACTTAGGGCTCAGAATTGAACATTATAGTAAATCAGATGCAGAATCAAGGTACAATAATATAGGTGTTAAAAAAAGGAAAAGTGGTGTATGTGAATCTTAAAATTACTATGTGTAGGATGTGAACTCTATCTAAAATGTCTTATTTAAAGAACAGGCACAAATGTAATGGGGACATGGCATCTGACTGGGGTAATATACTGGGTGAGAACAGACTTGGTACTTATGGGTGAATTTATTATGCAATGACTGTTAATGTTAATGGGGATAAACATTCCAACAAAAAGGAGAAGGGTATTCTGCTCACCAAAAAAGGATTTTCCTAGTGTAATCTAGTTTCAGGAAACAAACTTGAAGAAAAATGATGATAAATACCTGTATACATGTGGGTCACAGCTGCCTTGTCTCCCCAGGGCAATCTAAAAGAAGGATGGCAATATTCTTTGCTAAATGCTTCCATTTTATTTTTTCAGCACAACTCACAGATACAGATGGCAGATATATTTTAATTAAGGAGCCCTTGAAAGATAAACTTCTCACATTGGCCAATGTACCTGCTTCCAGACAAGGGCAAGCTTCCTTTGTTAATAGTTTTTTAGGGGGTTATGAAGTTTTAGGGAAGGGGATATTATTCTAGGGGGGATTTTAATGAGGTGCTTAATCCCACTTTGGATCGATCAAATGTACCCAGAGGGCGTTTGGGAGGAGCAAGTGCAAATTTGTTGCATCACTTAGAAAATGTCTGGCAGGAGATGAATCTGGATGTTAAGAACTATACATATTCTGCTACTCATGGATCATATTCGAGTATTTTTATGATTTTTTCCCCCTAGGACCTTGGCTAATTTATTTTAAAAAAGAGCTTTGTTATATGACCCCCTTAGAATTCAAGAGCTGTAATACAATTTTCAGAAGTGTGTATATATAGTAATAAGAAAGGGATCAATAAAACTGTGTTCTGGGATGCCAAAAAGGTGGTAATGAGGGAGTGCCTTATAAATAAATCACCATACCTCAAAAAGACAAGAGTGCATGAAGAAGAGAATTTGGTTAATAAACTTTCTGTTTTGGAAGGTCGACATAAATCTACAGGACACACAAGAGTGTTTAAAAAATAATTCAGATAAGAGGGAAGATTAGCCTTTTACAAACAGGTACAGCTGAGTAAACACTTAGATATATTAAACAAAAATATTATGAAAAGGACAATAAGGCTGATAGGCTTTTCCCTAGAAAGTTAAAAAAGAAATCAGCCTTCCCCCCGATTAGAAATAAAAAGGGATATTTAGTAACTGACATCAAAGAGCTCTCTGAATTGTTTGCTAACTTGTCCATACTTAGTACACTTGATAACAGCCAAACCCTGAACTTATAAATAGATAATTGAGAAGTGTGACGCTACCTCAACTCTCAACGGATTATGGGGCAGCTCATGATAGGCAAATTGCTGCAGAGGAATTTGAAGTTGTAATTAAGACTTTAATATCCAACAAAGCTCCAGGTCCCAGTAGGTTTTCTGGCATCTCTCTGATAATATCAGAAGAACTCTCAATTTGATTTATAATGTTAATTCTAGCAATTCTTCCTGTGTGCTGCTTTCTTTGGATGCTGAGAAAGCCTTCGACCGGCTGGAGTGGGAGTACCTCAGACAGATTTTGGTAAGGTTTGGTTTTGGAAATCAGTTTTCTACAGCCATTTTGGCCCTAAATTCTCATCCTCAAGTGTCTGCTTTGGTTGATGGTCATCACTCCCCTCCCTTTAATTTGTTTAGGGGTATGAGACAGGGTTGTTCCTTAACTTCCCTATTGTTTGCTTTGGCAATGGAGCCATTTGCAATAAATGTGAAAAACAGCCCCATAAAAGGCATCAAAACATCTTCTGGATTAGAACACAAAATAGCGTCTATGCTGATGTCTTGTTATATTTGCAGGATCCAGAAGCCTCATTAAAAGTGATAGAATAATTGATTTTGGAATTTGAGCAGGTATCAGGCTTCAAAATAAAGGATGAGAAATCTGAATTTTTTAGGAATTAATATTCCTGAAGGGGTCAAACCAAACTGTTGGCAGCTACATAAATATAAAAGGGCTAAGGAATCTTTAAAATATTTGGGCCTAAATATTGTGGAGAAACATAAAAATTCTTTTTAAAGCCAAATTATCCTGCACTGTGAAATAAAATAATAAAATACTTGGAAGAATAGAACTAATGTGAAATTTCTTGGCTAGGTAGGGCAGACTCGGTAAAGATGAATTTCCTCCCAAAGTTATTATTTTTGTTTCTGTGGATCCCTGTTGGTATCCCTGACATCACATTAAAAACATGGCAGGCTGTGCTTTTAAAATTCATGTGGAAACATAAAAGACAAAAGTTCTAAAGTTTTGTTTAAGCCTATAAAGTGAGTTGGACTAGTTTTTTCCTAATTTGTCATCTTCTTCTTATGCATCACAATGGAAAAGACATGATAAATTAGGTTCTCAATAGACCATCTGAACATTCGGTAAAACTTGAACAAGACTGGAGCTCAGATAAAGCTATTTATAGTAATGGTTGGTTTTAAGAAAAAATTTAGGTCACCAAATATAAAAGTCACCTGTTCATCCAGTCTATCTTAGCCACTTTGGACAATTTTTTTTTAAAATTTGTGTTGCGAAAGGCCCTCTTCCTTAGTTATTTTCATTAATAATCAGGAAATTATCCCTAGGAAATATCAAAGTGACTATTCATTGTGGGTAAGAGCTGAGATGACTCAATTTGGACAGCTGTTCCCGGGTCCTGATTTACAATCACACCAAGAACTATGTAATAAGGTAAAAATCCTGTATTTTCAATATTTACAGGTTGAACACTTTATTGTGAAATCTAATTACAAAACAGCTCAATCTAGACCTTTAACCACATTTCAGGAGTTGCCCCAGGAGCAAGCTGGAACAAAAGGTTTAATTGCTAAGACATATACAATTTTGATTGAAAAAGATGCTGATAAGAAAACAACCCAGATGAAAATATGAGAGAGGGATTTAGACAAAGAAATTGATCTGGATGAGCAGGTCCCTATATGGCAAAGGAAATATACATCTTCAATTTGTGTAGCTCATAAATACAATTTTTATAAAATAGTGTATTCATGGCTTGTTGCTCCAGTTAAGATCCATCATATTTTTGCTACTAGGGAGGTGCTCTGTTGGAGAGGTAGGAGGGAAAGGGGAACATACTTGGATATGTGGTCATTGTGTCCAAGAATTTGATAGTTTTTGGAGGAATTGTTAAAGATTTTCATCTTATAACAAAATGCCAGTTTCCTGGGAGACCCCCTGACCTGCTTAATTAATGCTCCAGTACAGGATCTATGTTTTAAACTGAAAAACAAATTAATTTCTTTTTTATTGTTAGCAGTAAGACTTTTGTATTGAGCATTATTGGAAAATTGTGACTTCTCCTATGGAACTGTGGTATAGTAAAATATGTACTGTCCTTGTACTGGAAATGCTTTCAGACCAAATATGTACACAAGAGAGAGGCCAAAAAGAGGATAGGCATTTAGAAATTTGGTTACCCTTTTTAGCATACTCAGAGGAGGAGAGTTCCCCAACCAGCAAGCCAGAATCTTTAGCCAGAGTCTATGAATATTAACCGGATCCTAAATAAGTAATAAGTAATGTACAATGTGGCATTTTATTGCAACTTTGCCTTACTAAAAAGTTTCAGAAAGAAAAAATCTGTATGAGCAGAAGGCTAGTAGCTTCTTCTTCAGCTGGGAGGCAAAGACCTCTGGTGTCCACCAATGGAGGAAGATGTGATCTCTTTGTTATAATTTCCTATCATTGCACTACTCTGGTGCAGTTTCCCTGCAGGTAGCAACAGACACCAGCATTTTTGTTAAGAGCATGGTTAGGTGACACTGTGGTTAATGACACTGGCAGGCAGTCTGCACCAAGGGAGCTGCATTGGTGAGAGACTAGAAGAACAATTTCATTGTGGGTATGTCCACAATACAACAAAAAAACCCCAAGGGACCGAATCTCCGAGACCAGGTCAGCTGACTCGAGCTGGTGGGGCTCAGGCTGCAGGGCTAGAAAACTGCACTGTCGACGTTCAGGCTCGGGCTGGAGTCCAGGGTCTGAGACCCCACGAGGCAGGAGGCTCTCAGAGCCCAGGCTCCAGCCTGAGCCTGAACATCGACAGTGCAGTTTTATAGCCCTGCAGCCCGAGCCCTGCCAGCCTGAGTCGGGTGGCCGGGGCCAGCTGCAGCCGTGCCATGGGTCGTTTATTGCACTGTGGACATGCCCTGTAGGCCCAGCCTATGAGACTCGGCTTCCTAGGGAAATTCCAGCCTTTTCTAGTCTATGGTCAAGCCCAGAGAAAATGGGAGTGAGAGGGAGGACTCAAGAGCTGGCAAAATGGAACCCATCCCTGAGCCCTGAATGTTCAACGCTAAGTATCCCATAGATGGAGGCTTGTTTGCTGAGCCCGAAGTAGAAATGATGGAACAGAGAGAAGAATGGGCTCCCCCTCCCCATTCACAGAACTGTAACATACCTTCCAGCAGCGTGTTCATTATTTCCCAGTGAGATTCCTTTTGCTCCCGTTCGTTCCCATCCTCTGATACCCTCATTGATAATAGTTTCTTTATTAGGGGAAACCTAAGTGTTTCTGCTCAGGGGATGCAGTTTGGGAACTTTGCCTTTGAATAACATTCGTATGTGGAACAAAGGATCAGTGAGAGCTACAGGTGCATGTGGATTGAAACTCACAAATGGTCATATGATCCTCAGCATTCACTAGCACAATGCTGTGACTTTATTCCCCAAACAAAGGACTCTTTCTAGGGACACACTGGTACCCACTGAGGAACCGGACAGAGGTGCTCATTTTCCTCTCTGTTTATCTGTCTCCTGCAGGCTTACTAACGGCCATCTCACGGATGCTTGTTATAGGGATCTCTCCTCTGCTCTTAGTACCAAGCAGACCCTGACTGAGCTGGACCTGTCAATGAACAACCTGGGAGACTCGGGAGTGAGGCTGCTGTGTGAGGGACTGAACCATCCAACCTGCAAATTGCAGAAATTGGGGTGAGTATTTGCAGGTTTGTTTCTGTAAAGAACTCAGCAGGCCAGGAGGATGGTGTGTGACATCAGCTCTTGTAGGAGCATGCAGAGGCTCAAGCATCAGGAGTGTCAGTGGCTCCCCACAGCCTGGTGGCTGGTCATTTTTGGAGAATGGAAGATATAAATAAGGATGGTCCCACACCGGAGCACTAATTCCAAACTCCCTAAAAGTGATCTTCACTGAAATGGATTTTTGAATAAAAATTGAAGCATAATCTCACTTTCTGAGGGAAAAGCCCATTTTGAACACCACTTTACGATCTTTAAAACAATTTTACATATATTTTGCATCTAAACATCTAAGGCAGAGGTGTGAAACTCACTTAGGGAAGAGGGCTGATTTGTATGGTTATTTGTAGTCTGTGGGCCAGGGTATAAATACAATGTACTTCCTATGATGCACAATAGACTCCTCCCCTAATAGCAACAATCAAGGGGACAATTTGGGCTTATGTAGTAACATTGTTTTGTTTATTATTTGTTCCGCGCTTTCTTGCCACATCCTTCCTCAGTGAGAAAATCTGCTCCCCTTTAAGGCCACTGCATTTTTGCCCTTGGTTTCTCTTCCTTCTCCATCCTTCTTTCTGTTTCTCTTCCTCTTGCTGGTGTTTGGGAGTTTGCTCTGTTCCACGTCTCTGCGTTTTCTTCTCTGTAGCAACTTCCAATCTGCAAGCTACTGGGTTTCACTCCCACCTCTGCCTCCCTCTTCCAGCCACCAAATTGATCAGTGATTTAAAGCCCATTGATGATGGTTCAGTGTCAATGTTCACTAAGTTGATACTCCAGTCAGATTACCAGGCGACAGGAGAGTTCAGACCTCCGAGTTGTTGTTTCAGGCTGTGTGCCGACACAGGTAAACATCATTGTAACAGTTACACTGGATTCACATTGAGAAGCTGATCTCTGCTGCCATGTAGGCTAGAAACTTATTTTGTTTAAATGGCATCTTAGATTCTGGAGAATCTGAGAATGTCACAGGGCTGCATAAATATATCATGCACGCAGGGTCGGCTCCAGACCCCAGCGCGCCAAGCGCGCGCTTGGGGCAGCATTTTGTCGGCAGGGCAGCAGGTGGCTCCGGCGGACCTTCCGCAGTCATGCCTGTGGGAGGTCCACCAGAGCCGCGGGACCAGTGGACCTCCCGCAGGTACCGCGGCTTCGGTGGACCTCCCGCAGGCATGACTGCGGAGGGTCCGCTGGTCCCGTGGCTTGGGTGGACCTCCCGCAGGCATGACTGCGGATGCTCCACCGGAGCCGCGGGACCAGCAGACCCTCCGCAGGCACGTCTGCAAGAGGTCCCCCGGAGCCGCGGGACCAGCGACCGCCAGAGCGCGCCCCGCGGCGCAGCACCGTGCTTGGAGCGGCGGGATTCCTAGAGCCGCCCCTGCATGCACGTCAGATCCTCCTGCAGGCTGCATGCTTGGTGCCCTCAGTGTAAGGGGTTCCCAGGTTCCATGGCTGACCTGGGCAGAGTTAAGGAAGTAAAGGGGAAGCCGGTGTGGAGGAAGCTATCTAATGGGGAGGCACTGTCCTTTCCCCTTCCAGCTGACAAAGTCTTGGGAAGTTATTCCCAGTATGATGAGTTGATTTCCTCTTGCTTTTAGATCTTGTTTTTCACAATAAAGCAAGACCCAATGAAAGGGACTTGAAGTGAGTTGTAGCTGGGATTTAATTTTTCCTCATCAGCTGGTGAGTCTGCCCACAGGCTTACACCGTGCCATGGGGAAAGAGGAAACCCTGTATTTGGAATACTCCCTTGGGAAAGGCCAAACTCAGCCTTTGGTGAGCAACATCCAGGCCTCAGTGGACAAGCCTACGCCTATGTCATGGTTACAGGGCTAGCTACACCCTGTCCCCTTTCAGGTCTCTCTGAGTCCACCCACCCGGGCCTCTAGTCCTTGCTTCTCTCTGGGTGGATTCATGCAACTTCCCTACTCTTAGACCAGGCCCAGGGTAGCAGTCGCTTTTGTGCCCACAGTGATTGCCCTGCAAGTCTGACTGATTCAGCCAGTACCTGTGTATCCACCGCGATTATCCTGCAGGTCTGAGTGGGTTCGACACCTGCAATTCTTCCCTCCGGGAGTCTGTGACTAGTCAAACCCAGTGGCCAGAACAGCCTTCTGAGAACACAAGTATTGTTTATTTAATAAGAAGAACGCCTTTTAGGGCAAACATGGTTTCAAAACAGCAGAGTCTATATGCATAGCTGTCTTCCCCAGAATCCTATCACCTCACTTCGTCTCTGCTGGAGATCCAGGCTGGCCTAGCTTCCTTAGACATGCTAGTAGATTCTGGGGTGTGACCCTCTGTTTCCCTTTGCCTTAGCTCCAGCTCACTCTGTGTGTCTTCTTGAGGGATCATGTCTCCCCTTAAATCCTTCTATGGTCCCCTAGTGTAAAAGTGGAATCTTGTGTCCCAGCAGGAGGGAGAGCCAGTAATACCCAGGCTAATAGTTCTGGCATTGTCCCTTGAGGGTGTGGTATTAGGTGGTTATCTCAAGCAATCTCCCGCTTCCTGACAGCCCTGCTATTAAGCTGGCAGTACGAAGTTGGTCATGGCAAGTCAGCAGGAGCTAGAGGTGTAGGTGTTTTCTTCTGGAGGTGGGCAGATCTACTGGTGGAAAGTGTGCATTGCTTATTTGCACCTGCTTGAAGCATAGTCAGCCTTGCACGTTGAAGGTCATTTTCATCTGGTATGGCCCTCCAGGCAGTTTTAGGAATGATGGCATCTCGCTGAAGTTTTGGGGGATTTATATGAGCCAACGCATATAAATTAGATGAAAATGTGTGGCTAAGACGGCCACTAAAGATATGGGTGGCTGTGTCCCACTCCGAATCAACAAGATGTGTGGGCTGACTCCTGCCCCACACTGCTGCACAATATTCTGCTGGAGCAAACACTAGTGTCAGGACTGAAGTTTGCAGAACATTGGCCTCTGCTCCCCAGGAGGCACAGGAGGTGAACTTTTTCATAGAATCATAGAATCATAGAATCTCAGGGTTGGAAGGGACCTCAGGAGGTCATCTAGTCCAACCCCCTGCTCAAAGCAGGACCAAACCCAACTAAATCATCCCAGCCAGGGCTTTGTCAAGCCTGACCTTAAAAACCTCTAAGGAAGGAGATTCCACCACCTCCCTAGGTAACCCATTCCAGTTCTTCACCACCCTACTAGTGAAAAAGTTTTTCCTAATATCCAACCTAAACCTCCCCCTCTGCAACTTGAGACCATTACTCCTTGTTCTGTCATCTTCTACCACTGAGAACAGTCTAGATCCATCCTCTTTGGAACCCCCTTTCAGGTAGTTGAAAGCAGCTATCAAATCCCCCCTCATTCTTCTCTTCTGCAGGCTAAACAATCCCAGTTCCCTCAGCCTCTCCTCATAAGTCATGTGTTCCAGCCCCCTAATCATTTTTGTTGCCCTCCGTTGGACTCTCTCCAATTTATCCACATCCTTCTTGTAGTGTGGGGCCCAAAACTGGACACAGTACTCCAGATGAGGCCTCACCAGTGCTGAATAGAGGGGAATGATCACTTTCCTCGATCTGCTGGAAATGCCCCTACTTATACAACCCAAAATGCCATTAGCTTTCTTGGCAACAAGGGCACACTGTTGACTCATATTCAGCTTTTCGTCCACCGTAACCCCTAGGTCCTTTTCTGCAGAACTGCTGCCCAGCCATTCGGTCCCTAGTCTGTAGCAGTGCATGGGATTCTTCTGTCCTAAGTGCAGGACTCTGCACTTGTCCTTGTTGAACCTCATCATATTTCTTTTGGCCCAATCCTCTAATTTGTCTAGGTCCCTCTGTATCCTATCCCTACCCTCCAGCGTATCAACCACTCCTCCCAGTTTAGTGTCATCTGCAAACTTGCTAAGGGTGCAGACCACACCATCCTCCAGAATTGTATGAATAAAACCGGCCCCAGCACCGACCCTTGGGGCACCCCACTTGATACCGGCTGCCAACTAGACATGGAACCATTGATCACTACCCGTTGAGCCCGACCATCTAGCCAGTTTTCTATCCACCTTACCGTCCATTCATCCAGCCCATACTTCTTTAACTTGCTGGCAAGAATACTTTTCTTTAAATGGCACTGGTATGTTAGCCTGCAGTCCAGTTTGAGTCCTAAATAAGTGACAACTGGTTGGAAAGGGAGTGGATGGTCCTCCACACAGAGTGTAAGAGGCTGATTAAGAAGCACTGGTCATGTGCTCCCTGATCAGTTTCCATGTTAAGGGCCAGATCCTAGGCTGCTGTCAATCAGCAAAGCTCCGCTTACTTCAAAGTAGCTTGTCTGATTTATGCCATCTCAGCATCCGGCCTTGTGCATCACTGGAAATTCAGTCGAGGTTTCTTAAGGGAAGTCATTTGGCATCTATAAGTTTCTTCTTAACATTGTGCACTTCTGTGTAACAGATACAACCCATCAGGGCTCAGTCATTCTATCCACCCTTTCAGTTCTTCCCAAATGCTCTGCAGTTTAACTCCTAAGCTTCTGATCTCTCCCCAGCCACATCCCTTCCATATCATTTTATGAGTTCAACACACACAGATTTTCCACAAGCACCTTTAGGTCACTGTGTATTGCATTGTCTGCTCGGAGCTGTTAAAATTTCACTAACAAAATGGCACTACTCCCAGTGCAGCTGCTAGGGTGTTAACAACAGACAGTGGCATTTCCCCTAAGAGCAGGGCTAGGCATTCCGGTGGCTGAGACTGTTGGCAGGCAGTCTGCCACTGGTAGAAATGCAATGGTGAAAGACGGTAACAGTTTTCATTAGGCCCAGCCCGTGAGATTGCCCTCCCTAGGGAAATTGTGGTCTCCCTTAGTGTGCGGCCAAGCCCAGGCAACATGGAGAGTGAGGAGGGACTTGAGATAAGGCAATACTCACCCCTCTCTGAGTATTCAATACTGCGTACCCCATTGATGGTGGCTTGTTTGCGGAGTCCTAAGTAGAAATGAAGCAGCAAGAGAGAGAATGGGCTGCCCCCATCCACAAAACTGCAATAGACTTTCCAATGAGGTTCCTTTCCCTTTCTTTCTTCCCCTTCCTGTTCTATCAAGTGTAATAAAGCTTCTTTAGTAGGGGAAACCCAAATGTTTTTGCTCAGGAGATGGAGTTTGGGAACTTTGCCTTAGAAAAATGTTCATGTATGGAACACAGGACCAATGAGAGCTACAGATGCCCAGGATTGAAATCGACACCTGGTCACGTGGTACTCAGCATACAATACTACAGCTCTGTAATCTTTATTCCCAAATTAAAGGAATCTTCCTAGAAACCCACTGAGACAGAAGTGCTCATTTCCCTCTCTGATTATCTGTCCCCTGCAGGCTTTCTAACTGCCATCTCACGGCCGTGTGTGGTGGGGATCTCTCCTCTCTTCTCAGCACCAAACCCACCCTGATGGAGCTCGATATAGGGGAGAACAACCTGGGGGATTCAGGCGTGCAGCTGCTGTGTGAGGGACTGAAACATCCACACAGCAAACTGCAGAAGCTGCGGTGAGTATTTCTAAGTTTCTCTTCTGGAAAGAACTCAGCAGGGTCTGGGGATGGTGTGTGGTGTCAGCTCCCTGCAGTACAGGGTGAGGCTGAAGGCCGAGCGTCCCTCCAGCACTTGACTTGTCAGTGGCTCCCAACATCCCGATGGCTCATCATGTTTGGAAAATGGAACATATAAAGAAAGACGAGCCCATACTGGAGCCCTAGTTCAACCCGCCCCCGCCGAAACTGAGGACTAAGTTGTAGTAATATTCACTAAAACTGTAAGTTAGAGCATGATCTCACTCCCTTCGATAACAACCAATTCTTACAATGATCTTTAAAACAATGTTACATTTACTGCAATTTAAGATGAATGAAAGGACAAGAGGCCTTACAAAGCCTCAGAATCCTAGATCTCTCACAGCTCTGCCTAAGGGAGGGAGGGAGAGAGATTCTGTGTAAGCCCTGGTCTACACTATGAGTTTAGGTAGAATTTAGCAGTGTTAGATTGATTTAACCCTGCACCCGTTCACACGACAAAGCCATTTTTGTCAACTTAAAGGACTCTTAAAATCGATTTCTGTACTCCACCCTCCCAACGAGGGGATTAGTGCTGAAATCGACCCTGCTGGGTTGAATTTGGGGTAATGTGGAAGCAATTTGACGTTGTTGGCCTCCAGGAGCTATCCCAGAGTGCTCCATTGTGACTGCTCTGGACAACACTCTCAACTCAGATGCACTGGCCAGGTAGACAGGAAAAGTCCCGTGAACTTTTGAATTTCATTTCCTGTTTGGCCACTGTGGCGAGCTGATCAGCACAGGTGACTATGGAGTCCCAGAATTGCAAAAGAGCTCCAGCATGGACCGAACGGGAGGTACTGGATCTGATCGCTGTATAGGGAGACAAATCCATGCTATCAGAACTCCATTCCAAAAGACTAAATCATTAAGCCCAGCCAGACCCCAGGGTGGTTAGAAGAGCACAGCAGGGTGTGCGGCGCATCAGAGAAGCTTTGGAAACCAGTTTCATGACTGGCCAGGCTACGGTGTGAAAGTTCTGTTTGTTTCTCCTTGATGAAAATTCACCCCCTTGGGTCACTCTACTTCCCTGTAAGCCAACCGCCCTCCCCTCCCCCCTTTGATCTCCGCTTGCAGAGGCAATAAAGTCAGTGTTTCAAACTCATGCATTTTTTATTAATTCATCACACAAATGGGGGGATAACTGCCAAGGTAGCCTGGGAGGGGTGGGGGAGAAGGGAAGCACAGGGGTGGGGTAGTTGTAGAGGCACCCCCTAGAATAGCATGCAGCTCATCATAGAAGCAGGATGTCTGGGGGGCTCTGACCCGGAGCGGCTGTTTGCCTCTCTGGTTCTTTGGTAGGCTTGCCTGATATTCCAGGCAGGACTGAATCTCCATTAGACAAAATTTAAAGAAGGGAATGACCTGGAGTCACTCCCATTTATGTCCAGGTGCCCCCGACCGACCTCACTGAGGCTGGCCAGGAGCACCTACGTCTGCCCAGGAGCCCCAGACCGACCTCACCGAGGCTGGCCAGGAGGAACCAGGAGACAGCAGCAGATGGTACAATACAGCTGCTAACCGTCTTCCCTAACTTGCAAAGGCAAGGAGCTGCTGCTGTGTAGCACTGCAGTACTGCATCTGCCAGCAGCACCCAGGACACGTAAGGTGACAGTGAGCTGAGCGGGCTTCATGCTTGCCGTGGTATGTCATCTGCACGGGTAACCCAGGAAAAAAGGCGAGAACCGATTTTTTGCCTTTCTTTTCATGGAAGGAGGGATGGGGGGGCCTGATGAAATGTACCCAGAACCACCTGTGACAATGTTTTTGCCCCATCAGGCATTGAGAGCTCAACCCAGAATTCTAATGAGCAGCAGAGACTGCGGGAACTGTGGGATAGCTACCCACAGTGCAACGCTCTGAAAATCAACGCTAGCCTCGGTACTGTGGACGCACTCCGCCGACTTTATGGTCTTAAGTGTAGACACACAATCAACTGTATCAAATTGATTTCTGAAAAATCGACTTATATTAAATCAACCTAATTTTGTAGTGTAGACATACCCCAAGGGAGGCAGAATTCTTCCTACACATCCTTCACCTGCAGGGGAATTTGCCTGCAGCTAATCTCTTCCGGGAGCTGCACCATGTTCTTCTGTTTGTTCAGCTGGTTGTGCTGGCCAGCGAATCGTGGAACTTTATCATGCCCCCTTCAGCTCTGCTCTTGCCTGCTTTGGTGCTACTTTTGCCACCGCGGTGCAGAGAGAAGGGATCAGACCTTTTGCTCAGGGGAATGCAAGGGCTTTGGCTGGGCCCAGCCTTAGTGCAGGGTGCAAGGAGAGGGAGGCTTCCTGTGCTTTTCCCTCCCCTTGAGCACCTTGAAATGACTTCATTTTTCCACTCCTGCCCTGAGTCTGCCCAGTGGCTTACAGCCTGCCACAGCGAAAGAGGAAACCCTGTATCTAGAATGCTCCTTTGGGAAAGGCCAAACTCAGACTTCAGTGAGCAATATGTAGGCTGTGGTGAACATGCTCAATCCTGTGTCACAGTTACAGGGCTAGCTACACCCCTGTCTCCTTTTGGGTCTCTCTGGGTGCACCCATCTTAGGTCTCGGGCCTCCACCTCTCTCTGGTGGAATCATACAATTCTCCCACTCTTAGGCCCACTGAGAGCTAAAGCTGCATGTGGACTGAAATCCTCATGTGGTCCCCAGCATCCACTACTACAGCAGGGTGATTTTATTCCCAGAATAAAGGACTCTTTCTAGAACCCCACTGAGGGAACTGGACAGAAAGAAGTGCTCATTTCCCTCTCTGATTATGTTTCCCGCAGGTTGATGAATTGTGGTCTGACAGCCGGTTCCTGTGGGAATCTCTCCTCTGTTCTCAGGGCCAAACCGACCCTGACTGAGTTGGATCTTGCGCTGAACAACCTGGGAGAGGCAGGAGGAATGAAGCTGCTGTGTGAGGGACTGAAACATCCCGACTGCAAACTGCAGAAACTGAGGTGAGTGTTCACACATCTTCCTGCTGGAAAGAATTCAGCAGGGTGTGCAGATGGTGGAAGATGTCAGGTCCATGAAGGAACACGGAGAGGCTAAAAGCTGTGTGTCCCTCCAGCACCTGATGTCTCAGTGGCTCACAATATCCCTATGGGCTATTCCGATTGGAGAACAGAATTTATTAATAAAGATGGGTCCAAACTGGAGCAGTAGTTCAACCCCCCCCTGAACTTGAGGATTGAGTGATTTCCACTCGCATATATTTTTTTCAATAAAAATTGAAGCAGGGTCTTTTAAATACCTGTTTAGTCATCTTTAAACAATACTACATTTATTTTGATTTAAAATGAATAAAACCACAAGAGGTCCAAAGGGCTGGGGAGCCTAAATCTCTCTGCTATCTGCCTCAGGGGGAACTGTGGGAGGGATACTGTTTTAGAGAGGAAGAATTTTCCCTGCATATGCAATGCTGACAGACTCTGGTAGTTGTCAGTGGGCAGGTTCAAACCTGGGATCTCTGGAGCTTAGTGCATGAGCCTCTACCACATGAGCTAAAAGCCAATTCACTGTTAAGCAGACTCATTAACTGTTTTCTCTTTAAGTGGTCTCGGTGCACTAGATGGGACAAAACACCACACCCAGAAGGTGTGTGGGTTATATACTTCCCCTAGCTGAGGAAGCATGTCCTGAGCTTCAGAGACTTCCCAGCTGGCATCCCGGATGACCCCCCACTTGTAACATTGACAGACACTGGTTGCTAACAGGCAGGATTGAACTGGGGATCTCTGGAGCTTAGTGTACGAGACTCTACCACCTGACTCTTAGCTAAGGCTGTACAGCAGAGTCATTTTATCTCTCTTGCTAAGTGGTCCTGGTGCCACTAGATGGGACAGAACACCACACCCAGGAGGTGTGTGGGTTACACACATCCTTTTCATACCAAGGGGTTGGGGAGATTTGTCTGTAGCATATGTTCTTCTGTTTGCCCAGCTGCCTGTGTTGGCCAGTGCATTGTGGGATTTTATCATGGCCCCCATCTGCTCTTCATTGGCTGCTTAGTTGTTTATTTTGCCCCTAAGGGCAAAGAAGGGATCAGACCGTGTGCTCAGGGGAGCGCGAGACCTGCAACTGGGCAAGGAGAGAGAGGCTTCCTGTGCTGTCCCCTCTGTAGCCCGATCTATAGATTATAGAGGAAATGTAAATATAATCCCTTGTTATCACTTTGAGGGTTGACAGTTTCTTGTCCCAAGATCAGACCCAGTATTTATTCTAATCATTATATAATGGGAAACTCCAATGTGCACAGCTGCAACACTCACGCTACAGGAACTCCCCTGTATTTACAAATGGTTTATTAATACATTTAGTTCACTCACAAACACCCCAGATCAGGATACTACAGAATGTACATCTGCACATCCATATAGTCACGCCATCCGTTGTAGAACAACCTGAAATGTGAGCCATCATAGAATCATAAAACTGGAAGGGACCTCGAGAGGTCTTCTAATCCAGTCCCCTGCACTCATGGCAGGACTAAGTATTATCTAGACCATCCCTGACAGGCGTTTGTGCGACCTGCTCTTAAAAATCCCCAGTGATGGAGATTCCACCAACTCCCTAGGCAATTTAGTCCAGTGCTTAACCACTCTGACAGTTAGGAAGTTTTTCCTAATGTCCAACCTAAACCTCCCTTGCTGCAATTTAAGTCCATTGCTTCTTGTCCTATCCTCAAAGGTTAAGAAGAACAATTTTTCTTCCTCCTCCATGTAACAACCTTTTATGAACTTGAAAACTGTTATCATGTCCTCTCTCAGTCTTCTCTTCTCTAGACTAAACAAACCCAGTTTTTTCAATCTTCCCTCATAGGTCATGTTTTCTAGACCTTTAATCATTTTTGTTGCTCTTCTCTGGACTTTCTCCAATTTGTCCACATCTTTCCTGAAATGTGGCGCCTAGAACTGGACACAATACACCAGGTGAGGCAGAGCAGAGCGGAAGAATTACTTCTCGTGTCTTGCTTACAATACTCCTGCTAATACAGTCAAACCTCGCAATAACGTGCCCCGCCATAACGCGAAATCGCATATAACGTGATAAGTTGGCTTCCCTTTAAGGCCTAATACCAGTGGTCCCCAATGCCATGGCACCCACCGGGACATTGATGTGCCCCTGCCTAGTGCCCAGCAGGGGAGAGAAACTGCGGCCCCGCGCCTGCTAGGGACAGAGAACTCCGAGGCTCTGGGCGCCAACACTCTCTGTCCCCAGCAGGTGCAGGGCTGCGGCTTCTCTCCGGCTTCAAGAGGAGCCGCGGCCCCATACCTGCCAGGGACAGAGAACTCCAGGGCTGCGTGTTTCTAGTTACTAAGGTAGCAGTGGGTGGTGACTTCTGTCATGTGGCAGGCCATTATCACATTAATCCAAGTCGTGGGACTAGGCAGGGCCAGGAAATAGCAACCAGTTTCTCTCCAGCACTCCTTTGTGTCAGACCCTTAACACCTGGAGGCAGAAGTGAACTGAAAGCTTTCACTGAATGAAGCCCCTTCAGTCTCTCACTCGGAAAGGGAATTTGGCAGAGATGGCTGCACTTCCAGATTTTTCTGGAAGCAAATGGAGTTGCAGAGAAACCAGTGAGAGTGATCTCCTCCATGCTGCTACAAGTGGGATTGGCAGTAGGAGCAGATGAATGACTCCCCCCCACACCCCAGAATCCTTTTGCTCAGTGACCTCCAACTGGGGTAGGGTGAGTTGCAGCATCACATCCATTTTCCAACACTGACAAACAGGTTTAGGGGGGCCTCTGACATGTTGCTTAAAGGAATTGCCAGGCCCAGCCTGGGCACTGGAGGATGATCTGCTGCTGTGACCAAGAAAGGGGTGGGGGGGCCTTGATTTTCTTGGATGGCAGGGGGAGCCTACTGATGGGCAGTTTGTATTGGTGCTCTGCAAGGCTTTGCCCTTTCTCATGAGATCTTTAGGTGAGTTGGGGACCAATCCATCTCAGCCTGGGGCAGCTGCATGAGCATTGGCTGATGGATTTCAGATCACTGCTACATGTGGGGTTGCAAGTTTGCGACACATCCCAGTGGGAGCACTCAAACTGCTGTGATTAATCAGTCACAATTCTTTTAAAAAATACAGTGATCCAGGCAGCAGTATCTCTTGGGAAAGGCACTTCCCCAGCAGCAAGGTGACATCACTGACCAGTATGTATAGACCACAGGGCTGCCAAGTGTCAGGTATCTCATCTGTCACTCGTTTGGCAACTCTGTCACTCCTGTCCTTACTGCAGATGGAATCCAGTGAAGACAGGGATTGTAGTTCCTCTTGTCAGTCACTAGAGGTCACTGTTGCTTCATATTTTGGAAGCAGGCAAGGGCAGGGAAGTACTTGCGAAATGTTCCGTAACAGGTAACATGTTGTCAAGTTGATGCACACAGGGCCGCTGTGCCAGGTTATGAAATGTAAATGTCATATTTGTGCTTGTATAAGATGCTTTGCTTTTCCTTGGGGAAACGTCTTGGTTTTCTGACCTTTAGGGTTTGCACTGCCTGTTCCTGATGGGGCAGAGGAAACTGAACTGGTTTTCTAAACTTGGAGTATGAGCATGTGCCACTCCACGTTCTGAAAGGCTGCGTGCGGGGCAGCAATCGGAGCTACCTGAACACAGGGCTCTGTAAGGGATCAGAGAGGCTGGTCTGGCATTTAGATCTGAACATGGACAGGCCCAGGCTTAGTCTGATCTCCCCTGGGAAAGAGCTCCCCAGCCAGGGCGAGCTGCTGAGCATGCTCTGCCTCTGCCCCTGGGAGTCTGACCTGGGCTTTGTTAGCTGTAGCGCCCCTGGATGGTGTAGTCAGGGTGGTGGATCACGGGTGGATGAACAGTCTCTGCGGCAGCCTCACCTTAAACTATTATGAGTCTTGTAAATCAGGGCTACTGCTAGGGCTTGGAATGATATCCTGAAACTCCTGGGGGTTTCGTACAGCTTGAGGGCCATGGTGTGATATGCTCAGATAATTTGGCTGCTGCACACGGTCTGAGCTGCACATTGCGTGTGACATTTCCCTCCAGTCCCAGAGAAGGAATTCCAGTCTCAACCAGGGGGATTCAGGAGTGACACCACTGTGTAGAGGCTGAAACGTCCCAACTGTAAAATACAAGGATTAGCATCAGCAGCCACTGGCTTCCTTTGTAATTCCCTCCCCAGTCTTTGTTTCCCACACCAGTCCATGTATATTTTCATCCATTGATAAATTGTGACTCCTTACACTACATGTCAGGGAGTTTATGGCCAGTGAACTTCCACACTAAGGGCCAGATCTTCTGCTGGTACAAATCAGTATAGCTCCACTGTCTTCTAAGTAGCTTCACTGATTTACACCAGCCGTGGATCTGGCCTTGACCATCACTGGGAGTTCCTTTGAGCTTTCTTTAGGGAAGCCGTGAGGCACCTATTGGTCTCTCCCTAGCATTATGAGCCCATATGTAACACAAACACTAGCTCTGGGCTCATTTTATCCCATTTTTTAGCTCTTCCCAAATTCTGACGTCTCTACAGTCACTCCCATGATGCTGCTGTCACAGTAGTGGGGCTGCACCGGTGAAAGACTGTCACAATTTAATTGTAGGCCCAGCCTGTGAGACTGGGCTCCCTATGGAAATTACAGCCTTTTCTAGTGTATGGTCAAACCTAGGGAAAATGGGGCAGGGATGGGGGGACCTGACACTCAGCAAAACTGAGCCCATCCATGAATTCTGAATGTTCAGAACTAAGTACTCCATAGAGGCTGGCTCCTTGGCTGAATCCTAAGTAGAAATGAGGCAGGGAGAGAGAACAACAGGCTTCCCACATCTCCTCTGGCTCCTCCTTTAATGTTTCTTCATTAGCAGAAGCTACAGTGCTTATGCTCAGGGGATGGAGTTTGGGAACTTTGCCTTAGAATAACATTCATATGTGGAATACAGGATCAATGAGAGCTGCAGCTGCACATGGATTGAAATCCTCACATGGTCCTCAGCAACCATTGCTGCAGCTCTGTGATTTTATTCCCAGAATAAAGGAATCTTGCTATAAAAACCCACAGAGGGAACAGGACAGACAGAGGTGCTCATTTCCCTCTGTTTACGTGTCTCCTGCAGGTTGATGGGTTGCCAGCTCACAGCTGCTTGTTGTGAGGATCTCTCCTCTGTTCTCAGTATCAACCAGACTCTGACCGAGTTGGAGCTGAGGGGGAACCTCCTTAGAGATTCAGGCGTGCAGTTGCTGTGCGAGGGACTGAAGCATGCAAACTGCAAACTGCAGAAGCTGGGGTAAGTATTTACAGGTTCCTTTTCTGTAAAGAACTCAGCAGGTTGTGCTGATGGTGTTGTTAGGTAAAAAGCAAGTCCTACTCACCTCTCCAGCACCCGGGTTTGTGCGGAGTTGGTATAGGGCTCAGAGATCTGTCAGAGACCAGACAACAATTCGTTGATCAACGGGCTCACACCATCCTTAGCTTAAGAGCAAAGCTTCGGAGTAAGTGTGGCAAGTTTATTAGGGGTGAGCATCAATGTTTATACACAGAAGTAAACAAAGTGATTAACAGATCATAATGGTCATGCATAATCAATCAAGATTCTACAGGATAAAACAGGTTAAAATGTAAATTAGAAAAGACAAAGGAGGAGATGGCTGCTTATTGGGAGGGGGGGGGTGTTATGAGTAGTTCGCAGGTCAGAGCTTTGATTAAAAGTTTCAGATAGAGACATCAAGTCTGGGTTAAGTTTCAGTTCATAAAGAGTTCAGACTCAACATTCCTCCATTTGTAGCTATTGGGATAACTATATACCAAAAGCTACACCCCATTTTTCAGCCTGGGCCAACTCGAAGAGAGTAAGGCCTTTGGCTGAAGTAGAAAAAGAATAAACTGACCCACATGAGTTTATGAGGGAGGGAACACACTGAATACAGCAACACAGTATTATAAGGATTACTATGGCCCCAACAATACTAACATTATGTCTAAAGCCATTCGGTTTTGCAAAGCTAACTGGCGTAGCTGGGACATCCTGATTCTCAAATAGTTTCATTGGTTACCCTGAGATATCTGTTAATTGGCACTCCTGTTTTGTCCCATGTAAGATTGTGTTGGACTGGATCTTTAGTACTCTGCCGGTGGCATCCAAGTCATATTAGCAGTGGTCAGGGAATGGGTGTGAAGGGAGTCCCTGTTCTGCATTTACTGGAAATTGAGTACATACCCAGCAATTACTTCTATTTCCTAAAATACGAGTTTTAACCTAATATCTAATAAAAGCATTATCTTCATAAGCAGAAAATAAACTAAAAGGCATAATAAAAACATACAGTTGTCAGAATAAAAGGTCCTCTCATTTTTTCCGAGTCAATTTAAGTCTGATGTCTGAAAGAGGTAAGCTGGTCCACTGGTCAGAGGCAGTGTCCTCAGTGGTGGCAAGAGCTGCTGGTCCGTCACTGTGGTCCACTACGGCTGGCTTGACGTGGGAGTGGTGGATCCAGGATTTGCGTCCTTCCAAGAACACTGCAGTCTGGGTTGTTAAAAGAACCTGGTGGGGTCCAGTAAACCTCGGCTGAGTCCCTGGTTGGAGCAGGTGGATCTGTTCTTCCAGCGGCACGGTCTGGGAAAACTGTGAGGCTTTCCGAGCCTGTAGGGAGAGAAACTGGCACGCGGTCATATGATCCCCTCCCAATAGTGAAACATCAGCACGATGTCCATAGAGCAGTTCAAAGGGGGATAATCCCAATACACGGGTTGGGCGAGTGCGAAGGTGAAACAGGACCAAGGGAAGTACCTGAGGCCACTTTAACCCTGTTTCCTGACAGTATTTAGCCAATGTAAGCTTAAGCTCCCTATTCATACGCTCAACTTTCCGCTAGACTGGGGTGGTAGGGTGTATGAAAGGAGTGTGAAATGCCCAGTCCTTGTTCTAAACAGCCAAGGACATTACCAGTAAAGTGGGTCCATAATCTGAATCAAGTATGAGAGGGATGCCATACAATGTCTCTAAGGAGGATCTTCGCCACTGTGGCAGCAGTACAATTAGCAGTAGGAAAAGCTTTGACCCATGAAGTCAGAGGGCAAACCAAAACAAGGAGGTGCTTTTCCCAAAAGCCTTTGGCATATCTGCAAAGTCAATTTGAAGATGTTGAAATGGGGCAGCAGGCGGAGGTCTTCCACCCTTAATTTTGTTAAGAGGCGGAGCAGGTCCATTTCGCTGACATGTGCTGCATGCTTTCACTATTGACAGGCAGTAGGGTTGAATGCCTGGAGCATACCAAGCGGCGATGGTGTCCACAAGGCGCGCGTGCGCCGTGACCCCCTTTATCATGGTGCCAGCGAACTGCCACGGGGTATGTGGAGCGAGGAGGCAGGCTCGGCCATCCGGCATAAGCCAGGTCCCTTTGACCAGAGTGGCTCGAGGCTCTCCCACGACTGTAGTTCAGCAGCGGGCATACTTGCTATCAGTAAAAATGGTAACGGTCTTACCAGCGGCCAACTGGCAAGCTCGGGCCAGGGCATAAAGTTCGGCTTTGGCTCCCCAGTTGCCTGGCAGTGAGCGGCCTCTTGAATGTCCCATTCAGAGGTGACTGCATAACCGCTTGCCATCAACATAGAAGGAGCTTCCGTCCGAGAAGAGGATGCAATCAGGGTTGTCCAGTGGCATGTCAAACAGGTTGTTCCTTATCTGTAAGATGCTATGAACTACTTCCACACAGTCGTGCTGATCCTGGAGGACTGGCAGATCAGGAAGCAAGGTAGCTGGATTAAGGCCCACACCTTTCAAAAATTAGGTTAGTGTCTTCTAGGAGTTCGGCCTCTAGCTGCTGCTGACGATGGGCAAAAAAGACTGGGTCGTGCCCCCACGCAGAAGGGCTGACAAAGCATGAGAGGTCCAGACCGTGGTAAAATGACCCAGGGTCAGGCTCTTTGCCTTTGTGATCAGCAGGGCAGCTGCTGCCAGAGTCTCAGGATGGGGTTCCTCGATCTGCTGGGAGTAAAAGCAAGCGGGAAATGGTGGGGCCCACTCAGCTGGGTAAGCCACCTAGCATTCGCGCCTCTCGTGGACAAAAAGGTAAAAGGGTTTGCTGTAATTGGGGGGGCGGAGAGACATGGAGGAGGCCACACTGTGCTTGAGTAACTGAAAGGCTTGGATCATGTCTGGGGACCACTGCAAAGGGTCAGGAGCAAGGTTAGCAGTGAGTCGGTGGAGCGGTTTGCTCAACTCCCGCAGGACAGCAACCAGGGGCGACAGAAGCCAATTAATCCTAAGAAACCTCGAAGTTGCTTCTTGGTGTTTGGCAGAGGGCAGTTTTGGATAGTCTTTATGCGGACTGGGTCCATTTGTCTCCCCTCTGGGGTTAACAGGAAGACAAGATATCGGACCTTCTGTGAGACCCACTGAATCTTGTTAGGGTCTACCTTGTGGCCTCTGGTGTGTAGGTATAATAAAAGTGCCTTACCATCGATGTGGTTACCTAGTAGGATGTCATCATAGGACTAACGTGGATCCCTGCGGACTGGTGAAGCCTTCAGGCATTGGCTGAAAATCGTGGGGCTGTCTCTGTAGCCTTGAGGAAGTCGTTGCCAGACATAACTTTGTCCCTCCCAGGTGAAACCAAAGAGATATTGAGAGTCTGGGTGCACAGGAATGCTGAAAAAGGCTGATTTTAAGTCAATAACAGTGAACCATTCAGCATCCCAGGGGATTTGGCTGATGATAGTAGCTGGATCAGGAACTACTGCATGAAGAGGGACCACATACTGATTAATACCCGTAGATCCTGTACAAAGCGCCAACGAATAGGGTCTCCGTCCTTTTAGGAGGCTTTTGACAGGCAGTATAGGGGTATTACAGGAGTGCGCTGAGGCGGACTAGCTTTTGTGCAATGAATCCTCGACAATGGGGCGGATGCCTTCCTTCACTTGAATCCTTACTGGCTCTGCTGAAAGGAGCAGGCCAACATCAGTGTCAGAAATTCCCCAGAGGGTTGAAGGCAAGTCAGTGAGGTCAGGGTGAGTTAGGGCTGAATCTCCTAACACTGTCATCAATAATCCTACCCCTTCAGGAGTGCAGGTTAAAGTAGCCTCAGCCCATCAAAGGGATCGGACAAGCTGGGGAAAAAGAACGGTGAGAAAAACATTTATCAGCATAAATAACATTTAGAGGCAAAGTGAGTCCCAGAGACTGTGGGTTGCCTTCCACCCCAGTTGCAGTTTTAACCTCAGAGGATAGCCAGGAGAGGGGGCATGATTTAAAAGAGAGAAAGTAGCTCCAGTATCAATGAGGAAACAGACAGGCAGTCCCTGGACTGAAAGGGTTAGATGAGGCTCTTTGCTGGGAGGAGAAAGTGAGGAAAGAGCCCGCTAAAGACATTAAGGAAATAAGACCATCACATTGTTTGCCCATTGAGAAGGCTGAGTTCGCTGCAGCTGCTGCTGTGCCCGTAGTTGATCCAGGCCTGAGGAACGGGCTGGGCTGGTGGTGCAGCATTCATGTTTAAAGTGACCGGGTTATCCGCACTGAAACAATTTCCTGGTGGCTGGGAGCACCCTGAGATCCCCGGCCACGGCTTCTGCCTTGAATACCACACCGAAAGCTGCACCACGGCTTCTTCTGCCTTGAACACACCAAAAGCTAAAGCCATCAACTTATATTCTTCCTTTTCTCTTTACTCTTTTCCCTTTTTTCTTCCATGCAAAAATCAGCTATCCAACACACTAGTGACTGACTCACCTCCCCTGACTGATTCACAAAAATGAAATAAGAGTAGTATGCATCCTGCTGCATCTGCTTGATCTTTGCCTAGTAAATTACTCTCCCGAGTGTGCCCTTCCATTTCCTCCCTATCCCTCTGCAGAGATTCCGATCTGAGTCCTGCAGATTTTAAAACACCGTGGGTTTACACCCTTCATCGAAATAACATGGGAAGAATACCTGACTGCCATAATTTTTAAAGATTTCCACAGCTCTGCTGCTGTGTCCCAACAAAACCAGTAACATAACTGTCCCGGATGGTCTTTTGATCTGGCTCCTTACTCCTCTTAAGGCAGCTAGACATTCCTGTCTGTACTGGGAGATTCCTTCATTCCATAACTTATTTACAATCCCGACCCATGGTGTCTGACAGCCCTCCAACTGGCGTTTATCCTGCTGTCAAATTGTTAGGTAAAAAAAGTCCTACTCCTCCTCTCAGCACCCGTTTGTGCGGAGTTGGTATAGGGCTCAGAGATCTGTCAGAGACCAGACAACAACGTGATGATCAACGGCTCACACCATCCTTAGCTTAAGAGCAAAGCTGAGCATCAATGTTTATACACAGAAGTAAACAAAGTGATTAACAGATCATAATGGTCATGCATAATCAATCAAGATTCTACAGGATAAAACAGGTTAAAATGTAAATTAGAAAAGACAAAGGAGGAGATGGCTGCTTATTGGGAGGCGGGGGGTGTCATGAGTAGTTCGCAGGTCAGAGCTTTGATTAAAAGTTTCAGATAGAGACATCAAGTCTGGGTTAAGTTTCAGTTCATAAAGAGTTCAGACTCAACAGTGTGACACTGTCAGCTCCCTGTGAGTACATGGTGAGGCTGACAGCTGAGTAACCCTGCAGCACCTGATGTGTCAGTGGTTCACAACATCCCGATGGACTGTCATGTTTGTAAACTTGAAGTTATAAAGAAAGATGGGCCCAAACTGGAGCTCTACCTCCAGACTCCTCCTCCTCCTCGCTGAACTTAAGGAATAAGTGTTTTGCCTATAATTGAATACATGTGCTGGTAGTATCACCTATTATTGAATTTGTCCAATACTTCCTATTGTAAGTCTGTCTTCAGTTGCTTATAAATTGGCTGAACTCTAACTGCTTGGGTAGAAATTTTCCACACCGGGTGTCTGCTTCAGGCTGAACTTTTTTAGTAAATTTAAGCTCAGCAGTGCAAATGCTTCCAAGAACAAGGTTAGGGTGAACATACATTTTTTACCAGCTATTTTGCTGAAGAGATCTCGCCCCCCTGCCCATACGTTGGAGCAAGGACTCAACATTTAGCAGGGTGCAGCCTCTTTGTTAGATGTGCCTTTTGCTTTTCCTGTGAAAATCTTCCCAAACGGGCATCTCTGGGCCTTCTTATGCTCTGTCCCAAGCCTACAGACCAGCTCGAGTTATTTGCATCCTCCACAGAGGCTCAAGGGCTGTCCAGTTACACAGCAGGCTCTTATGTGTCCCAGCCTTGTGTAGGCATCCCATGCCTGCTTTCCAGCAGGACCTAATAATTATGCAGGGACATTTGCTGTATGGCCACTCAGACTTGGGGAGCGGGGAGAAAGCAAGAGGTTTGGGAGAAAAGGCTGAGTTGATCTTGACAGAGGGGTTCTCTTTTTTGATTTGACAAGTGGCTGTGACCTTTTGTCCAAGGGGAGACTCCACCCGGCTGAAGGGTTGTTGGGACTGGAACCTGCCTGGGTCTCCATAGAGGTGATGTGGGAGGGGGAGCATTTAAATCCTGTTATTGTTTTCTGTTTTCTCTGTATGTTTTTGTCCTTAAATAATTGCACTCTGCTTGGAGAGAGCTGGTTGGTCACTAGTAAACCACGGTTCTAGCCTTTGGAAAGAGAGCAAAGTCCAGGGGCTGCACTAAGTCAGACCTTCTGGGGATAATCAGAGTGCAACTGCCAGCTGCCACAGCCTAAACCCCTTGTCAGAAGGGAATGGGACCCCTTGTCAGAAGGGAATGGGACATGGGTCCCTGCCCAGAGAGAGGCGACAGCTAGAACCCTGAGGGAGTTTTCCTTGAGCAAACCACAGAGGGGATCAAAGGTGAAGTTACTCTAAAACTCTGACAGAGGGGAGGGAGTACAGGGGCCATCCTGAATTCTGGTTGGTCAGTGGAAAGGACTAAGGACGATGCTTAGGGTGGAAGTCTTTCCCCACCCCTTATTCCTCATTGGTCAATGGCGGAGGGTTGGGGCTTGAAATGTCTGGCTCATTCCCAGGGTGGTCCAGTCCGGGTGAAGTGCAAGGAGCAGGGCTTATGCAGGAAGTCCCATCCAACACTGGTTTCTCATTAGACAAGAGGTGGGGCTTGGGTCAGGGTGTGATGCAGGGCTTCTGGCCCATTCTCAATGCTGAGTGGTCAGGGAGAGAAGTGGGTGGGTGGGGCTACCTGTCATAACAGCTGGGACAAGGCCCATTCACACTGTGATTGCTTGTCTCTGCGTTTCTCTCTCCCACAGGTTGAAGAATTTCCTTCTCACGGATGCTTGCTGTGAGGATCTGGCGGCTGTTCTCAGCATCAGTGACAGCCTGACAGAGCTGGAGCTGGGTATTGACTATCTAAGAGATTCCGGAGTGCAGCTGCTGTGCGAGGGACTGAAACACCCGAACTGCAAACTGCAGAAACTGGGGTAAGTAACATTTGACCTCTCTGTGTTTACAGGTGTCCTTTGTGTAAAGCGCTTGGCAGGGTCTGTGGCTGATGTCTGATGTCCGCTCCCTGCAGCTACGTGGAGATGCAGAGAGATTAGTGTCTCTCCAGCACCTGCATCATTGGCTCCCAACGTGCACTGGACATTTTTAAGTAAAGCTGGGCCCACACCAGAAGCTGGCTCCACAGCCCCCTGATAATTAGTGAATAAATAGATTATTTTTTTAAACAACTCTTACTAAAATGCATTTGTTTTACAATAGTACAGTCTTTCCCTTCAGCTAGCAAACTGTCTTGTAGGTATCAGGTTGTCTGTGGGCAAGGACTGGCCTGCCACCCAAGGCCTGTGAAAGTGAAGGATCATTGTCCAGGATGGGTTGTAGATCCCTGATGATGCATTGGAGGGGTTAGCTGGGGACTGTATGTGATGGCCAGTGGAGTCCTGTTGGTTTCTTTCTTGGGTTTGTCTTGCAGTAGGAGGCTTCTGGGTACATGTCTGGCTCTGCTGATCTGTTTCCTTATTTCCTCGTGTGGGTACTGTAGTCTTGAGAATGCTTGGTGGAGATTTTCTAGGTGTTGGTCTCTGTCTGCGGGGTTAGAGCAAATACGGTTGTACCTCAGTGCTTGGCTGTAGACAATGGATCTTGTGGTGTGTCTGGGATGAAAGCTGGAGGCATGAAGGTAGGCATAGCGGTCGGTAGGTTTTCGGTATAGGGTGGTGTTAATGTGACTTATTTGCACCGTGGTGTCTAGGAAGTGGACCTCCCGTGTAGATTGGTCCAGGCTGAGGTTGACGGAGGGGTGGAAGCTGTTGAAATCGTGGTGGAATTTTTCCAGAGTCTCCTTCCCATGGGTCCAGATGATGAAGATGTCATCAATGTAGCGTAGGTAGAGAAGGGGCGTGAGTGGACGGGAGCTGAGGATGCATTGTTCCAGGTCGGCCATAAAAATATTGGCATATTGTGGGGCCATGCGGGTGCCCATAGCGGTGCCACTGATCTGGAGATATATATTGTCATTAAATTTGAAATAGTTGTGTGTGAGGATAAAGGCACAGAGCTCAGCAACCAGTTGTGCTGTGGCATCATCAGGGATACTGTTCCTGACAGCTTGTATTCCATCAGTGTGTGGGATGTTTGTGTAGAGAGCCTCTACATCCATGGTAGCTAGGATGGTGTTTTCTGGAAGGTCACCAATGCATTGTAGTTTCCTCAGGAAATCAGTGGTGTCACGGAGATAGCTGGGAGTGCTGGTAACATAGGGTCTGAGTAGAGAGTCTACATATCCAGACAGTCCTTCAGTGAGAGTTCCAATGCCCGAGATGATGGGGCGTCCAGGATTTCCGGGTTTGTGGATCTTGGGTAGTAGATAGAATAACCCTGGTCGGGGCTCTAAGGGTATGTTGATTTGTTCTGGTGTTAGTGTAGGGAGTGTCCTGAGTAGATGATGCAGTTTCTTAGTGTATTCCTCAGTGGGATCTGAGGGAAGTAGCCTGTAAAATTTGGTATTGGAGAGTTGTCTGGCGGCCTCCTTTTGGTAGTCAGACCTGTTCATGATGACAACAGCACCTCCTTTATCAGCCTCTTTGATTATAATGTCAGGATGGTTTCTGAGGCTGTGGATGGCATTGCGTTCTGCACGACTTAGGTTGTGAGGCAAGCAATGTTGTTTTTCCACAATTTCTGCCTGTGCACGTTGGCGGAAGCATTCAATGTATAGGTCCAGACTGTCATTTCGACCCTCAGGAGGAGTCCATGTGGAGTTCTTCTTCTTGTGCTGTTGGTGGGAGGGTAACTGTGTATCAGTGTGCTGTTCAGTGTTGTCCTGGAAGTATTCTTTGAGTCGGAGACAGCGAAAGTAGGCTTCCAGATCACCGCAGAACTGTATCATGTTGGTGGGGGTGGCAGGGCAGAAAGATAGGACAGACTGTTCTTCTGGGCTGAGTGTGTGGTTGGATAGATTGACGATATTGCTGGGTGGGTTAGGGGTACCACGGTTGTGGCCCCATGTGGCAGGTAGGAGTTTAGACAGCTTACAGTCCTTTTTCCTTTGTAGAGAGGTGAAGTGAGTAATGTAGATCTCCTGTCTTATTTTAGTGAAGTCCGTTTGTGTGGAAGTTTGGTTATTGATGAGAGTCTCCAGGTTGGAGAGCTCTTTTTTGATGTTTTCCTGTTTGCTGTATAGGATGCTGATCAGGTGGTTCCTCAGTTTCTTTGATAGAGTATGGCATAATCTCTCACTGTGGTCTGTGTAGTATGTAGATAGCAGTGGATTTTTTACCTTTAGTCCATTAGGTATGATGTCCATTCGTTTACATTTGGAAAGGAAGATGATATCTGTCTGTATTTGTGCAAGTTTCTTCATGAGGTTGATGGATTTCCACTCCATACGGCTAAATGCAGTGCCTTGCATGGTGTCAAATATCAGAGGGGTAGCCGTGTTAGTCTGGTTCTGTAAAAGCAGCAAAGAATCCTGTGGCACCTTATAGACTAACAGACGTTTTGCAGCATGAGCTTTCGTGGGTGAATACCCACTTCTTCGGATGCAAGTAGTGGAAATTTCCAGGGGCAGGTATATATAAGCAAGCAAGAAGCAAGCTAGAGATAACGAGGTTAGATCAATCAGGGAGGATGAGGCCCTGTTCTAGCAGTTGAGGTGTGAAAACCAAGGGAGGAGAAACTGGTTCTGTAATTGGCAAGCCATTCACAGACTTTGTTTAATCCTGAGCTGATGGTGTCTTGTAGGGAAGTTAATGACTTTTGACACCTTGACATATTGATTTAAAATGTATTAAGGCAATATTGGTTCCAGGAGCCTAAGGATTCTTAACCTCCCGATCTGAGCTGAACTGTCCAGTGTGGTGTCAGCTTCAGCTCTAGCCATGGTAGCTCTTGCTTTGAAATTCACAGAGTTGGAGCGGAAGCTTCTCTCGGCTGAGAGGCACCACCAGTTTGGAGAAATACTCTTTGAAGTGCAGCCCTCTGGGAGTGGGGACGTGTGGCCACAGTAACAAACCAGGCAGGTTAGAACAGAGGCCAATGTTGGACTCATTATAAAACACAAAACCCTTTGGGGCAAGCTGTGGTTCCTCCCTTTTCTATTCCAGTACATGTCTGCTCGGTGGTTCTTCTTTCATGACTGAACTTCAAACCTGGTGTGGGATGCTCCTGGGGAACTCCCAGGACTTTGGGCCAGATTTTCAGAATTACTCAGAACCCAGTGGCTCCCATTGTTACTGTTCTGCCCAGGTTTTCCAAAGACCTGTATGTTGGATGCTGAGATCTCTTGAAAAGCTGCAAAAGCACAAGCAGAGTGAACGGCAAAATCAGCTTCCCAGCTAAGGCCCATCATTGGAGTTTGGGGTTAGTACCACAGGCCCCTAATGCAGGGATCCCCATTCCCTCCCAAAAACATCAGATCCAAGCCTGGAGGGCTGAGCTGCTTCTATCCTCATCTCTCCCTTTCAGCCATCCAGGGAAGCCTCAAAGCTCTGCCTGTCTGTGTGTAGATGGATGGGACTCAGCTCAGGGCTAGTTGATTTCTCCTTTTATTCTCACCATCAGTGCCTCTTCCTTATCTTTCTTCTTGAGGATAAGGTGCCACTCTCCACTACACAGCCTGCAGAACAGAGAATCCACCAGCTGTTATCAAAACCCCTCCTCTCTGTAGGGAAAGAAGACATCTGTTAGTGGTTTTTCTTCCCTTTCCCCCTTTCACTGTCCTTCACCCCCCCTTGCTCTGGGAGCCTCCGCTCAGGACACTTGCAGCCTCCTGTCTCCTCCTGAGGATCAAAACCTACGGATCACTGGTGCCTCCCATCTGTGTGGCCCTGCAAAGAGTCCTGCCCCTTTTATCCCTCATAGGCTAGAAGAGGGTTGGGAGTGAGTCATTCACAGATGGTGGCATGGGAGGCAGTGATGCCACATGGGCTGACAGCTCAGGAAATTGATGGTACCTCATCTGCCCCCAATTCAGCTTCATTTTCATTGATTGGCTGAGCCTGGAACTATGAAATTCCCAGCTCACTGGGGGAAACATCTTTGGGTTTCAAACAATAAATATACCTACATTACAACTGTCAGAAGCCCAGCCTCTGAGCCCCTGGCTGGGCAAAGCTGCCCATCTGTCAATGCCCCATCCTGGTCTCTGTGCGAGTTCTCTCTTCCCTTTCACACTACACCCCCATTTCCCTGTCTCTCTCTTTCCTCTCATTCTCTCTTCCTGCTCCACCCCCAATGGGCTTGCTATAGCACACTGACCTTTCTGAAAGTGCATCAGCCCAACCCTTTGTCTTTCATGTTCATTGTAAAATTAACCTTTGGACACTACAGCTCCCTGATCCTCAAAACCACAAGTTGTCTGGTGGGTGATTCATAGGCCTCGTGCATAGGGCCGGCTCCAGGGTTTTTGCTGCCCCAAGCAGCAAAAAGAAAAAAAAAAAGCCGTGATCTGCAGCTCTACCGTCGCTGCTTCAGTCTTCGGCCGCAATTTGGCGGCTGGTCCTTCGCTCTGAGAGGGAGTGAGGGACCCGCTGCCGAATTGCTGCCAAAGACCCAGATGTGCCGCCCCAAGCAGCTGCTTGCTGGGCTGGTGCCTGGAGCCGGCTCTGCTCATGCACTAGACTTGTATTGTTTGAGTTTCAACTGGTTTTTCGAATGAGCGAACCACAAGCAATTCAATGTGTCCAACTAGCCATGGCTGAATGGACTCAGGCTTTGCCCTCCATACTGGCACTGTCTTACCCAAAAATATTGGAGCTAAATCAGTGCATCTGTCCTCATGCATATAGATTAGAAGGCCAGAAGGGACCTTGTGACAGCTAGTCTGACCTGTACAACACAGGCCAGAGAACTTCCCTGAATTAATTCCTGTTTGAACTCGAGCGTCTCTTTTAGAGAAAAGGTCCAATCCAAACCCAACCACAAATGTTGCACAAGAGGAATGGTCCCACAAACAAACCCTTAAAAACAAAAAGAACAGGAGTACTTGTGGCACCTTAAAGACTAACAAATTTATTTTAGCATGAGCTTTCGTGAGCTACAGCTCACTTCTTCGGATGCATAGAATGGAACACACAGACAGAATATATTTATACATACAGAGAACATGAAAAGGTGGAAGTATGCATAACAACAGGAAGAGTCTAATCAATTGAGATGAGCTCAATTAGACTTTTCCTGTTGTTATGCGTACTTCCACCTTTTCATGTTCTCTCTATGTATAAATATCTCCTGTCTGTGTGTTCCATTCTATGCATCCGAAGAAGTGAGCTGTAGCTCACGAAAGCTCATGCTAAAATAAATTTGTTAGTCTTTAAGGTGCCACAAGTACTCCTGTTCTTTTTGCGGATACAGACTAACACGGCTGCTACTCTGAAACCTTAAAAACAAGAAAACATCCCATTTAAATATCGTCACCCCTTACACAACAAATTCACCACTTCCACTGACCGACTCTGCTCCTCCGTAAGTCCTATGCTCCGCCACGTGTAGTAACACAACACAACCGCACTATAATGCAAACCTTCACTCTGACCTTGGGAGCGTGTGTGTCTGCTGGACACCTGTGCCTTCACATTTCAGAGGACGGCATAATTTGCAATAGCTGAGACAAAGCTAGTACCTTGGTTTCTCTCTTAGGGGAACTCCCAGGACTGTAGAGGGATGCGGATCCCTTTGAATGATGTGAGGGCTGAGGGTTGCCTGGGTACTTACCCTCTGGCCTGTCCTTTGTGAGGCTGGAAGGGCAGGAGGAGCTGGCCTGCCTGTGCTCCTCAGAGGCAGGAAGGAGCTGACTGCAACAGCTAGTTGTGAATCCCGCCCACACACATACATGGACATTCACAAAAAAGGGACATTTCTTTGTAGTTGAACAAAGCCATTTTCCATTTAAAAAAAAGTTTCAATGGAGACGTTTCAGCCAGCTCTGCTTGCTGCAGTACTGGGAGCCTCGAAAGCTGCTTTGCTCACTCGCAGCTCCGGTGCCAGATGGCCTGACAAGGACAGGGACTCCACAATGAGCCACTGTTTCATTGTAGCCCTACCTCCTGAGTGGGCTGTGCCCCATGTGTAAAGGACAACAGGGAGACCTGGCTTCTCCTATACCACTCTCTAGTTTGGCTGCAGGCTCTTACCTACAGCTGGGGCACTCGAGCCCTTGAGGTCCTGGCTCTGAGAGAGCTGCACCATCAGAGCATTCATGGCTCCTCTTCTTTCCTCTCTCAGCCATGACCAGAGAGTTAAAGGAGGAAAGACGGACTGCCCCCAAAATGATCCCTCTTGTGGAAGAGAGCTGTGGCCAGACCAGATGCAAGACTGGCGTGGAAAACCCTCTGGCTAAAAGGGAGCCTGCTCATTGCTATTTTTATAATTGAATATAGCGTACTTCAGTTTAGAGTCATTTGTATGAGCCTCCAATGGAATCCAATTTAAAAAGATCTTGAGACTCTGCCACAAAGAGGAGACCCCTGGTGTGCCGATTACCCGGGAGTGGAGGCAGAGAATTCTGGGAGCTCCACAGACGTGGGGGTTCTAATCTCTGGCTGGCTGTCAAATTTTGTCCATCTCTAACCAGCAAGAAAAAAGGGAACACCCACAGTACATGGATGGGATGAGAGCTATCAGTCTATCAATTTTCTGTCCATTTCATGTGTTGTATTGATTTTTGTACATTGCTATTTTTAATCAAAATGTGGTGTGCTAATAAATCAAGTTTCTTGCAGAAGTCTAAGTACACCATCTCAGTAGTTACGTTTATCAACCAGACTCATAATCTCCAAGACCGGTGTCAGGTCTTGTCAAACAAACCCGTTTTCCATGAATTACATTGACTGCCATTATTGATATTCGATCCTTTACCTCTTTATTACTAGATCTATCTCTGCTGTTCCATTATTTTTTTTCTGGGTTGATGGGAGGCCAAATGGACTGTAATTCTCAGTTCATTCCATTTGTCATTTTAAAATATCAGCACAGCATTGGCTTTCTTTCAGTCCTCTGGAACTTCCTCAGTTTCCCAAGATTTATTTAACATCAACAGTCCAGAAAGCTCCTCAGCCAATTATTATTGAAAAAAAGATTGGTGCAATAAAGACCTTCTGATTTACAATTATTTAACTCTGAGATGCTATTTAATCCTCTTTAGATAGTGTTGGAACAGAAAATATTTTATCACCATTATGTGTTATGAATAAATCCTCCAGCTTCCTGGAAAAAAATGGGTTTGTTTAGTCTGGAGAAGAGAAGACTGAGAGGGGACATGATAACAGTTTTCAAGTACATAAAAGGTTGTTGCAAGGAGAAGGGAGAAAAAATTTTCTGCTTAACCTCTGAGGATACAACAAGAAGCAATGGACTTAAATTGCAGCAATTCCAGCAAGGGCAGGTTAGGTTGGACCAGGGATGGGCAAACTATGGCCCGCGGGCTGGATCCGGCCCTTCAGGGCTTTGGATCCGGCCCGCGGGATTACCCCTGGTGGTGCTGTGGGCCCGGCGCTGCTCTCAGAAGCAGCCCCCGGGCCTGGAGGCAAAGGGCTCCATGTGCGCACGCAGAGCCCTCTGCCCCCCCCCCCTCCAGGGGCCGCAGCACTTCCTGGAGTGGCGTGGGGACAGGGCAGGCATGCAGGGAGCCTGCCTTGGCCCTGGTGTGCGCCACTGCCACCCCGGAGCCACTTTAGGTAAGCGGCACCGGGCTGGAGCTCAAACCCCTCCTGCCCCCCGCCCCCCAACTTCCTGCCCTAAGCCCTCTGCCTGTACCTCGCACCCCTCCTGCACCCAACTCCCTGCCCTGAGCCCCTTTCTGCACTCCTGTGCATTCCAACCACCTGCCCTGAGCTCCCTGCTGCACCCTGCACCCCGTGCACCCCAACTCCCTGCCCTGAGCCCCGTCCTGCACTCTGCACCCCTCCTGTACCCCAACCCCCTTCCCTGAGCCCCCTCTTACACTCTGCACCCCTTCTCTGTCCCTATCCCTTGTCCTGAGCCCCTTCCTCCACATCCCGCACTCCACCCCCCATGCCCTGGCCCTGCATACAATTTCCTCACCCAGATGTGGCCCGCGCCCCAAAAAGTTTGCCCACCCCTGGGTTGGATACTAGAAATTTTTTTCTAACTGTCAGCATAGTTAAGCACTGGAATAAATTGACTAGGGAGGTTGTGGAATTGGAGACTTTTAAGAGCAGGTTAGACCAGGGGTGGCCAACCTGAGCCTGAGAAGGAGCCAGAATTGACTAATGTACATTGTCAAAGAGCCACAGTAAAATGTCAGCAGCCCCTCGTCAGCAGAGCCAGGGGTTGAGCAGTGAGCACATTGGAAAGTTGGTACCTGTAGTTCCAGCCCTGGAGTCAGTGCCTATACAAGGAGCCGCATATTAACTTCTGAAAAGCCACCCCTGAGTTAGACAAATACCAGTCAGGTATGGTCTTAGCCCTACCATGAGCAGAGGGGACTGGACTAGATGACCTCTTGAGGTCCCTTCCAGTCCTATGACTCTAATTTCTGTCAGCTACAAAACAAAAGTAGATATTTAATATTTCTGCCTTTTCTGCATCATTGTTGACAATTTTACTATCTCCATCTAGAAATGGACCTACACTATTGTTAGGATTACTTTTGTTCAAGATATATTAAAAAAAATTCCTTTTAATTATTCTTAACCATATTGTCTGTAGATGCTTTTGCTGTTGAGACTTTTAGCTTCACTTATCAATTGCCTGCACGTCTTAATTTCTGATTTATATTAATTGCCATTAATCAGTCTTTTATCCTCTCCTTTCTTTACTAAATAGGTTGTAGTCATTAATTTAAACATTCTAATCATGTGAATCCTCCCATAGGTTCTGGTAATACCAACTACGACAGAATTTCTCGTGTGAGCATTTCCAGTTCCTCCTATTTATTACCCAGACTCCTAGCAGTGGTACATAGAAAACTAAGGAATTTCCTTCATGTCATCTTGAGTGTCCCAGAATGACCCAGTAATATATTCTGTGGTCAATAACAGGTTTCTTTTATATGTAGCAACTTCAAGGGTTCAGCCATGGAGGTTAACTACAGACTTCCCATAGCAATTCAATAGGCCAAGAAACACGCTCCCTTTAGAGGGAGTTTTTGATTGTGAAGCCTGCATACCAGCATGCAGTGAGATCATGTGTCCCAGGCCTGGAACCTTACAAGGAGCACAAGTCAGATTCACTGTGAATTCCTTCGTTTTATAAGTATTGTGAACCCCACCTCTAGCCTTTGTAAGTGGTTCTGATACAGGCAAGGGAAGAAAGTCATTTATTACAGACCCAGAAAGTCTCTTGGGAAACAGGGAACCCAGTTGTGCTAAACAGGTGGGCTGGGAGCGGGGTCTGTTCTGATATCAGTAGTATACGTAGCTTAGAGTTTGGCTGTGAGGAAAAAATGTCATCTGTCTTCCAGTTTGGAAGAGGTTTGGCTCCCACATGCCCTGGCTTATAGGGTACGTGGTCACTGCAGGGTTAACCTGGGCTGTTACTAAGGTTTTAGCCCTAACTCCTCTACTGTCCACAGACAAAAGCCTTTGACCCAGGTTTGGAAGTGCTGTAAGCCTTGGCTAGATTATCTGACTAGGGCAGGGGTGCCCAAACATGACTTGAGTGTGGCTTAGCAGTGTGGCCACTCAACGCCCATGCTTGGCTAACCTGGGTTCCCAGAACTAGACATTCAGAGCTGGGGTAACTGCAGTGATGATATAGGTGTAGTTTTAGGCACTGGGGAATGATCTGGGGGAGGCAGAGGAGCTCACACAGCAGCTTTAGATTGAATTAGCATAAGCAGAAAGGAGCTTGAGTACAAGCACTGGGAAGGGGTTTGAACTATTACTCAGTGCCTGTTAGGATTCTCCAGCCCATTACAAACACCCCTGCAGTCTGCTTCCCTCCCTTCAGCTCATCTGAACATTCCCTTGTGGAACACAGGGTGACTGACAGAGCCAGGGGCACGTAGACAGGAATCCACACAGGGGTTGTTGGTGCCACCAGTCCTACAGCCTCCTGCTAGAGCCCTGTGACTGGTCTCTTCTGAATGAATCCTCCCTTTCCAGACGGACACTGACATGAGTGAAAGAATTGCCACAAACTGGAGGGAAATGATAACTCATTTCCTTCTCTGTGTGTTTCTGTCTCCTGCAGTTTGTGGGGTTGTGATCTCACAGCTGATTGTTGTGGGGATCTCTCCTCCGCTCTCAGCACTAACCAGTACTTGACAGAGCTGGAACTGGGGTATAATGAACTGGGAGATGCTGGAGTGCAGCTGCTGTGTGAAGGAGTGAAGCATCCAAACTGCAAACTGCAGAAACTAGGGTAAGTAGCAGCTGGTTTCTCTGTGCCTATTGACATTGTACTATTGGGATTTCAGCTCTTTCTACTAGAATCGCAGTACTATGATGAACGCATCAACAACCCTTAAAAACACCTACTGTCTTCCCAAGGATTTTTGGCTACACTTGAGAGTTGCAGCGCTGGGAGTTGCAGCGCTGGTCATACAGCTGTGTAGGAGCAGCGCTGGTGTGTGGCCACACTCACAGCTACCAGCGCTGGTGTGTGGCCACATTTGCAGCGCTGTTGGGAGTGCTGCATTATGGGCAGCTATCCCAGCGTTCAAGTGGCAGCAACGTGCTTTTCAAAAGAGGGGGGTGGGGTGTAGTGTGACAGGGAGCGGGGGAGAGAGAGAGAGTGGATTTTTGGAGCCGACACTGTGTATCAGCTCCCTGCCTTGCAAAATCAGAAAATTTTCCCAACCCCTTATTCTTAACTGCAAACAGCCTGCAGACCAGATAAGCAGCTGCTCCAACTGACTCCCTTTCTCTGTCCTGCCCCCCCCCCCCGCTGTTTCTCTCGTCAAGCAAACACTCAACCCCTGTGAATGAGGCAGGCAGGGGGATATCTCATTTGATTGTTCACAGTCAGTTACAGATTGATCACAGCAAACAGGAGCTGTTTTGTTTTTTAGATAAGCAGCTCCCGGGAGCCCCGGAGCCCCAAGTTCACAACAAAACAAAGAGAGGCTGCATAACAAAACAAAGAGAGTAATTTAGTTAAAAGCATTCTGGGATATCTCCTAATACCCTGGAGGCCAATAACAGCGCTGGTGTGTGGCCACACTTGACGAGCAGCGCTGCATCACCAGCGCTGCACTCGTTACACCTCAAGCAGACCAGGTGTACAACGCTGGATGTGCCTTGCAGGTGTGGACAGTTACTAAGTTGCAGCGCTGGAAAACCTCCACCAACGCTGCAACTCTCAAGTGTAGCCAAGCCAAAGAGACCCACTGCTATGTAGATTTATCACCTTGTATTAGATGAGAAGTTGGAGCACACAGCCACTCTACATGCACCATAAATGCAGTGTATTTTACTGAAGATCCTTCTACTAATTTACTCACTATGTGTGAATGAGAACACAGGTATAGGAGACTTCACAATTTGACTAGAATAACCCTCTGTCATTCAAATCCTTTACCTTCATTGTAATAAACGAATCCTGGGACAAACCTACCAACCTAAGAAAGAAAGAGGAAAAAGAGAAGCAGGAAAGGACAAAAAGACAAAGAAATTCAGTAGAAATAATCATCAGCTGGGGACTGTCTATGGGAGGAGCCAGGGTACTTTGTCCTTCACCCAGCTCTTCCTCAGCCTGCCCCCTCTCCAGGCAGCAGTTCTCACCGAGGTTGACAGCACTGCAGGTCCCGTTAGCTCACCCTGGAGCTTCCACTCTAGCCAATGATTGACCAGTGTCAAAGCTCCCATTCCTGAGCAAGTTCAAAGAGAAGCTAGGAAAAGGTCAACTACAAGCTCCACCTGACCGAAGCCAACATTCCAGACTCAGCACAGTCTGGATTCAGGCTAGGGTATGGAATTGATGCTGCTTTAATGGAACTGATGGATGCTCTTCTCCTGTCACTGGATAGAGACTAGAGAATGAAAGGCTTAAAGACTATGTGCTGCAAGAGGATTGTGCCACATCAACCACATCCAGAATGCGTGGATCATCTAACTGGCCCAAAGCTACAAAGATGGTCCCTGAGATGGAGCAAGCGTGAAATGACACCTATCAAGGTGAAAGCCTGTCACAAGGCACTTCTCCAGCTGTCCAGTGTGCAGCTCTGCCCAGTTTTCACAGCCTCTCCATTACAAACACATAGTTAGTTACCTTTCCATCACATGTGCCTTTAATCCTCTGTTTTCAGACAGGGCAGGATATAGCATAGTTACACACCAGGAGAAGCCTGCTCCACAGTTTCTCTCCTCCACCCAGGCCAGTTTACACAACAGCGATGGTTTTCATTTGCTTAAACTGAAGGGAACCAGAGTGCTGACAATGAATGAGCTTGTGACCTATTCCCCAGGTGTTTCCTTCCGTGTAGGGAGGGATTCCCTATCCCACTAGAAATAAACCTACATCCTACCCACCCAGTTCTATTCTTGGCTTACCATCCCTTCATGGAAGACAGGGTAACTGCTATAACTGGGCACGTGGAAAGGAATCTACTCACTACCAAAGCATCCTGAGTAGCCACAGGCTACGTGTCAAACCATTCAGAGAGTGAAGCTGGTGTACACACAGTGACTTGCTTACTGAGCGGGGCATCTCGTGGTGAGCACATGATCCAGTGGTCTGGGATCTGCAGTGGCTGACAGCTGATCTCTGGGTGGAGTTTAAGGTGTTGGTTATGAGCCTATGAGCTATAAAGATCTAAATGGCCTGTCGGATCACTTCTTCCCATGCTGCTGCCATCAGCAGGGACACCTGAGTTGGATTCCCCCTTGTTGTAAAGGAGAGGGGCCACTGGCAGGGCGTTTTGGAACTTACGTCCCTCCTTGGCACAAAATTGCCTGAATCTGATGACCACTTGGGTAAGTTGTAGAAGACAGTTGTTGGATTAGGGTTTTGGGTTTGCTGAGGGTCACTATGGGATGCCTCCCAGAGCAATGAAGGGATGGGAAAGAGATTTTTTTTTGTGGCTGACTGAGTTCCTGTTTGAATATTTATTTTAACGTTGTTGGAGTTTTGCTGTAGTGTTGATTATGCCTTAGGAGCTTAGGACCTTGTATAGGGGTATTTTGATGAGTATTTAAATAGAAATAGCTGATTTCTCTGTAATGTCTCTGAATTCAGAGTCTCTTTAGAGATACACACTGGTATCAAGGAGGGAAACGCAGGTGTTGTAAACAAGTAGCCCTTTTCCTTTCTGTATCGGTCTGCTGCAGGTTGGAGCATTGCAGTCTAACCGCTGCTTGTTGTGGTGATCTCTCCTCTGCGCTAAGCATGAACCAGCACCTGACCGAGCTAGATATAGGGAGAAACAAACTGGGAGATCCAGGAGTGCAGCTGCTGTGTCAGGGACTGAAACATCCCAACTGCAAACTACACAAAATAAGGTAAGTACCAGCTGGTTTCCTTTAGTCTGTGCCTGTTAACACGGTGGTGTTGTGAGTTACACTCCATTTACCAGCATCACAGTACCCTGCATGGAACCCAGCCATGGACCAGCCTCACTCTGCTCATGAGACAAAGATAAGAGACCCACTGACGTCTTCACTAGTCACATTTTGCTAGTTAAATAATTGAATAATGGAGTGGTGAGTTCAACCCTCGACACTTGTTAAGCAGAGCATGGATTGGCACGGACTCCGCTGACACAGGGTAATCCTTTGGTGGTGCGAAGCAGATATAGCCAACTCTGTGCCACCCAATCCTGCCTCAACTGAAGGGGTCTGCAGGGGCATGGAGGACCTATGTAAAGGGCAAGATGGGCAGAACATGCTCCAGCAGATCTTAGGCAGTCACAGCAGCTGGGGTAATTTTAGAGTAGCCCTGAGACGTCTCTCAGTTAAACCAGAGTTCATTCTGTCCCAGCATCAGAGTAGGGGAAAGGTCAATTAGAGCCTATTTCTTCACTTCCAAATCACCTCAGTGGTGCTGAGTATAAACTTGGTGCAGCTGAGGACAGAGTCTAGTGGTTTCTAGCAGCGCTGAAATGCAGCATATCTTGATGTTACAAGCACAATGACTTTACTCGCTAAGGCAATAATAACAACCCCACACATGCACACGCTGCCCTCAACTCCAGCTGTCACTCCTGCTCTCCCAGAAGGGCTGGAAAGAAAATAAAATGAATGCTCATTCTGTAACAGAGCAGCACTCTGTCACATAGAGAGATCTGATGAGCATATTACTGTATATTTCTCGAAACAAAAGCTCACTGTTGGAATTGTTTTCTCTCTGCTATTTCCATACACCTGCTAAAACTTCCTAAATATTTGTTTTAAAAATTGACCCACCCTGTTCTCCCAAACTGGCTGCAAACAAGAAAAGTGAATAAATAACATCAACATAATGTGTTTCCCCCCTGCTCCTCACCAGTCAGTTCAGGCCCAGTCCGCAGCGTCACCCCAGCTACTGATAACACAGCCCAGCCAGCAAATGTGTCATTGGGAGCCAGCTGTGGCCTGGCCCCCGGTGCCCTTTCTGGCCCATCCTTCTCATAGCAGATAATTAAGGGCCTGTCAGTGGCCTGAGCTCAGCCCTGTTATCTCTGATCTCCGTAGGGTCCCTCTGCATTGTCCTCCTGTGTCACCCAGGCTTAGCAATTGTCTCTCTCCTTCTGCTTTCAGACTGCTCCACCCCCTCTGGTGTACTGGTGCTGCTGCTCCCAGCCCCTGCCAGCCACAGCCTGAGTTACCGTGTGCCCCAGGGTTATCCTACACACCACCCAAGCTCCCCACTACTCCTTGCCGCTCCAAACCCCATGTAAGGGTTAAGGGGCTATAGGGAGGTGGGATGGTGGGTCTGTGAGAAGTGAATGTACTGGAGGCAGTACAGTACTGGAGCAGTTGCTGGAGGCAGGAATGGGCAGGAGAGTGGAGCTGTGTAGGCCAGACCCCTAATCTGGGCCTAGTGTATGGGGAAAGGGGCTTTAAACATTCATTTGCAGCATAGGAGCATGAGGCCCGGTCTACACTACGAGTTTATGTCAAATTTAGCAGTGCTAAATCGAATTAACCCTGCACCCGTCCACACAAGGAAGCCCTTTACTTCGATATAAAGGGCCCTTAAAATCGATTCTGTACTCCTCCCCAACAAGGGGAGTAGCACTGAAATCGCCATTGCCATTTTGAATTTGGGTTAGTGTGGCCACTATTCAACGGTATTGGCCTCCGGGAGCTATCCCACAGTGCACCATTGTGACCGCTTTGGACAGCAATCTGAACTCAGATGCACTGGCCAGGTAGACAGGAAAAGCCCCATGAACTTTTGAATTTTATTTCCTGTTTGCCCAGCGTGGAGTGCTGATCAGCACAGGTGACCATGCAGTCCCAGAATCAAAAAAGAGCTCCAGCATGGACCGTACGGGAGATTCTGAATCTGATCTCTTTATGGGGAGATGAATCTGTTCTATCAGAACTCTCTTCCAAAAGACGAAATGCCAAAACATTTGAAAAAATCTCCAAGGCCATTATGGACAGAGGCCACAACAGGGACTCCACACAGTGCTGAGTGAAACTTAAGGAGCTGAGACAAGAGTACCAGAAAGCCAAAGAATCAAATGGACGCTCACAGAAGGAGGGGCGACTGACGACTGTAGCTATCCCACAGTTCCCGCACTCTCCGAAAACCATTTGAATTCTGGGCTGAGCTCCCAAAGCCTGAAGGGTCAAAAGCATTGTCGGGGTGGGTCAGGGTATATGTCATCAGCCCCCCCCACCCCCTCATGAAAGCAAAGGGAAAAAAATAGTTTCTCGCCTTTTTTCAATGTCACCGTATGTCTACTGGATGCTGCTGGCAGACGCAGTGCTGCAGCGCTACACAGCAGCATCCCCTTGCCTTGCCTTGCGGACGGCAGATGGTGCAGTAGGACTGGTATCTGTCATCGTCATCCCGTGGGTGCTCCTGGCCGGCCTCGGTGAGGTTGGTCGGGGGCGCCTGGGAAAAAATGGGAATGACTCCAGGTCATTCTCTTCTTTAAGTTTTGTCTAATAGAGATTCACTCTTGCCTGGAATATCATGGCAGCTGGAGGCTTCTGCCTCAGGCTGCTCTCCCAGTCGGCAGCACCATGTGGTCGCGCCTACCCCTTGCTACCAGGGCTCACAATCACATACTTAGACCTCTACATTTTGCTGCAAATAAAAAAATTAAGCTGTCGTTTAGAACTGTCCCCCAGCATACATATCCTGGGACATTTTGTATTTTCCCAGTGTCAACCAAAGGCCCTCACACACATGGAGATTCAATCCTGCCTGTGCTTCTATCCTAGTGCTTGTCACAGATTCCCATTTTCAGCTATAGGCTGAGCAAATGCAGAATGGTGGTTCATTCTACTTCGTTGTAAGCCAACCGCCCTCCCCTCCCCCCTTTATTGCCTCTGCAAGCAGAGATCAAAGTCAGCGTTGTTTCTTATTCATGCATTCTTTATTACTTCATCACACAAATGGGGGGATAACTGCCATGGTAGCCCAGGAGGGTTGGGGGAGGAGGGAAGCAATGGGTGGGGTTGTTGCAGGGGCATCCCCTAGAATAGCATGCAGCTTATCTTTTCTGCGGGATGTCTGGGGCTCTGACCCGGAGCGGCCGTTTGCCTCTCTGGTTCTCTAGTAGGCTTGCCTGATAGTCTAGGCAGGACTGACTCTCCATTAGACAAAACTTAAAGAAGAGAATGACCTGGGGAGTCATTCCCATTTTTGTCCAGGTGTCCCCAACTGAACTCACCGAGGCCGGCCAGGAGTACCCATGACAGAGCAGATGGTACAGTATAACTGGTAACTGTCTTTGTCAACTTGCAAAGCATCAGACAGTACAGTAGGGCTGGTAACTGTCTTTGCTAACTTGAAAAGGCAAGGAGATGCTGCTGTGTAGCGCTGTAGTACCACGTCTGTCAGTAGCATCCAGCAGACATACGGTGAGAGTGAAAAAAGGTTGAACGGGCTCCATGGTTGCCGTGCTATGGCGTCTGCCCGGGCAATCCAGGGAAAAGCATGCAAAATGATTGTCTGCCGTTGCTTTCACTGAGGGAGGATTGACTGATGATGTTAACCCATAACCACCTGTGACAAATTTTTGGCCCCATTAGGCATTGGGATCTCAACCCAGAATTCCAATGGGCGGGGAAAACTGAGGGAACTATGGGATAGCTATGGGATAGCTACCCACAGTGCAACGCTCCAGAAGTCGACACTAGCCTCGGTACATGGACGCACACCGCCGAATTAATGTGCTTAATGTGGCCGCATGCACTCGACTTTATACAATCTGTTTCCAAAAATCGATTTCCGTAAAATCGGAATAAAACCGTAGTGTAGACATACCTTCAAAGAGGTGTGAGTGGCCCATTCTTCTCAATGGAGTGTTCTTAGCTGGATGAGAACAGCCCAGGGAGATGAAACAATAGGGATGAGAGGTGTGAACTGCTCCATCCATCTGTGGATGGATTCTCATTCTCATTCTCCCTCCTGTGGTTTCAGCTCTTGTGGGCCTGTGCAGTGAGCATGCCTGGTCTCAGCTCCCTATCCTCGTCTCATTTCATCTCTTGCTGTCTATAGTCAAAAGTACTAATGCTTATGTAGTGCAGTAACCCTTGAAATAGTTCTAAACTGGTCATTGGTCTCGTTCAATAGCTAAACTCAGGGGCAGGCCATGCTATCATTTTCAGAAAGGCCAGAGCCTTAGATTTTTCCTGAGCTCTGCAGCACAAGAGTTATGAGCTCAGTTTACAGGGCTGCGTATCAGGAACCTCTTGACAAAATGACCCAACAACTTGCTTTTCTTTGATAACACCGAGTCCCATTGTTTAGGAAAGAGGGGAAGAGCTTGAGTCCTGATTCCATCACCCTAAAGGCATACTAGAATCTTTCATCTTCCCTCTAGTTAATTAATGCTATTTTTCCTTGAACAATACTCCTACAATACAGTTGGATTCTGCATGTGGAATTTAGAGCAACTTAAAATATTGCTATTACACCAGAAATGTTGATCTCTGGGCAAAACAAACCTCTGTAGAACACGAATAACATGCACATCACATGTTGGCTGAAAGCTGCCAATGGCAGGGCAGACCGCAGCCATGGGTGCTACTTTGATTCAAAAGCCACAGCATGTCTTCTTGAGCCACCAGTGACTGCACAGCAGGATGCCAGCAAAGCCTCTGATTAGCAGTGGAGCCCTACATTTGCCACAGGTGTATTTCACTCTCTTTGGACAGTCACTTTGGGCTGACCCATGTTGGGATTCCAAACTTTATCTTGAATAACTTCCTAAATATTGCTTCCCAAAGGGGCAGCGGGTGGGGTGCATTAGCTGAGAGAAAATTGCTATAAATTTGGGGAGGGTCAGAGCCATAGTTTGAGCCACTGGTGTGGGCAAAAAAGTTTAAAAAATGTCTGATTCTTCTATCCAATGACTTTTCGGGGGGGCCATATGTCAGGAACTCCTTTCTCAGATGACCCCAGATTTGAACCTGTGGCCCCTTCCTGCCCTGGATCCCCATGACACACAGTAATGTTCAAGACAATCCAAGTAAGCATGCGGGTGATAGAGCACTTAGAAAAGCCATCTGCAGCCCCACAACAGCAGCTGCAAACTCACCCCCTTCAAGAACAGTGTTACTGAAGCCTGTGGGGAGGGGGAGTGAGAAGCCCCTGCAGCAATGAGAGCTGAGATCAGGCTGGTTCCATGGAGAGATTCTGTGAGCTGGATTTTGCAGCCCCTGCTCCCTGTGAGCACCGAGTAGCCCCACAGCGATCAATGGGACTGTCCGTGTCAGTAAGTGCTCACCGCCCTGAACAAGTGCTGCACAATCCAGCCCTTTACATGCAGAAAGGACATTGCTGTCCCTGCTCAGAGCTCACGGGGTGAGTGGGGTGTAGGGAGAGCAGGCCAGGTTACAGACTGCACCAGTGCTCCTCCTCCCCTCCCCCAAAGAAAAGGTATCTGCTGGCAGTGAGCTCAACAGGCCAGGCAGTGACAGTGACACAGATCCTGTGGGTGCAGCTCATGGTGCTTCATAGGGGCAGTGGGCTCAAATTTTGTGTCTGCAGAGAGAATTAACACGTCCTTTTCCTTCCCTGTTTTCCCCACAGCTTGGGCTATCAGAGTGTAACTGAAGAAACACAGGCAGAGCTGGATGCTGTGAAAGACACAAAACCTGATCTGGTCATAGAGATATGGTAGGGCTGGTGAGCGAGAGCCACTGAACCAGCAAGGCTCTGACCTGGCTGCCCTGCCACTAGCTGAGGAAGCAGGCTGTGGGGAGGGGGAACCCTGCCCCTTTTAAGGAGGACCCCAGCAACATATTTCAGCATCTGTGGTAGGGGGCTGAGTAGAGATTGTCAGGCCCAGCCCTCCTGCCTGAGGGTGAGAGGCTCAGGAGTAGGAGCTGGATTTGCTCCATGCTTGGTCTGACCTCGGAGGGGGTAGTTGGTTTGTGGGGGGAGGGAGTGGGAGGGAGGATGCAGTTCAGGGCCTAAGCGAGGGATGTGGGATCATGGGAGATCTGATAACCTCCCTTTTCAGTCTCTCTACGTGCAGGGGGGAGACTCAAGAACCATCCTCGGATCCAGAGGGGAATTGTCACTCTGTTACAACAGCTCAGTCACTGTTGTTTGTGTATTTATAATATTGTAGTTTTACACAATTCCACAGCAACTAAGCCGGCATTTTCCATATTACATCTCCAGTGTTTTTGTCCTGGATGTACATTTCTGTGTCAGTTTTGCTGAGTCCAATAAAGATCATGAACCAAGAAATACTGCCGTCCTTTAGAGTTTGTATTTCTTGCCATAGTTTCTACTAATGTACAAGAATTCTCCAGGCCTAGGAGAGCCCTCAGGGATGGTTCCTCAGACCTTATTTTTTATTATTATTATTTTTTCTCATGGTTCCTCTTTCTTATCCATTATGGTCACTACCTTCAGAAGCTCGTGCAGGCAAAATCAGAGTGATTTTTAATTTCTCTTGGCTTTTGTCAGCAAGATGGTGTAGGTGACTCCTAAGAACCCTAAATGGCCAGTTGGGAGCAGAGATCAAAGGTGCAGGACAGGGAGAGGGTCAAGTTTATGGCCGAGTCTTGGCATTTTCAAAAGCCTTATAGTCCCATGTGCCCAAACAGAAGCTACTGCTCTAGTGATACCTGAAGCAACAACCTTCTACAGCCATAGTCCTCATTCAACTAGCTCTCCCCCAATTCTGGCTGCTCTTTCACTAGCCATGTAATCATCCCTCTCTTCCCCTCCCCCTCCCCCCCCCAAAAAAACCAAAAAACAAAAAAAAGCCTGAATTCCCCCCTTCAGCTGATGAATGGCGGAAGGATTCACTCTTGCTTTCCACAAAGTAACACCTAAAACAAGAGGCTGTCAGGAAGATTTAAAATCAACGTAGTCGCTAGTTGTTGTTCCCTGTAGAACATGCTTCTGTGGCAACTGCAGGCACTAATTAGAGCCAGAGTTAGATGATGGAGGGCAAAGAGCTTAAGTGTCTTTCACAGACACACCCTGCAGGGCATTTAACAAGTGGTTTAGGATCTGAAGGCAAACTATGACCTTTATAAGCTTTAGAGAGTGTGTTTGCCCCAAGTCCATGTGTGAGAACACGCTCCTCTTCCTTTGTTTTTCTCTCTCATGCTGCTTCATTACTTATAGGCGTAATTATTAAACAAACAGCCCTTTTAACTGGCTTGCACCAGTATACTTACTAGCAGACGGGCCATTCATGCCACTTCCTGAAGCTGTGCCAGCCACTGTATCTTGGGGTTGGAGAGGGAACCCCCAGGAAGACTGGCTGCCTCTTGAAGCAAGGCCAGTGAACTCTGGGAGAGAGGCTTGTCAAAGCTTTACTGGATTCTAAAGGCTGGGGCAGAGAACCCCTGCATTATCCATCACTGGACGGACACAAAGGAGTAGAGCTTTTGCAAGCTGAGAAAGTCGGCCCCTTCAGCCAAGGGGGTTGAAGTCTCTGGGAACAGAACATTGGTGAGAAACTTGCTTAGGCAACGATCTTCCATCTAGGAACACAAGGGAACACGGCTACCCCTCTGATACTGCACCTTATATTTCTTGAGGAAGGTCTTGACTGAGAGAGAGAGTTGGCTGGAAAGGAAAAGATTGGTAAGAAATCGGCCTTGAACCAAGACTGTAGCTTGCTGAGTTAAGCCGTAGCCATTAGAAAGCGTATTTCACTTTTGTTTGTTTGTAACCCTTTCTACCTTTATTCCTTCTACTAGGCATCGCTTAACCTGTGACTTTAAAAGTAAAGCAGTTTATTAAACTAATGTAAACCATCCCAGTGCTGTGTTTGAACCGAAGTGGATGCTAACTCCAATTAAAATGCTAAGCTGTGTGTTTTGTCTCTAGAGGAGCAAATGAACCTTGTTGTTCCTCTGAATGGTCCAGGAAAGGGCTGGACGTTGCACAGCAGATGGTTTGGGGGGAAATCGGGACTGGCAGTGTTCTTGGGGTCACCCCTGCATAAGGTGATAGAGATGAGAGTGGGCAGGCTGTCAGGATCAGGGTGCTCACCCAGGGCTGCATGCTACCTAGACGCTCAGGGGACTGCATGCTTGTCTGACTGATGGTATCTGGGCTGTGAGCCACAGCAGCGGAGCATTTAAGGCACCCAGAATTAGAGGGCAGGTGACACAACCCCTCACTGCTCTGGATTGCACCCCAGAATGTCATAGTGCAGAACTGGCTACTGCGCACCAATGGGTGGGTGATGTTTAAACAGTGGCCAATCTCCTTCACAGCTAATTTAAGCCAATTACCATCATGAACAGTCCTCTGTGAAGTCCCTGCCCTGCTGTGGATCCCACCCTGCACTGTGATGGTTGCAAAGGGTTTGATCAAGGCAGCTGCAGCATTGGAAGCAAGTTCATTTGCTCTGTGTTGTACCATGATTGCTGCATTTTGTTTCCTTCGACTTTTATTAGGGAGGTAAGAACACAGTTTTGTGGGGCAAAACTCTGCTGTCCATTCCACCCGTGTAAATCTGGCATGACTGAAATCAGTGGGGTTAAAATAAATTGGGAGTAACTGTGCTCAAAATATGACCCATTGACCAGACTGCAGGGGGGTCATCGCCTCTTTTGAGGGAGTCTTGATAGTGGATTTTTGGTGCTATGTTATTTTGTTAATTTATGAATATTAATAACCGAACATTTTAATTGTTGTACAAAATCCAAGATAAAGACGTAGGTTTTACCTACAATAGTGAGGGAGCTCAATAGCAGAGTCATTTGGGAGCCTGTATGTATTAAAATGAGGCTGTTTCCTTTTCTTTAAAGTGTTTGGGCAAAGCACTATTCCAGTGTTTCCCCACTCCTCAGATGCCCCATGATGTCTGTAGAGGTTAGCCCCAAATGTTCAAACTTGGCCAATAGAAGTTAGGCACTGTTAGGCCTGAATAAAGATGTAGCACAAAACCAGTTATGCCAACCTGCCTGAAGTCAGGCTAACAGAGGTTTCTGGGTAATCCCAGCGTGGAAAAATACTGAGAAGCAGCATGTTTCACAAAGCCCTGGGAAAAAGTGAGATAAGTGAGGGAATTGCATTCCTGGCATAGTACCAGCTGCGCTGTGTTATGAACAGTGTTTGAAGAACTGATAGGGAGTCAGCCTCCCTGTATTCACTCCCTGTTTCTGTCTTAGGTCCGTTCTTAACTCCTGTCTTCCAGTTTCTGGTGCTTGGCAACCATGCTGATAAGAAAGTTGCTGGGGCATCACGACTTGCTTACATTATAAAGAAAGACAGATGTGCTTTGTTATTAGGGTTTGTTACTAACCAAAGAGGGGTGGGATATGGGTTGTGTGAAATGAATAATTTGTGATGCGACAGAACTGTCTATATAACCTATACTTAGTTGTAAAAGAGGGGGCTGGTTCTCTTCGGATACGAGCTGTTCTTTATTGACGCGTGCACTTGTCAATAAAGAGCTTTTGATCGGACCTTGCTGGTGTTGCCTGTCTCTCTGCGGTCAGACAACGAACTTCGCTGTCGGGGTTCGAGTCCCTGACAGCACCTAAATCCATATTTAGGCACCTAATTAAAAGTGGCCTGACTTTTCAAAAGCTGTTCCCCAGTACTGTCAGCTACAAATGTTCAAAAAGTCAGGAGTCAGGCCCCCCAAATCATGAGATTTTAAACAAGAAATACATTTGTGATTCTTTTCATCTTCTGTTTTCTGAGGCTTTAGGCTTCACTGTGGTCACGTTTTCAGACTGTTCTCCACAACCAGGAGGGTTAAAACCATGTTTATAAATGGAAGCTGAGATTCTCCTGTAACTTCAGGACTCCAGGAGCTGAGGGTATAAGAAAAACACCAAATACCACGAGACTCCCTGATTACAATCTCTAGAGTTGGGAATACTGGTTCCCACTCACTTCAAAGTGACTTGTAAGTGCTCAGCGACTCTGCAAACCTGGGCACTTTTATTTCGGTACCTAATTCTTGCCACCACTGAACATTTTGCCCTAAATATCTCCAGTGGGTAAATGGGAGTAAATTAGATGAGAACAGTTTACAGTTCAAGGCAAAACTTGCTGATCTCTGCAGATCTAGGTCCTCTATACTGTTAATGTTCTCTTTCGCTGGATGTTTACTAGGCGTTTGTTTTAAGGGTAAGGCTTTTCGCTGCACTGTTTGTTCTAGCACTGTAGGGACAAAACAGTCCTGTGTCTTTAAACAGGGAAGGGGAGGAGAAAGGAGGCTAGTTCTGAGCTGAGAGAGAGGGACAGGAAATAAGCAAGGAAGTCCTGCCCGGGGTTACATTTAGAGAGTGAAACTTCTTGAATTTCATCAGCTTGTGGGGATTTGCCCACTCATTTTGAGAGGAAGAAAAGCTGATTATCATTCCAACGGAGCCAGTGCTGCAGGGTGAGCTCAGCATGCAAAGTATTTCACTTGGCTGAAAATCATGTCAGAGCAGGTTTTTTTTTTGTCTTGTAAAGATCAGCGACATCTCTTGCGAGAAAGGGGCGGGGGGGGGGGGAGGTGCATCTCTGCTGGGGTCTCTAGAGTCCCTCCTGCAGGGGAGCAGAGGAGGTCTCAGGATTGCAGTCTTTCCTAAGTGTCTAAACCACAAAGGAGAGGACTGGTCTGCCCTTCCCTCTGCTTTCCTGCTGTCTGCTTTCAGCAGCGGCGTGTGAGGGAATTGGAGACTGAGGAGGTGCTTGGGTGGGGCATGAGACAGGAGAGAGCGCGAGTGTGTGTGTGTGTGACAGAAATGAAGAGTGAGTCTGAGTGTAAGGTAAGGACTATAGATCAGAACTGTCCCATGGGGAGGCACACCCCCCTCCTGCCCCTTCCATCATCAGGAACAGCTGAGGAAACCACAGGAGCCACTAGCCTGCTGTAGGGCACAGATCCAGCCTTGATCTGAAGACTGCAGGAGATGGAGAATCCACCACTTCATTTGGTAGCTTGTTCCAATGGTTAATCACCCTTGCTGTTAGACACTTGTGCCTTATTTCTAACTTGAATGTATCTGGCTTCAGTTTCCAACCGTTGGTTCTTGCCTTGATTTTGTCTGCTTTGTTATGCAAGTATTTTCTGTGTGGAGTCAACTTTGGGAGACAGGGAGCTCTGTGGTCAGCCTGAGAGTTTGCTCTCTGCCATGGACTTGGATTGAAGTCTGTTCTCTGGGAACTGGGTGTTGGTGCTGGGCTGAGATTCCTGGAAGAAGGGTTTGCCCCACCTTCTGTGTGACCGTCTCATGCCAGGACTGGTGTGCATGTGAAAATAAAACAAGTTACACTTAAAGTGCACCCAGATTTTGTGTCACTGTCTTCTTCTCTATTGGAAACTGACCTGCAAGATCCTGAACATCTGCTACCTTTTAGCAGAGAGATGATGCTGGTGTCTGAATTCGGACACTGGTGTCAGAAGTTGGGGCAAGAATAACAACATAAGTCTGGATTATATTTCAAATCCGCACATGAAGAGAAATCATTATGGACCGTTACTGATTTAATCAGTTCAGTGACAAGATTTGGGAGGAGAAATCCAGCCCCAAAATCAAGGTGCAAGGCTGCTGTGCAGCCCCCTGAATCTATGGACTGGGCTAGTCCACAGTCCGCTCATAATCATTGCACAAGGGCTACTCAATCAGCATGTACTGGGTTTAAAGTAAGGGGGAATGGGAGGGAACTAAAAACAGAGGGCGAGCTCCCCCTTCTTGGCTGGTGAGCTGATTCTCCTCCTGTTTCAATATACTTTAGCTTCTGTACATCAGCATCTCTCAGAAGTTGGAATGTATGTGCCTGCCTGGGATGGGTCTGCTAAACAAGAGACTGATTCCCATCTTCCCCTGCACATCCCCTTCCTCCTGGCTTGCAAGGAAGTACCCAGAGGGAACTGCGTACAGAGTGTTGCAGCAGAACGTAGGGCATTGCTGTGAAGCAGGGTGTGACTGTCACACGTGTAGCTGAGATGAGATCTGTGTGGGACTTATGGGGAAGACCAGAGAGGCTGAGCAGGGAGCTAGGGCAGATGGGTCCCAGTGGGAGATCCTGGCCTGAAAACCTGCAGGTTCCTATTTGCTTGAATGGAGCCTGGGCTGCTGTGGGGAGGGCTCCACAGGCACTAGGCCTGAAGAACCCTAAATCTAAAGTGGACTGTCCCAGGGACCCAAACAAGAACTACTATTGCTCACTTTGAACTATTCAAGCCTTTGTAGCTAGGGTATTTGTAGCCTTTCCCTTTCTTGCCAGCCCCGTAAAATACCCCTTCGCTTAGCCGTGTGTCTGAGTTGGATATTGGGACCCACCGGGGCTAGCACCTATAAGGCCCAGATGCTGAAGTGCCTACTGTTCTTGCCTCCAACTTGTGGTACACCTGGCACGCAACCGGTCCTCAGTGGGTTGGAGTACCCCAGCGCTGAGCAGCTGTAATAACTACATGCTAGTGTAAACATAGCCGGCTTTTAGGTGGAAAGTGCTGGAAGGCCAGGGCTATATTTTCTAGCGCCCTGTCTTTAAGGTTTGGAATGATGCTGAGAGGTCAGGAGGACACAGCTGGGATGAGCAGGATGTGGTCACAGTGGCATTTGATGCTCCTTGGAGATGCTCCAGCAGAGGAGCCTGTGAAAGTTCTTCATTTGTTTGCTGGAGCCTGGAAAAAGTTGGATAAAATGCTCCAGTTTGAAACAGCACCTGGTCTGGGAGTGTAACCCATCAGTACAAACTTACTGTCCCTGCTACTGCCTCCCACCACAGAGCCCTCTTCATGGTGTGCGTATATGTGGCTGTGGGAACTCAGCTAGCAGATGCCTGTGCAGGCTTAGCTGGGGCAGAAGGTAACTCTCCTCCTAGGAAAGCTCTTGGTCCTGAGATACGTTGGTGATATGTTGGGGGTATTTCTAATGGGGTTTTGTGGGGATCCATTCTAGGCCTGACATTCAATATTTTCATCAATAACTTTGGAAGTGAATATAAAATCACTGCTGATTAAAAAATTTGCAGATGGGCCAAAGATTGGAGTGGTGAATAATGATGATGACAAGGCAGTCACACAGAGCGATCTGGATTACTTGATAAGCTACGTCCATTCAAGCAAAGGGCCTTTTAATACAGCCAAATGCCAGTTCACACATCGTGGATCAAAGAGTGCAGCCATGCCTACAAAATGGGGGTGGGGGGTCTATATTCTGAAAGCAGTGACTCTGAGAAGGGTTTAGGGATCATAGAGAACAGGCAACTCCACTTGACCTCCCAGGGCAGTGCTGTAGCAAAAAGGGCTAATGTGAGTCTTGGATGTCTGAACAGGGAGGTGATTTTACCTCTGTTTGTGGTACTGGTGGGACTGATACTAGAATATTGTGCACAGTTCTGCTGTCCATACTTTTAAGAGAATGTTGAAAATTTGGAGAGGAGTCAGAGGAAGAGCCATAAAAATGATTTGAGGGTTCAGCATATTTTGCTTAATTGAACAGATCAAGAGGTGACTTGATTATGGTGTTTAAAGTACCTTCATGGAGAGAAAATAACAGGCATTAAAGGACTCTAAACGAGCTCCAGAAGGTGTAACAAAAACCAGTGGCTGGAAGTTAAAGCCAGACAAATTTAAATGAGAAGTCACACATTTCTAACAGGGAAGGCGAGTAACCATTGGAACAAGGTGATAATGTTCCTTAACAGTAGGCCTCTATGGACTAGGTTGGGGCCTGGGTCCAGTAGAGCTCCCCAGGCTATGGTTAGAGTTACCAAGGGTAGGGATCCCTTGGATCAGGTTAGGCCTGGGGCTGGTAGGTCTCCCCAAGCTAGGGGTCTGGTTGTCATGGGAGGAGGTCCCTGGGCTACAGTTAGGAGTGCAGCTAGTAGGGATCCCCAGACTAGGGCTAAATTTACTACAGCTAGGGCTGCATGGACTAGGGTTAAGGCTTCTACGTGTAGGCCTCTCCAGGCTAGGTTTAGGCCTGTGGTGAGTAGGGCTTCCCAGGCTAGGCTTAGGGTGACCAAAAAGTAAGGTTCCTTGGAGTCAGTTTAGGCCTGGTGTTGGTAGGAATCCTGGTCTTAGAGTTAGGATGAACTAGTCTAGGAGTCCCTGGAGTCAGCTAACACATTAGACTGTTAGGGCTCCTTGGTCTGTGTTAGGGTTATGAAGGGTAGGGCTCCCTGGGATAGCATTAGGATAAATAACAATAGGCCTCTCCAGGCTAAGTTTAGGCATGGGCCCAGTAGGGCTTTCCAGGCTACTAAGAGTAGGGATCCCTGGGCTAGGATTATGCCTGGTGCCTGTAGGGCTTCCTGGCCTAGGGTTAGGACTACTAACAGTAGGCATCTCCACGGTTGGTTTAGGTCTGTGGTCAGTAGGGCTGTCTGTGTTAGGGTTATATGGATTAGGGATTGGGTCCCATAGTGATCCTCTGGATAGGGTAAGATTAAAAAGCACCTGGCTCCCTAGATTAGAGTTGGGGTTACTAAGTGGTTCCCTGGAGTAGAGTTAGGTTACTAAAGTTAAAGATCTCTGGGCTAGCCTTAGGCCTTTGGCCAGTAGGGATCGTCAATCTAGGGTTATGGTTACAAACAGTAGGCCTCTAAGGATAGGGTTAGGCCTGGGATTGCCAGTGCTCCCCCGATTAGGGCTACTAAGGGTAGGGCTCTCTGTGCTAGGGTTTGGCCTGTGGCTAATAGGTCTCTGCGGACTAGGTTTAGCATTACTAAGGGTTGGGCTCCGGGCTAGTGTTAGGCTTAGAAAGAGTAGGTCTCTCTGGGCCAGGGCTGATAGGGTTCCCAAGGCTAGAGTTGGGTTACAAGGGGTAGGTCTCAGACAGTTATAAAGGGTAGGTTTCACTAGGCCAAGGTTATTCCTGTGGCTGGTAGAGCTCCTCAGGCTAGGGTTAGGCCTCAGTGGATAACAGGGGGGCTGAGGTTTGGGTTAGAAAGGCTCCTAGGGGCAGACTTGGGCCTGGAGCTTGTAGGGTTCCCCGGTTTAGGGTTACCAAGTATAGGGTTCTCTGGGCTAGGATTAGTTCTCAGACTGGTTGGGCTCCCTGAGCTAGGGTTAGGGACACAAAATGTAGGGCTCCCCAGTCTAGGGTTAGGCCTGGAGTCAGTATGGCTCCCTGAGTTAGGTTTATGGTTGGAAAGGATAGGGCCTCCAAGCTGGGGTTAGATCTGGGGGCTGTACAGTTTCCCGGGCGAGTTAGTTAGGTTCCTGCCTTGCTCTACGTAAAACAGCCAGAGGAGGAAGTGGTGCTGTCTATCTTATAACTTTTAGGGTAGCGGTTAGAGAACTTATCTGGGATATGGGAGACCCAGGTTCCTTTCCACCCTCTTTGTGAGAGGGGGAGTAAATATTTGAACAGTGTGTTCCATCTGCCAGGAGAACACTCTAACTACTGAGCTATGGGATATTCTGAGGGGGCTTTCTCTCTATCTCTCCTCTTGAAGCTGTTCCACTGTGGATAAATGAGTGATTTGACCAGGGGGATTGGGACTGGGGGTCTCCAGTCTCCTAGCTGGGTGCCCTAACCACAAAGCCATCCACAGTTGCTCTCTCTGGCCCAATGACTGTTCCACTGTTGATACATACTTACATAGTCAATAGTGATTTTGGGTGCCCAATTTGAGACATTTGACAAGATCTTAATTTTCAGAAAGTGCTACCCTCTGAAAATCAGGACCTTTCAATGTGTCCCAATTTAGGCTTTCAAAAATCACTGATTACTTTGAAAATCTCGTCCTCAAAGCCTTAAAAAAACAGGATATTACAATTTCCTTTTTTGTAAAAGGTATCTAGAAACCCTTCACGTCCTGAGTACTGAGTGCAGATTCAGTTGTAGACAGGGCAGAATAGAGTGTCTGAAATCGTACTGTTCTTAAATAATTGACTGTTCTGATGAGAGAATAGAGTAAATATGACCAATGTGCTTTAAATTGCCTTTCTTTCTTTCAAAGCTTGGTCCTCAATGGAATACATTTCTCTCCCAATATAATCAGATTTTCTCTGGCTAAACATGGCAGCAGTGTCTGCTGTTGTCTGTAGGACCCTGACCTCATTTGTGTCAGAAGCTGGAATTTGTATTGTGAACGAGGCAGTTTATTATAAGAAGAGAAAAGATGGTGTCATGGTTAAGGCAGCTGCATATTGTCCTGGAAAGCTAGATTATATCCCTGCCTCTGCCAGAATTCCTTCATGAGGCCAGCAATTCATTTTAAATCAAAGTGCTCACAGCTGGCCATAAATTGTGTGTTCATCATTTTCTGGGTGTCCAGCATGAGGCACCTGGACCAGATTTACAGACGTGCTCGGCACTCACAATTACATCTGAAGTCAACTGGAGCTGTACTTTGAATGCATGAAGTGCTGGACAATGCTCTGTACTTTGGAAAAATCAGGCCCTCGGTGTCCCAAGATGAACCACCAAAATTAATGGACCCTCCTGACAGTCTAATCTCCCTGTGCTTCAGTTCCCCAGTTGTAAAATGAGGACAATAACCACCCCTCACCGCACAGGGAAGTTGCAAAGATAAATTAATTCATGTTGATTAATTCCTCAGATACGAAGTTGAGAGCACCATAGAAACACCCAGAAAGAAATTAATTCTGAATGGGGGGTGTTGCATAAGGCCTGAGGCCACACGTTGATTCAGGAGGATAAAAAGAAATACTAACTGGCTGCCCATTCACTGCATGAGGCACAGGTCCCGTGGAAAGCCTAAAGCCTGTATCGTGGTGCACTTGCCCAAGGGGGCAGGATTCAGGTGGCACAGCAGCCTTAGTTCTGGCATTTCCTAATTTTTGGTTGCTTGATTTTGCAACCTGAATGTTCTTTAACATAGGTTTTTTTTGAGGTATAAGAGTCGTTTCTGAAGTAGATGTCCTGGGGAGTTTGTCTGGGCTAATGGCTGCAGTAGGACACTAAGCTGAGAGAGGGACCATAGCATCCATGTTGCTTTCCTCAACAGATGGATGTCTCTAGGGCAACACTTACGATATTCACTCTGTGTTCAGGGCTGATGCAAGCAAATCTAGGCCCCCCTGTGACCCCACTCATTTAGGGACATATATATAGTGGGTGAAAGACCATATTCAAAGAGTAGTTATCGATGGCTTGCTGTCAAACTGGGTGGGCGTATCACAGGAGTCAGTCCTAGGTCCAGTACCGTTAATATTTTCATTAATGACTTGCATAATAAAGTGGATGAAATGCCTTATGAAATCTGTGGATGACACCATGGCTGGGTTGCGAGCACTTTGGAGGACTGGATTAGAATTCAAAATCACCTTGCCAATTTGGAGAATTCATCTAAAATCAACAAGATGAAATTCAGTAAAGAGAAGCACAAAGTACTACGCTTAGGAAGGATAAATCAAATGCACAGCTATAAAATGGGAAATGACTGGCTACGTGGTAATGCTGCTGGATTTGGGGGTTACAGTGGAGCACAAATTGAATATCAGTCAACAATGTGATGTAGCTGAGAAAAAGGCTAATATGTTTCTGGGGTGTATTAACAGGAATGTCATATGCAAACCATGGAGGAGGTAACTGTTCTGCTCTACTTGGCACTGGTGAGGCTTCAGATGAAGTCCTGTGAACAGCTGCAGGTACCACATTTTAGGAAAGATGTGGATAAACTGGAGAGATTCCAGAGGAGAGCTACAAAAATGATATAGGTCAGGTTTTCTAAACCTTTTATGAGGAAAGGTTAAAAAAACTCTGCATGTTTCAGGCTGGTCTACGCTGAAAAATTAGGTTGACCCAGCTACATTGTGTAGGGGTGTGACAAATCCACACCCCTGAGCAATGTAGTTAAGACGACCAAACCCCAGATGTAGACCAGCACTAGCTCAATGAAAGAATTCTTCCATAGATCTAGCTATCCTCTCTCAGGGAGGTGGATTTACTACAGTGACAGGAGACTCCTCTGGTCATTGTAAATCAGGGGTCGGCAACCTTTCTGCAGTGGTGTGCCGAGTCTTCATGTATACGCTCTAATTTAAGGCTTCGCGTGCTGGTAATACATTTGAACGTTTTTTAGAAGGTCACTCTATAAGTCTATAATATATAACCAAACTACTGTTATATTAAAGTAAACAAGGTTTTCAAAATGGTTCAGAAGCTTTATTTAAAATTAAATTAAAATGCAGATCTTATTAGTTTAGTGTGATCCTTGCCCTTGCTTTCCTTGCTGAGTTTTCCAATGTCTGGTGGCACCTATTTAGATACTTTAAACTGCACACAGGCTTCTGAGTTATCAGTTGATAACTGGCTGGCAGGAGGTCAGCGGCTGGAACCCCAGAGCGGCATCGGGCTGAGCAGCTCAGCCTGCCCCGCGTGCCATCAAAAATCGGCTCATGTGCCACCTTTGGTATGCGTGCCGTAGGTTGCCGACCCCTGTTGTAGATAGTGTTTAAACTGAAGCACTACAGCTGTGCCACTGTAGCATTTTAAATGTAGACTTAGTCTTGGTCTTGAGTAAAGGAGGCTGGGGGAAGGGGTGGCACCTGATAGCAATCTTCAAATTGTTAAGGCTGTTATAAAGAGGACAGAGATCAATTGTACTCCCTGTCCACTGAAGGTAGGACAGGCAATAATGGGCTTAATCTGCAGCAAGGGAGATTTAGGTTAGATACTGGGGAAAAAACTCTCTAACTATAAAGGTTGTTAAACTCTGGAATAGGCATCCGGGGGGGTTGTAGAATCCTTGTCATTGGAGGCTTTGAAGAACAGATCAGACAAATGTTTGCAGGGATGATCTAGGTTTATTGGTCCTGCCTCAGTGCAGGGGGCAGGACTAGATGACCTCTCAAGATCCCTTTGCAGCCTACATTTGTATGATTCTATGATATGGGCCACCTTGTTGCATTCTTCCCAGACCCTGGGTCTTTTCCAAGACATGAACAGTTCTTTGGCCAGATCTGCAGCTGGTGTCAATGAGGGTGGTTCATTGACATCCACAGAGCTCTGCTGACCTGCGTCTACAGAGGATCTGGTCCCTTGTCATAAAACCAGGCAGAAACCACCCTCTGTATTTTCTTCTTAAAAGAATTGGGACTAGCGGATCCCTTGTCACCATTTTTCTCATTTCTCTGCTAAAATGAATGGCTGATGTTCCGTTTCCACTTTTCCATTGGGACGTGGGCTTCGAGGAGCTGCAAACAAATACAACAAACACGATAAATTCTCAAAATAAGAACACAAAGCCTCGAATGGTGCCAGGCATTGGGGTGTGAGCCAGTGGGGTGGGGGCTTTGCACCCCAAGTGCAGCTGCTTATTTGATCTTCAAGGGAATAAAGGGGATTGCCCCAGAAAGATAGCGGTGATAAAGAATCTCACAGGGGTTCATCAGAAATGCCTCCTCCCTTCCTCCATTTATCAAGCAGCAACTTCCTCCTGAGTCACTGTGAATGTGACTTGTAAAACTGTTTCAGGTTCACTTTTTCAGCTTATGATATTCCTGGCCCATGAAGGTCCACTTCTGCTTCCTTTATTTTTTTTCCAAACCCCTCTTTCTCATGATGTTTTAAAATTAAAAATAGTGGTAATGTTCCACCTCAGAAAAACACGAGTGAGAGGAACTTAAGCCCCACCATCTGCTGAGATCAAGGCTATTTGAATATTGAGCAAATACTCAATCATTCTCTTTTTATATGTTGTTTGTTTTTATTAGACTTGCTACCTGCTTGGTTAAAGCTACTACATTATTTTCTCCCAACACAGAATATGAGGGAGATGAAAAAAGATGAACAAGTCCATGGAGTTTGTGGTGTCAATAGATCACCGAAAAAGTTGTGCCAAAGGGGTGTAGCTAAAAGACAAACTTCCAGAAGGAATAAAAACCAAGAAAAGGTTTTATATCTATTAAAAAATCACCAGGAAGGTTTAGAACCTTTCTTACTGTCCTATGAGGATTGTTCTAGAAATTCAAAAAGCTTTGAAGATTAGCTTTAACTGGAGATGCTTTTGTTTCTCTTTGTTGTGGAAATAAACTTTGAGCAAATTTCCTGTTCTTCTTTCTAGCTGCCCTGTGCATCTGTGGTTGAGCATCAAGAAGATTAAGAGGATCAGCTCTAATTAGGGACATCAGATGTTGTTTGTAGTGGCTTTCTGGTGAATGGTAAGTAAGTCACTCTCTTGGGATGGGCTAATTTTGATCAGAAATAGTTAGTTTATAGGTTCAGGATAGGGCCTGATCACTGTCAGAAATGACCACAGCTACCTTTCACCTGATGTGCTCTGCTATGCGAAAAACCTCCTGAGGTCATCACAAGCTAGCACTGGGTCTCAGTAGATGGAGCCTGATTCCCCAGGGCTGTGATGTGCAGATTCCAGAGTGGTTATTTTCTGAAATGTAATTAATTTAGGGCATCCCAACCTTGCATTTTGAAATTCATTTGGGTGATAATTACTGTTGTTATTATTATAGCACCTTTCATCCTAAAACCTCAACAGGCTTTACCAATGCTGGCTAAGCAGCACAACAGCCCTGTGAGTTAGAGGACTATGATTATCCCTATTCTACAGATGGAGAGACTGAGGCACAGAGAGACCAAGTCCAGTGAGTCATTTATGAGGAAAAGCACCCAGGAGTTATGTGCGCCGGTGATCTACTCTGGCCCCTAGATTGCACTTGTTTTCTCTACTATATCACTTATTAATAACTGGACTTTTCATTATATTTTAGTTCATTTCCTGATATCCAGTGATGGGAAACCAAAGCAGCAGAATCAGTGACCTGCTTGTACATGCCCTCAACAACCTTACTCAGGGAGACTTCATAAGATTTAAAGACAAACTATCACACTCTGCCCTTAAGGGGAAAGGTAACATCCCTCGAGATTGTCTGGACAATGCCAACAGGATAGATACTAAGAACCTCCTGATGAAATTCTATGGTGGAGAGGCTGCACTAGATGTAACCATAGATGTTTTCACTCAGATCAATCTCCGAGATTCTGCTGCTAAACTCAGAGAAGGAAAAGAGAAAGGTAAGAAACCTATAGTCACTTTAAAACTTGGGAGTCTCCTCCTGGAATATGCCTCAGGCCAGCAGCAATAGGAGTAGAAGGAGAAACAACAAGCTGATGGCACAAATGCCAAATTCTAAATCTTGGCAGGAAGCCAGGTGACTCTAAGCATGGATGCCAGTGGTGAGCCAGATGCTCTGACCTACTCCACTCCCTTTTGACCACACCGCTGTCATGAGGGGAGCAGACGTGGCCTGTATCTCTCCATCTGAGGATACCCTCAGTTTGGGGGACTTCCCAGTGGGTGGACAGCCAATATAGTGGTGCAGAGGGAGTGTCATGGGCAGGAGGTGGTGAGGAGGAGGAGTAACTAGAGTGTGTCCCCAGCTGCAAGACTGTTCCTGGGAGGCCACTGGCAGTTGGTGTAAATTAGAACAGACCCCGGGCTTCTTTATTTGCGGATCTGTAACTGGAAAATGATCCTGGTCTACTATATTATCACCAAACAGCTGATGGGCTCCATGGAACATTTCTGGGGTTCCAGGCACAAACTTTATCTCCAAGGCTATTTTTCATTAAAGAAACAAATTCAGTGCAGTACAAACAGCCAAGGAACCAGCAAACCTGCAGAGCTGCAGTTCCAGAGGCTCCAGGCTGCTTTGCAGTGTCCCACAAGAGTGTAATAGCCAGTGCCAGTGGGGAGCCAGTCTGTAGTGGAGCAGTGTTAGATTCCATGTGCTCAGTGATGGAGCTAAACTCAGCCCTGTTACAGTCATTCCTGTTCCACTTCCCTGCATCCTACGGTGCCAGTGGAGCCCAGCTGGGTTGGTTCTGCTCGGGGTCCCTGGGATGGAAGCTCTGGGGCTGGCAGTGGGGCTCTCCCTAGAGGCCTTTGGAATTCACTCCCCTGGACAGTCCCCCAGGGGGAGAGTTTAGCAGCCTCCAGAGCACAATGCAGGGGGCAGTTCCTTGGTTTAGTCTGTGAGCTCTGTCAGGCAGGATTTGTCTTTTTCTTATGTGTGTGCACAGAACCTAGTACAATGGGGCCCTGATCACCGATCGGGGCTCTGGATCCTACCAGAACATAGTAATATACTATAGGCTTTAGTTTACTTTTACCGAGCATCTGTTAATAACTAAGTTTGGGGAATAAAATATCCTCTTCCCACCCCACAAGAGATAACATAAATTGTTTTCAAACTTATTTTTGTAAAATAACATCTGATTGGGCAATGGGCATTATATGAGTAATTGAATATAGTAAATACTCTACAACCCTCCAAACCAGTAGTTCCATCTTGATTATAATGGTCCCAAATAAAAATCCCTCTGCTGCCCTCTGTGTCTGTCTTAGTTCCCTAGGTTTGGAAAGGCCCTCGTGAGCCATCTAGTCCAGCTCCTGCGCTAGGGCAGAATTGACATGGGCCCTTTAATTGTTCAGCCTAATCTGCTTAGAAACATGACTGCTTGGAAGGAGACTCGCTGTCTTTAGAAATGCGCCTGAATGCCTCTGCCCCGATTTACGTTGTTCTGTTTTCCTGATGATGTAGCCTGTTCATTATGTAGAGTGCAGGCCAATCCTGAGCAGAATCCGGCAGAGAGAGGTCACACAAACACAACGCCTCTTGCTGTATTCCACAAACAAAATTTCATAAAGTGACTGATAACTACATGGGAAATTATCTAAGTACATTGGGTTCCGGCTTTTTCATTTGGATTCTTTGCTGGAACAAACACCTTTTAGCACTGGGTTTCCTTATTATTTTCTAGTCTAGGGAATATCCATGAATTCAGCAGAAGGCTACCTACTGCCAAAGGCAACAGATTTCAATGGTGACTGTGGTAATAGCACTGGAGGTGAAGAGCATTCCTTAGGGTTTAATGAGCAGCAACCAGCATCAGTCCCCAGGAAATTGCTGCTGAAATACTTTAAGACAAAACAAGACAAATGCACACAAAGGGGGGGAGAAAAACATAGCAAAGGGAAAATGCAGTCCCTCTCTCTGGTGCTGACTTTCACTTCCAGCATCGCTGCTGGAGACTCACAGGCTCAGCGCATGGTCTGATCAGTCACTCCAAGACCCGGAAAATTTTTACCAGGGTCAGGCTGTTTAAGACATTGCCTTTATTTCCCTCTGTGGTTTGGACTCACAGCAATGTTTTAAAAGATGGAGTCATCTTGGCTGGTGAAGCCATGAACTTACTAGACAGTAGGTATAAAGGGAAAGACTGGGAAGGAAGATGACACACCAGGGAGGAGGTGACAGCAGGAACCCCAGGCTGACATGCCAGGTGGTGTTCAGGACTTAGCCAGTGGAGACAATGATGTCATTTGGGTCCCTCTCTCTGGCTCAGTCTGGTCAGGATATTTTCAGGCCCAGGATGATGACGCTCCAATGGTGTCATGGTGGATCACGGCAAATGACAAAGATGGCAGCCATAATGGAAAGATCAATATGTCCCACTGGCCTGTTTAGTGACACCCCTCTGCCCCAAGATAAAGATGCTCAAAACAGAGAGCAACCTCATGCCAGCAAAATCAACTGACCACAATTCCATTTAGCCATTTCAATTATAAACACTTCCTCCCATGTCTAGAGTCTCTGTTGTCATGCCAACCTGTCCTTTACCAGGAGCTTTTCAGCACCAGTCTTCTAGACAGTAAACACTCCAGTTGTATCAGCGATTCTATTTTCAACTGGCTGACTTTTACAAACAATTCTATATAATGGGCTGAGTGGGACTCTTGTTACCTCTGGCAACTTCTAATACAGATGTGGGCACAACATCTCTTTGGGTCAGTACTGAGCCAATGCACCAGCCTGGTGCCAGAGGATGTTCTGCTGCTAGGGACACCATCTCCTAAGCAAAGAAGATAACTGGAGGCATCCAATTGTGGTCAATAAAGACATGATGACATCTTTATTCAAACTCAAGTGTCTTGGGCAATTTCTAGTTTATAAAGTTACATTTTCTCCACCTAAATTCCCAGCACTGTTTCAATTGCACTTTGTACATTAACTTGTTGTATAGTGTTGCTATGCACTGATAAACAGTTGCCAGGTTTCTCCCAAGAGTTGGCTGCATTACAGTGGGGGGTAAAGTGATCACCACAGTCCTCTCTCACATAAATCATTTCACTGGGGCAATTTTATCAGAGTTAGGGCTGCAGAATCAGGCCCATAGTTAACTGATTTCTAGATTCTTTGAGGATAGGTGCAATATCAGTTTCAGGTACCATTATTATTTGTTTTATTGTAACAGATCAAGTCTTTTCTCTGAGCTTCTGGTTCAATATTTGTAATGCATCATGTACTGATTTAGTTTACAGGAAGAAGTATAAAGAAGATGTTAAAAACAAGTATGAAGTCATACAAAACATGACGAGTCTTATTACTGACAATGTGATTCTAAACAGAAGATATCCGAAGCTGATTATTCTAGACGACCCTCTTCATGCAAAGGAGAGAGAACATGAAATAATGGCCATGAGTAGGAGAGACAAAGAAATCAAGACTAAACAAGCTTGGTCTGTAGTTACGATAGACACCCTATTTACACGTGATAAACAAGGACAAACACCACAAATTGTTGTGTTGCTGGGAGCTGCAGGAATTGGGAAAACGATGACAACCAGAAAGATCATGTGTGATTGGGCAGCTGGAGAACTCTATAAGAAAAAATTTGATTATGTTTTCTACATAAACTGCAGAGAAACAAACCTTACTGAGCAAGGAAGTGTGGTTGACATGATTTTAAAAAATTGGCCTAATACAAATGCACCAGTTAATGAGATTTTGATGAAGCCAGAAAAACTCTTGTTCATAATTGATGGCTTTGATGAACTGAGATTCTCTTTTGATCAGACAGAAAATCTGTGCTCTGATCCCAGGGAGAAGAAGCCAGTGGAAATCATACTGAGCAGTTTATTCAGGAAAATGATTCTTCCCCAATCCTACTTGCTAATCACCTCAAGACCGACTGCTCTGGAGAAACTCTTGCAGTGTTTGGAATGTTCACATTATGCAGAGATCCTGGGCTTTTCTGAAGCTGACCGGAAAGAATATTTCCACAAGTTCTTTGGAAACAAGAAACAAGCAAGACAAGCGCTACAATTTGTGAAAGCAAATGACATTCTCTTCACTATGTGCTTTATTCCCATCATGTGTTGGATCATCTGCACTGTTGTGAATCAACAGCTTGAAAAAGGTGAGGATCTTGCACAAACTTCAAAGTCAGTCACTGGAGTGTACGTGCTCTACATTTCCAGTTTAGTCAAGCCCCTCAGCAGCAATTTGAAGCAACACATGCAAGCTAACCTGAGGGGACTTTGTTCTTTAGCTGCTTATGGCATCTGGAAACGGAAGATACTGTTTGAGGAAGCAGAACTCAAGAAATTTGGCTTAAATCAAGCTGACTCTTTCCCCCTGTCTTCGAATAAGAACATTTTTCAAAAAGACATTGACTGTGTGAATGCCTACAGCTTCATTCACTTAAGCTTTCAGGAGTTTTTTGCAGCTTTGTTTTATGTGCTGGAGGAAGATGAAGAAACAATGGAAGATTCAGAGACTCCCAAGAAAGATGTGAAAACATTATTAGAAAACTATGGAAACTCTAGAAATTACTTAATGTTAACAGTGCGATTCCTGTTTGGTCTCTTAAATGAAGAAATAATGCAAATCATGGAGGAAAAATTTTTCTGTAAAATTTCACCAAAAATTAAGCCAGATTTGCTGAAATGGGTTCAAACAAACCAACAAAAATATTTATCTTTGTCCAGTGTGCATCAGGAGACATGTCGTATTTATAACCTTGAGGAGTTTCACTGCATGTTTGAGATGTATGAAGAAAACTTTGTGAAAAGTGCATTGGATCATGTCATTGCACTAACGTTAGCTTCAAATAAACTTACCCAAATGGATCAAATGGCTTTTTCATTCTGTGTAAAAAACTGTCATCGACTGGAGTCACTTTGCATATCTTACTGTACATTTGCTTTTGGAGACCATGGGGAAGATGTGCTTCCAAGACGACAGAAGTGGCTATATCAGTAAGTATCTCCTGAGTTCAGAAATCTGTAGTTTAATTAACAGATGAAACATTATTTTTCTTGCGTCTTGATAACTTTGTAAAGTCCATCATTGTGGCGCAACAACACTACAAAGAAACAGGGAATGTCCATGCCCCTAGTGTAAAACTATGTTCTCCTCAATAAGGCATAAAAAATAAATCATGGTCTTTTTCAGATTCTCTTTATCCAAACTCAGCTATCTTTCCTGTTCTAAATTTCACTAAACACTGAATTTCAAGGACAGGCATTTCTGCCTATACTCAGTGAATAAAAAGAACGTTCGCCTTGCAGAACAGAACTCCCGTAAGCCCCTGTCTTTACACACAGTAGCTGGGTAAAACTAGTTGCTGACTTCCAGGTTGATGGTGCAAATTGCTCTTTTGTAGTTTGGGTGCTGTCCTCAGAGTGCTCAGTGCCCAGGAGCTGTTGGGACCAAATGACAGTGAGTTGCTCTGTCCTTGTCTGTCGTTTTAGGGTGGTGTCCTCAGACTACTACAGTTGATTTGAGCAGTACCCTCGTTGGCACTGTGTGCTACAGGCATTCATCTCTGCTTTAAATCTAGTTGAACCACTTCAAGCAAAACTATAAGCTTTCAATATTGCTATGAAATGGCCAAAGTGCAGAACAGCCCATAGTCAGTCTGTGCAGCACCTCAATATGCAACAATCTGAGAACGGACTCCCAAGACTGTGAAGAAAATGTCCTGTGCTACTAAGAGGTTGTCTATTCTATACCAATGAAGCTATATTGGTAGAGTTCATCACTACAACACTGCCAGTGTAGAATCACAGATAAAGGTCCCTTCCAGCTCTCTATAGGGGTCATCTAGTCCCTGTGCTGAGGCAGGACCAAATAAACCTAGTACCATCCCTGACAGGTGTTTGTCCAACCTCTCCTTGGAAACTTCCAAGATCTGTCACCCATTTCTACACAATCAGTGCAACATCGTGCTTTTTTTTCTCCTTTTTTAACTGAAAGTGTCACCAAATACCCTGTACCCTAGGGGAAGGTGCACTGAGATAGCAGCTAAGAGCACAGGAGTCCTAATCCCCATCTTCTACTGGCTGCTCTAACAAAGGCCTTTAGGGGAGGTGAACTATGACTCAACCATTTCACAGCTAAGATAACTGAGGTTGGACAAGGCCAAAGCGGGCAGAGCTGGGAGTGGAACCCAGTAAGATGACAGACACTCATCTGCTTTGCAGGTGAAATGGGCCAAAATCTCTCCTTGTGTGATGCATATCCACACAGCATAGATATTTGCGCCTCTCCAGAGACTATGGCACATAGAAGTTTGAGTCGGTCACTGCATCTGTGCTAACAGTAGTGATAAGTAATTATTTTTTGTCAATGTCCAAATTTCCTGGTCTTGGTCTAGGCCCAGACTCCAGAGAAAATAATAAAAAGTATAATGATAATATGTAAATAAAAAGATTTTCAGAAAGCCTTTGACAAGGTCCCTCAGCAAAGGCTCTTAAGCAAAGTAAGCTGTCAGGGGATAAGAGGGAAGGTCCTCTCATGGATTGGTAACTGGTTAAAAGGTAGGAAACAAAGGATAGGAATAAATAGTCAATTTTCAGAATAGAGAGAGGTAAATAGTGGTGTCCCCCAGGGGTCTGTACTGGGACCAGTCTTGGTCAACATATTCATAAATGACCTGGAAAAAAGGGTAAAGAGTGAGGTGGCAAAATTTGCAGATGATACAAAACTACTCATGATAGTTAAGTCCCAGGCAGACTGTGAAGAACTACAAAAGGATCTCTCAAAACTAGGTGACTGGACAACAAAATGTCAGATGAAATTCAATGCTGATAAATACAAAGTAATGCACATTGGAAAACATAATCCCAATGATACATATAAAATGATGGGGTATAAATTAGGTGTTACCACTTAAGAAAGAGATCTTGGAGTCATTGTAGATAGTTCTCTGAAAACATCTACTCAATGTGCAGGGGCAGTCAAAAAAGCGAACAGAATGTTGGGAATCATTAAGAAAGTGATAGATAATAAGACAGAAGATATCATATTGCCTCTATGTAAGTCCTTGGTATGCTCACATCTTGAATACTGTATGCAGATGTGGTTTGCCTCATCTCAAAAAAGATGTATTGGAATTGGAAAAGGTTCAGAAAAGGGCAACAAATTTATTAGGGATATGGAATGTCTTCCGTATGAGGAGAGATTAATAAGACTGGGACTTTTCAGCTTGGAAAAGAGATGACTAAGGGGGGATATGATTGGGGTCTATAAAATCATGAATGGTGTGGAGAAGGTGAATAGGGAAGTGCTGTTTACTCCTTCTCATAACACAAGAACTAGGGGTCACCAAATGAAATTAATAGGCAGCAGGTTTAAAACAAACAAAAGGAAGTATTTTTTCACACAATGCAGTCAACCTGTGGAACTCCTTGCTAGAGGATGTTGTGAAGGCCAAGACTATAACGAGGTTCAAAAAAGAACTAGATAAGTTCATGGAGGATAGATCCATCAATGGCTATTAGCCAGGATGGGCAGAGATGGTATCCCTAGCCTTTGTTTGCCAGAAGCTGGGAATGAATGACAGGGAATGGATCACTCGATGATTACCTGTTCTGTTCATTCCCCCTGGGGCACCTGGCATTAGCGACTGTCGGAAGACAGGATATTGGGCTAGATAGACCTTTGGTCTGACCCAGTATGGCCATTCTTATGTTCTTATGTTCAAAAGCATCTGGCCATCCGGATTTGGCCGGCAGTCTGGCAATTGACTACCACTGCTTTAGGTCAAGTGGTACAAGCTCATGTTTTCAGAGAGAAATTACAGGTTTGCTCCCAGCAGACACCCAAAAAACGGGTATTGTTGTACTTGGATTTGCTGTACCTAAGTAGACTATAATAGACCCACACCCAGGAACAGAACCCAGTCTAACAACCCTGCCCCCCAGTGTTCTAGTGCTAATTCACACTTGGCTGCCGAGCTCTCTCTAACCATTCCTCATAGATAGGCTTGGCAGAATTAGTTTTTTATCTTTATATAGTTTTGATGGATAATATCAATGTTTATTTGTAAGCTTTTAAAATGTTCATCAGTTTAACTTTTCAGAGCTGCACAAATTATGTGTTTTAAGCATTTCTTTTTTTTAGATTTTGATCAATTTAAATGTTCAGAGTTATGGGAGTTATGAGAAGGGAGTTAGACAATAATTATTTAATGACAATAGATGGTGAGATTCAAAAAGTTAAACCTGTATAACCGTTGAAGCACAAATTGTTAAAATCACATATCAAAATATACAGAGTAAATATCTTTAAATCAAACTCTGCAGCATTTTTCTTACTTTGCCTATCTGTAAATTTCTATTATTGTTGATGGAAATATTTTTCATCGGTTTGTGTGCCTACGGTGAAATCAGTGTTGTTGTAGCGGTGTTGGTTCCAGGATATGAGAGAGACAAGGTGGGCGAGGTAATATGTTTTATTAGACCAACTTCTGTTGATGGAAGGGACAAGCTTTGACCGTCACAGAGCACGTCACATCTGGGGAAGGTAGCCAGAGTATTGTAGCTGAAATACAAGCAGGGACAGATTGTCAAGCATAAGGGGTTCACATATGTTATAAGAGACCACTTCAAATGAAATGGGCAATTAACAGCCCTGACGTCGTAGGACGGAGGTGGGTTAATAGGAGTAGGGTGTGTTACAAATTATTTTAATGACCGATATAACCAGGGTGAAATTGATGTTTACTGACATTTACTGTTAAAAATCTAATCCTTCTATAAGCCTGGCCCATAGGGGTTAATGGTATTTCTTCCCCAAGAATTTTTTTCCCTAGAACTGAGGTGGTAGAGGCCTGGGGCTGTGAATCTTAAGATTGTAATCGGGTGATACCCCATATGGGAGAAAAATGTAAGTTAGTGTTAGGATCCTGGATTAATTGTTGAAATGATTTTTCTGTTGCAAAATATGATATTTGGAGGTGAATTTGGGATGTTGTTTATAATTATTTGCTGTATCTTAAGTGTATTTTGGTTAACAGGTGTTGTCCCTTAGAGAACAGGGTGGGGCATTTTGTAGGGTTTATCTGAAGGACACTGAGAGCAGCATACAGAAAGTGGAAGTCTCTGCCTTGCCAGCGCCAGAAAAGTCATAAATTGATTTAATAAAAATTTCTTTCCAGAAAACAAGCTTAGATCTATGGATGCAAAGTGCCGTATGAGAGCTAGGTACTGTTTTATTGAAAGGGAAATAGACCTGAGGAGAAGGGAGAGCTTGAGGAGACAGGTGAGGGAAGGAGTGAGAATGGCACAAAGATGCTGGAGCAAATAGAGGGATAGAAGGAGGAGAGCAGAGCCAATGACTGTGCCACCCAAAATATCAAATCTGTATCATGTTTCAGAAAGACCTGCTTATTAGAGCTGGGCTAATGATTAATAATTGTCTCTTTTCCCCCCACAGATTGTTTGAACAATATATGTGTTAAAATGTATTAGTTCAAAATTATTCATTTTGATTGGACACATGGGTCATCTCACAGGTTTCTTTTCTGTGAATGGATGAGCATAAAAATTAGAATTACAATATGAAAGCTCAGGATTACAAATTCTGATTCTTCCTCCATGCAAACATTTTGTAACATTCATGGTTTCAGCAACATTCCTGTCTGTAAACTTGTTTGCTAGAATATTTGTAGAACATGAACAGTAAAGCTGTATGAACACAATAGAAATAAATTTACTTTAAAGTTCATCAGAATATTCTTTAATTTTTGCACTATTCCCCCTGAACTATTTCTTAGGGAGATGCTGCCTTAAAATTAACTTGCCCTCTTGTACTCTTTGGGGTCAGGAACTAATAAACCACCATTTCTAGTTACTTATAGGGATGCAAATTCACAAAGTGTAACACCAGTTACCCAATACTGAGTGATAGCCAACATATGTAAAATTATAAACAAATACCCAGATTATTGGCTTTTATCTTTATGGGTAAATTAACACTCTTGGGTAAATAAAATAGGAATGAACGTGTTTATCTCCAGCAATGATGCAACAATTACTGCCCAACATGAAAACATGTAAACATTGGTGACATTCCCATTCGTGGGAGTCCTTAGAATTTCATTTAACTGCTCAAAGGACTAGCGTCACAGAAGTCCAAAAAATGAATGGATTATGCTTAGTAGAACCTATTCTATTTGACTGTATCTAAAGTACATCATAGTGCATGTATAGTGCTATACATACATTGTTTGAGGGTATTTTCAATGAACTGAAACTGTAGAGTAACTCATACACAGTGTATGATCGCGCCATACAAAGGGCTGTTTTATTGTTCAGAAATAGAATTAAAATCTGTCTCGAGATGACAACATGGAACAGTTCTATTCTCTTTTTTTTTTTAGGATACAGCACTGGGATGAGCCAAAGCATTCACCTATTTATCTGCTCTGTCAAGTTTTGAAGGATCCAAACTGTAAATTAAAGAAACTAGAGTAAGTAGCTGTAATTTTCTCCATTTAATCATCCCATTATTATTGATGTTATCATGGAAATTCTACATCAGTGCAGCCCTCTTTGCCAGGGCAAGTGTAATGACCCCATCTATAACTGTCTAGCTGCTAAGGAATCTGTTTAAATTTCCCGTCAGTTTCCATGGGGTTGCTTTAGTTTCAGCCTAGCAATTTAATTACATTTAACCCAGCTACCAACTAACAGGTGAGCAGGAGAGACTGAGATAAGCCGTGTGTCCAGGGGAAATTACTTGACGTCAGAGAAGACTCAAAAGGCGAGAAAGATGATTTGAGGTATTTTAATCTTAGGTATTTCTAAAGTGCTTGTTATCAGGGTATCTAATCCCTGTCCATGTCTATTTATTTAATATTCATGTATCCCCATCTGATCTAACTTCTCCCTGATTCAAATGTGGGGTGTTTTGGAGGGGTAGGATTTTCGTCTCCTCTTCTATCTTTGTCCCCTCCCAACCCCATCTTTTTTTTCTATTTCTTTCTTTTTTTTCATTTTACTCTCTCATCTCTCACCATCTCACACCGACTCTGGTGTTGTTACTAGCAAACAGACCATCTTGCATTTTGCTCGGACATGGCTAGGCCAGGGCTCAGTCTGATCCCCTCTGACAAGGGGTTCTAACTGTGGAAAACACTCTGCTCCTACACCCAAGAGTCTGAACCTGGGCTTCTCCAGCTGGATTGTCTCTGTGGTGCACAGCTCTTTCACAGAGTGATGAGGGGATAAGCAGTCTCTGAGACTGTCTATGCTAGAGAATAGCATCAGTGCATCTTCCTAACACACCTGTAATACTGCACATCCACACGCACGCGTGCTTACAATAGTGCACAATGGATGACCATCATCTTTTATGTTTAACCTTGCTCAGAGCCAATGCAATCGCATCATGGCCACTACCATGTCCCTCTGCACTGTTTCAGCACAAGGACTGGCAGAGCAGCTGCAGTGGCACAATGAGTCTCCTCCCACTGCAGTTCCACACTGCAGCTGCCCATCCGCTTGTGACAGCTTTGACAGCTCGGCATTATTGGGCTCAATATAGGGGTGTTTGAGTAAAATTCAATAGCCTGTGCACACAGCAGGTCAGACCAGATGATCTAATGGTCCCTTCTGGCCTTACACTCTATGAAACTGGCCCCGTCAGCTGTCAAGCGGCTCGCTGGAGCAAGTCAGAAAACCTCATAATTTTGATAAAAATAGACAAACTGTTTTCTTTTCCAGCCAGCTCTGCCACTTGTACCTCTGCTTCATGCCATCCCCAGAGCACCTGAGGGGAGACTGCCAGGTCTCTGCTCGGCCTGGCCCCAAGGCCATCCCCTACCCATCAGATTAACAAAGATATAGCATAGCATTTCTCATTCGAACGTTTGAATTTCAAAAATGTGTCAACTTAAAAAAAAACCCCAAAACCCCTCTGTGTTTGCTTAGTCCTGTCATAGGTCTCACCCCCACTCTGAACTTTAGGGTACAGATGTGGGGACCTGCATGAACACCTCTAAGCTTAACTACCAGCTTAGATCTGGTCTCGCTGCCACCATCCAGATTTTTGAGTTATCTGGAGAACTCTGTCTTCCCACCTCCCAAACCTTCCCCTCCCTGGGTAGCCTTGAGAGACTCCTCCACCAAGTACCTGGTGAACACTGATCCAAATCCCTTGGATCTTAAAACAAGGAGAATTTAACCATCCCCCCTTCTTTCCCCCACCAATTCCTGATAAGTCCAGATCCAATCCCTTTGGATCTTAAGAAACAGGGAAAAATCAATCAGGTTCTTAAAAAGAAGGCTTTTAATTAAAGAAAAGAAACGTAAAAGAAAAAAACCTCTGGGAGACAGCATACAAGCTGATCTCACAGACAACAGATTTAAAACACAGGATGTTCCCCTGGGCAAAAACCTTAATACACACAAGAATACCCAATTTGATAATTCCCCTAATTGCACAAAGACAAGTTACAAAAGAAAATAAACATAAACCTATTTATTCCTTTCTAAAACTTACTACTCTGATAAGAGGCTGGTTCCTTGATCTTTTTCACTCCGGCTGAAACTGAAACTGACTCTAAACAAAGGAAACTTCCCTCCTTCCTTTTGAAACATCTTGTTCCCCCATTGGTTCCTCTGGTCAGGTGTCAGCTAGGCTAGGTGAATTTCTTAACCCTTTGCAGGTAAAAGAGGCATTAACCCTTAACTATCTGTTTATGACAGGTCCCTTGGGGCCTCTTCTGAAAAATATAAAAGGCAAAATCTGCAGTTCGTGAGCACTGCCATGGTGGGTGCGTGCACACTGCAAGGCACTGATTTTTACTGAGGGTTGCCATGCCTGTGCATTCACTGCCTCAGTGGCAGCTTCCATGCTCCTGAGATCTGCAAAAGAGAACACAGAGCTGGATAATTATGTAACGAAAGAACTCTGGATAAAAAAAAAACCGGTCCTCAAAGTGGGGAGGATGTGAATTAGTTTGGGTAGAAATTAATTTGGGAATCTCGGTTGTAACATCATATTCCCTATTTAGCACATGGTCCAGTAGAGGAACTCCTAGAGTGCTTGAGGTCATTGCTATGGATTCCTGGTTTTGTGCCTGGCAGAGGAATGAATATCTCTCAGCTTTTCTGGCCCATTAGAGGGTGGGAATGGAAATGGAAGAGCATTGGCTTTTTGCACACTGAGGGGATATCGAGGTCAGATGGCCTCAGCATGGCCATGGAGCCCTTAAGGTTTTGAAAGGTCTCATCTGTTTTACACTTAAACAATCCCAAACCTTTACAGAGAAGGTCTTCAGTTATGGTCTGGACAGCTGGACCTGAACTCTTCGGCCATGATACTGTCTTTGCTGTAACTCATGTGGGCACAGCATCCAAGATGCTTTTGTTTGCATGAAAGGCATGTGTGGATACTTGCTGATGTTCAAAAACAACCCCATTCACCTGCTTCTTGCCATCATTTTTCCAAGAGAGGAAATCATATTCAGCCAACACTGTCTGATAGAGGCAACCTGCCCACATAGATTTGGGAGATGATTGTTTGTATAAGCCAGACACTTGAGCTGGCTCCAGGATGCCTTCATTATTAGAAACAGTCCACTCCTGTTTAGGCTAATGAGTATCAGAAAGGAGGTGCTGGGCCTTTTCTTGCACCATTGACAACTTTAGATCAAGATTGTCTGCAAGTCTTCCCAAAAGTTCTTGTAATTTTTTTAAATCTGGTGGAGCGACTGTGAAAAAAGAACTCGCAGATTCTCCAGGGGCTGAAGGCGGCATCTCTCTTCCTGCCTTTCCTACTTCCTTACTTTTACTAATTCAGACGTTCCTGCCATTCCTCATCTCTATCCCAATTTCACATTAAAAAAACAAAACACCCAGCAGTAACAAAAGTGGCACAATTCTTAGTTCCCTATCACTAGGTTAATTTGCTTGTATGTTCTGTCCCCATCCTTAACCCTTTATCTGGATTTTCTCTGAAACTATAACCCTCCAGGGTAGGGACTGTCTCGTTATCTTTGTTTGTAGAGCACCCAAAACAATGGAGCTGCAATTCTGCTTGGTGATTTGGGGCACTACTATCTTCTAAATGTAGAATAATGATGGACAGAGATCTTTATTAACATCCTCTTTAAATCTTCCTCACATGCTGCTCAGAATTCTGTGAGGCAATGGTGATGGGAGAGGGGGGCCATGACCTGAGAGATGGATGGTCTCTGGGAGTGAATCTGGAGAGAGGGGTAAAGAGTGAGGTGGCAAAGTTTGTAGATGATACTAAACTGCTCGAGATAGTTAAGTCCAAAGCAGACTGTGAAGAACTACAACAAGATCTCACAAAACTAAGTGATTGGGCAACAAAATGGCAAATGAAATTTAATGTGGATAAATGTAAAGTAATGCACACTGGAAAAAATAACCCCAACTATACATACAACATGATGGGGGCTAATTTAGCTACAACGAGTCAGGAAAAAGATCTTGGAGTCATTGTGGATAGTTCTCTGAAGATGTCCACACAGTGTGCAGAGGCGGTCAAAAAAGCAAACAGGATGTTAGGAATCATTAAAAAGCTGATAGAGAATAAGACTGAGAATATAGTATTGCCCTTATATAAATCCATGGTACGCCCACATCTCAAATACTGTGTGCAGATGTGGTCTCCTCACCTCAAAAAAGATGTACTGGCACTAGAAAAGGTTCAGAAAAGGGCAACTAAAATGATTAGGGGTTTGGAGAGGGTCCCATATGAGGAAAGATTAAAGACTAGGACTCTTCAGCTTGGAAATGAGGAGACTAAGGGGGGATATGCTAGAGGTATATAAAATCACGAGTGATGTGGAGAAAGTGGATAAAGAAAAGTTATTTACTTATTCCCATAATACAAGAACTAGGGGTCATCAAATGAAATTAATAGGCAGAAGGTTTAAAACAAATAAAAGGAAGTTCTTCTTCACGCAGCGCACAGTCAACTTGTGGAACTCCTTACCTGAGGAGGTTGTGAAGGCTAGGACTATAACAGCGTTTAAAAGAGAACTAGATAAATTCATGGTGGTTAAGTCCATTAATGGCTATTAGCCAGGATGGGTAAGGAATGGTGTCCCTAGCCTCTGTTCGTCAGAGGATGGAGATGGATGGCAGGAGAGAGATCACTTGATCATTGCCTGTTAGGCTCACTCCCTTCTGTGGCACCTGGCATTGGCCACTGTCGGTAGACAGATACTGGGCTAGATTGACCTTTGGTCTGACCCGGTACGGCCGTTCTTATGTTCTTATGTTCCCTGGAGTTGATGATCTTTGAAGAGGAGACATCCTCAGATAGCAACAGTGAGGTCAGCTCCACAGCTTCATGGATGGGGGAAGCCCATATGGGCTAATAGATCCATAGAGACTTGGAACCTTAAGGCTGTGATGATCCTAGAGCTCCACATGAAGGAATAGATCCCCAGGGAGGGAATGTGGATGGAGCATGTAAGGGTCTCAGAAAGCACCCTGGTCAGAGGCAGCACTAGAGGGATGATGGACACTTCCTGTCCGTGGGTTCTGGGGAACTTCAGCATGGGCCTCGTCCTCCATTCCAGAACGTAACTAGGCAGGAGCTAAGGCTCCTTGGCTCCCTTGCTGCCCTGTTTCATTTCCCCCATGTGTTGCCTTGATGCTTTAGAATGCAGAGATGTAACAGGGGGCAAGTTTCTGGGCAGAAGGCATAGGGGAGAAGAAAAACTAGCACTGGCACCACATACCGCTCATATCAATTGTGCCAGCCGTGATCCCCAAAGGTTAGTACCCCTGGTGCTCAGGTTTAGCCCATGCATCAAAGAATCCCATTTCTGTGAGTGCCTCCCCATGGTCAAACATCCCTAAACCTTCCTCACAGGACTGATCCCTGAGCCATGTGTGGAACTGAGTTACTGTGTCATGGCTTCACCCTTCTTCTCCAGGGATTTGAAATATTCCACTGACGATCACCCAAGCCTCCACTTCTTTGAGCATCTTCAGCAGCCAAACTTAGCTGTCCTTGGTGTCTTCTAGCAGGAGCCTGGCACTATCATTTGTCCCGACATGTAGGACAATCCGTGGATTTTTTTTTTGCCACACCTATCAGGCTCCGTTTCAGCCTCAGGTCCATATCTCATATCATTGCTCCTGGCAGATAGCACACCCTTCTGTTCTCTGGATCTGCTCTGGTCACAGGCCTGTCAGTCCTTTTTAGTAAGGAGCCCTTAATCACATAGACCTTCCTCTTCCTGGTATTGTTGTGAATCCCAGGATCCCTCCCATTTGTTCTTTCTATCAGCATATCATTCTAATTTATGTTCTCTTATAGTCCCCTCATCCTTCCTAGAGCTCTGATCCAAAGGTATCTCCATCATCTCTTTCTCTCTTCTGCCAGGACTCCTTCTTCTTCCTTGTCACCTCATATTCTCATTGCTTCTCCTCCTCGCCTTCATCAGCTGCATCTTCCTCTGCCTTGTTCTTGTGGTCAAATTTTTCCAAGAGTCACTCCCTTGTCTAGCAGACACTTTTCAGATCCTCTCGTTCAGCAGGTGTCTGCAAATCTTGAGTTGTGTTTGCAGCTTCCTCTCTTCCATCACGTCTTCAAATCCCCATCTGAACTCCATCTCCAGGTGCATCTCTGCTCCTCCGATCTTCTCTACCATGAACGCTACCAGGCAACAGTTCATACAGAATTCACTTCTGTCAGGTACCGACTCAAGGATGCTATACATTCCGTAGCTTCTGCACTCAGACATCTTGGTCTCCTCTCCTGTTTAGGTCACCTCTCTCTCGCTGCCTCAGTAGCCATCATTTTCTTCTTTTCCTAGTCCTTAGCCTAAAAGAAAAAAGGCAGACAGATTTCCCTGTTTGCTGTTTGTTATTTACATTGTAGCCTTGCTCTGAACACTGCAAATTTCCCACATCGCACTACTGCTGGTGCAGCTCTCTGGGTTGCAGTAATGGCTTTTGGCATTTTTTCTAAGCAGGTTCAGATGACACACTGGTTACTAATGCTGGCAGACAGTCTTCCACCAGAGGAGCTGCACCGGTGTAAGGCTAGGCCTACAGTGAAACTGTAGTTACAATCCATCAGATTGGCCTGGCTAGAGAAATTCCAGCCTTTTCTAGTGTCCCAGGGGTACTACGAGAGGAAGGTGGGGCTTGAGACTTGGCAAAACTGTGAATGTTCAATACTTCATATTCCATGGATGGTGGTTTGTTTTCTGAGTGCTAAGTAGAAATGATGTAGCAAGACAGAAGAACGGGTTCCTCTCATCCACAAAACTGTAATATACCTTCCAGTGCAGCAGCAGTTCATTATTTACCATTGAGATTCCTTTCCTCTATTGCTTTCCACTCCTTTGACCCCTCCTTTATGATCATGTGTTGCGTTGCATGCGGGCCGGATAAAGCACAACAACCAATATGATTGCAAGCTGAATAATTTATTATTTACAATGCATCATATTATATAGGCTTCTCCATATTAGCAAACGTCAGACACACCAACATTACATTGCTGCTGATTGGTTCTTTGTCTGATACACACACTTTTCACATGCATGGCCCTTTGCTTACTGGTTTCCCATTTCCCATGCAACTTATCTGATTCCAATTAGGCCACCTGGCATTTGCCTCGCTCTGGCAGTTCCCTACTTTCTCATAACAACTTTATCTAACTCCTCTATTCTTGTTGTCCTGCTGCTGTAACTTTCCACCAAGGCAGCATAGGGATGATGTAACCCGACATCTCCCCCTCTTTTCTTAAAAAAAAGAAACATCCAATAAATCTCTTCAAACTTCATTGCAAAGGGCGTACAAAACAGGGAAATCACTTCATCAATTAAATCATTTACAGTAATACAGTTGCTTCCTAGCTTACTTCTAAATTCAAAGCTATACACAGCTTAAGGGTTCTTACTATTAACTTCTGCTTTTAAACACTAAAAAAAAAAAACATCACCACTTATATGCATATGCCCTTAAGCCTAATACAATTACAATTACATAGCACTATATACATTCTTCAGCTAATACAACAAAATTATTCATAGCCAAACAATTACAAACTAATATCTTTACCTAAATTTATTTACAAACATTTCAAAAACACCAAAACTTTACTCTTTAGCAACTTTGCAAAATTCAACTGCTGTTCCCTCTAGCAATCACAGAGTTAACTTTTACTCTGCCTAACATTACTTGCTTGTAGTTAATTACCTTCTCTATCAACTACACCCTCAAGGTTATCAACCAGTTTTCCAAGCTTGTTGTTTGTTGCCTGCCCGCTTGGGCCCGATCCTTTTTTCCTCTCCAAGCCTCTGTCTATTGCCTGCCTGCCTGGGCCCGATCCTTTTTTCCTCTTCAGATTCTCTGTCTGTTCCTTTCATGGACACTAACTTATCCCACTATCAATTTAGCTAGGAGGGTGTACTTCTTAACTAGCCCCCACCCTTCTAGTCTCTACTGCAAGCAATTATCTGTACTTTCCCACCGTGGGGGCTACATTTTCATACATATAACTTTAATTATAACATCTACATTTAGCCTATCTATTATAATATTGGCTACATCTAGTATCAACAATCATACAACAGCCAATAATCAGCACATAACACAAAATTAACAAAATCTAATAAGGCTAACAAAAGCACTTTACATAAAGGTACTTTGGGTCACATAAATTCAAAGCCATTCTCCCAAATTACCTAAATTTATGCCTAAATAACCCACAACTCCCCCCTTGAGAATACTCAACAAACCTTTTGGCCGAGTTTTCTCAAACTCTAAAAACAAAAAAACAAGTAGGCTCTAAAAAATTGGGGTAGTAACGGGGGGGGGGGGGGTAATATCATTTACAATCCAATTAGGGGGGGGCAATACATGCTAAAATTTTATCCAAAACACAGGGCGCAGCCTGTAGAATAAACCCCAACATCCAATCAATACCACATTTTTTAGCAGGAGTCCCAAATTTCTTCCTGCCAGTGTACAATTCTTCGTTTCTTCACCAGGGTCAGTTCTCAATGTCCTTTTAGTCAGGAATTTCTGGACTTTGGCAATATCAACAACGTGAGTGTTTTTTCTTCTTTTCCACCACCGTCGTGGTTCAGCTTCTACGGGGGAAATAATCAGGACGTGGGGGCTGCAGCGGACAAGGGAGAAATTAGCCAGCACGTTACCTTGTCCTTTTTTCCTGCTATTTAAAAGCACAATGAAACTAAAAAATAATTAGGCCAATCATCAGTAGGAAAATTCTCCTGATGTGAAGGGGTCTTTTGCAATAAAATCATGGGTCCAGGCAATCAGTCTCCTGGTTACAAAAATGGCAGGGCTGCTAGGATCTTTGGGCAGCTCTTCCATACCTGTGAAAGGAGACAGCTAACACAGTCCGTTAGTGCCTGGCAGGATTTTGCAGCTCTCATTAGCTTTTTTGGGCCCAGTCAAGCTCTCTTTAGTCTGGGCTGTTCGCCAAGTCTTAGCTGTCCTTGACTGGGGCGAGAAAAAAATGAGCTTTTCTTCAATTAAATCATTTTATTCTCTCTCCTTCCCTGCTTGGCTTCTTTTAATCTGTGCAGCCTGTGTCAGAACACCCAGCTGTTGCTGCTCATACCGGAGAAGCATAACGGTTTTCCCGGCACTGTCCCCGGCTCAGACCAGCCAGCGTAGGACGCCTTCTTCGGGCTTCTGCCAAAACAACTTACTTGCTTGTAGGTCCAAGCGACCTCCAGGGCCATGGCACGAGCCTCTGCCTGCGCCGTGCACTCCAAAGTCTTCCCGTCCAGGGCTCGCTTCCAGCGGAGCACCTCCTCGTCCTGTGCCCGAAGGCCAGTCAGGAAGAGCCTCCCAAACTCCCCCTCTCTTCTTAATAAGTAAATCAGTGCAGCAGGGGAAATCTTTTCCCCCTGTCGGTTCATAATGTGCAAATAAAGCTTCTGTGTTATCTTTTCTTCAGCTGATACAGCGGTACTCACGTTAGCTGCTCTGCCCTTCTCCACCGCGGCTTATAGCCGCCCTTCTCCTCCACGGCTTATAGCCGCTCTCCTCAGGGCTCAGGTGCGTCTCTCTTTTCGGACACCCGGGGGCTTCTCCAGCACTCCCCGCTGCAGCTCCTCTGCTCGCCTCTGGGCTCAGGCTCCTGGCCGTTCGCCTCTGGGCTCGGCTGCACCTCCCTTTTCAGACGCCCTGCGGCTGGCCGCTCGACACTGAGCTCAGGTGCGCCCTTCTTTTCGGACGCCCTGCGGCTCCTAGCCGCTCGACACTGAACTCAGGTGCGCCCTTCTTTTCGGACGCCCTGCGGCCGCCGCTCAACACTGAGCTCAGGTGCGCCTCCTTTTCGGACGCCCTGCGGCTCCTAGCCGCTCGACACTGAGCTCAGGTGCGCCTCCTTTTCGGACGCCCTGCGGCTCCTAGCCGCTCGACACTGAGCTCAGGTGCGCCTCCTTTTCTTCCTGCCTCTGGGCTCAGGCTTCTCCGCCTGGGTCAGGCCACCGACACTTTCATTCGATACGAATCACGTCGGGGTCACCATTTGTTGCGTTGCATGCGGGCCGGATAAAGCACAACAACCAATATGATTGCAAGCTGAATCATTTATTATTTACAATGCATCATATTATATAGGCTTCTCCATATTAGCAAACGTCAGACACACCAACATTACATTGCTGCTGATTGGTTCTTTGTCTGATACACACACTTTTCACATGCATGGCCCTTTGCTTACTGGTTTCCCATTTCCCATGCAACTTATCTGATTCCAATTAGGCCACCTGGCATTTGCCTCGCTCTGGCAGTTCCCTACTTTCTCATAACAACTTTATCTAACTCCTCTATTCTTGTTGTCCTGCTGCTGTAACTTTCCACCAAGGCAGCACAGGGATGATGTAACCCGACAATCATGTCCTTTTTTTAGAAGGAGAAGCCCAAGTGTTTCTGCTCAGGGGATGGAGTTTGGGAACATTGGTTTAGAATAACATGTATGCGATCAGTGAGAGCTACAGATGCATGTGGATTGAAATCCACCCATAGTGTTGTGTCCTTAGCATCCACTACTACAGCGCTGTGATTGTATTCCCAGAATAAAAGAATCTTTGTAGATAGCCACTGGTATCCACTGAGGGAACTGGACAGACAGGAGTACTAATTTCCCCTTCTGTTTATCTATCTCCTGCAGGTTTGTGAATTGCTCTCTGACAGCTGCTTGTTGCAGGGATCTCTCCTCTGTTCTCAATACCAAACCAACCCTGACAGAATTCGACCTGTCAGATAACATCCTGGGAAACTCAGGAATTAAACTGTTGTGTGAGGGACTGAAACATCCAAACTGCAAAGTGCAGACTCTGGGGTGAGTGTTTACAGGTTTCTTTGAAGCGAAGAACTCAGCAGGGTGTGAGGATGGTGTAAGATGGCCGTTCCCTTTCAGGTACATAGGTGAGTGTCCCTCCAGCCCCTGACATGTCTGTTACTCATAACAGCCTGAGAGCTTGTCTTATTTGGAAAATGGAAATAGAGAGAGGTCCAAATTGGAGCACTAATAACAGTCCCCCCCCTGCACTTGAGGAATAAGTGTTAGATATAAAACAACACCACTCCCCTCCCCCCCCCCCCCGCACCCTATGTTAAAAGAGCATTAAGGTTGCAAAGTCAAGCACAGAAGTTAAGGAATGCCAGACTTAAAGTTGCCTGGGTAACCTTAATTCAGCTGCCCGGTGCATATGCATTACAATGCAGTCTTTAATTACACAACCACATACTATTTGTTCCAGAGGAGCCCTGCCTCATGCAGTGCACAGGATGGAGAGCACTCACTGTATCAGCAGCTGTTCACTATTCTGTTTTATCCTCATTGTAGCACTGGCAGTCCGGGCAGTTGAAGGTGGGGTTGGAGGTGAAGCAGTGGCTCTTGGTCTCCTACAGGAGGCTGCCCTTGCAGCATGGTGGTGCTACAGGAAGCTCTGCATAGTCAGGGTGTTGTCCGACTCACAGTCCGATGCCTGTTTCAAACATGCTGCAGTGCTTGGCTTTACTCCTCTTCAGTCAATGCTCCTGGCTGGTGTTCTCTTCTGCCTCTCCATCCATCAGGCTGCGCAGCTGCAGCTTTGAGATCTCCAAAGGCCAGGCCAGAGCTGTGCTGCTCCTCTATGCCCTCAGCAGGAGTCACCATCTTCTCCTCCTCTGAGGGGGCTCTCAGGGGAGACAGGATGGCCTTCTTTGTACCCCCTCAGTTGCTCCTTCTGCATCTGAGTGGGCATCACCCCCTGCCACCTTCTCCTCCTCAGGAGGCTTCTACATATCTGTCTTAAGCATCTCCAGAGGTGGCAAAAAGAGAGTAAAGTATAAGCCAAGCGAAGTCAGGAACATCCTCCATTGTCCCAGAGGTCTGTGTGCCGAGGGGGGTGGGGGATGTCAGTGGGTAGCAGTCCCTCCCAGAGCATGGTGCTGGGCTATGGAAATGAGGAGACATTCTACATTGACAGAGTGATTGACAGTCCTGAATAATTCAGTGGGGTGTGACATAGTGGTTGCTGTGGCAGAGGAGGAGGAGGATCTGTTGGCCTCTTTCATGGGCAATGAGCAGATGTGAAGAATTCTTTGTGCAGATATTTCTTTCTTCTTAGATTTCCCCCCAACACTGACACTTGGGTTTTGTTCCTTCCTGCTTCATCTGTCCCACGTAAGACAAACAGAGCTTTGTGAGGGCCATAGAGGGGAGGAGTGTTTCAGAAACCAAGTGTTGATGGCAGTGGTCAGTCAATGATTATGTCATCTCGCTGCTACTTCTAGGCCTTGCCTACTTGTTAGGGGATCAGTGTTTGGTTTGCTGTAACTTAATTCAGATTAAGTTATAGTGAATTAAGGCCACTTTCTTCATAAGAGCATAAGAACGGCCGTACTGGGTCAGACCAAAGGTCCATCTAGCCCAGTATCCTGTCTACCAACAGTGGCCAATGCTAGGTGCCTCAGAGGGAGTGAACCTAACAGGTAATGATCAAGTGATCTCTCTCCTGCCATCCCTCTCCACCCTCTGACAAACAGAGGCTAGGGACACCATTCCTTACCTATCCTGGCTAATAGCCATTAATGGACTTAACCTCCATGAATTTATCCAGTTCTTTTTTAAACACTGTTATAGTCCTAGCCTTCACAACCTCCTCAGGTAAGGAGTTCCACAAGTTGACTATGCACTGTGTGAAGAAGAACTTTCTTTTATTTGTTTTAAACCTGCTGCCTATTAATTTAATTTGGTGACCCTTAGTTCTTGTATTATGGGAATAAGTAAATAACTTTTCCTTATCCACTTTCTCAACATCACTCATGATTTTATATACCTCTATCATATCCCCCCTTAGTCTCCTCTTTTCCAAGCTGAAAAGTCCTAGCCTCTTTAATCTCTCCTCATATGGGATCCTCTCCAAACCCCTAATCATTTTAGTTACCCTTCTATGAACCTTTTCTAGTGCCAATATATCTTTTTTGAGATGAGGCAACCACATCTGTATGCACTATTCAAGATGTGGGCGTACCATCAATTTATATAAGGGCAATAATATATTCTCTGTCTTATTCATGAATATGAGCTGTCTAATGTATGTGCATTGATGCTATGCCTTTTTAATTGATTTGGGTCTCACAGTCAAGCTAAAGAAATCAAACTTAATTCTGACAGCATCAATAGAATTAATCAGGGTGATCTTGGTCCCCAGAGTTGCAAATGTCTTTCTCCTTCAAGAGAGATTTCAGAACATCTGTCAACTAATGTCTCAGATTGAGATTTGCCCTCAAAACTCATAAGGGTCTATCTTGGACTGTTTGGCCACATGGTCTCAAGTACTTAAATGACAGCCTTTGCGAGACTTGAGCTAAGGCTGTTACAATCACAGATCAAATCAGTATTTCACCCAAGCATTCACAACATGAGACAAAGGGTTAAAATCCCCCAAAGGGTTCTTTTGTCTCTTCAGTGGCAGCTAATCCCTAACAATATATGTCAAGGAATTCCATTTCAAACTCCAGTCTTTGCCAAGACTCCGATCACCAATGCATGCAGACAGGGGAGCTCACTTAGTTCAGTTGCAGACTCATGGTATTGGGTCAGTAATGGATTCAGCGGGCCACTTACATATCTTGGAGCCGAGGGCTATCCGTTTAGCATACAGGTCCTTTCTCCCAGTTGCAAAGGGCCTGTCAGTACAGATCTTAGTGGACTATTGTACAGCCATGTATATCAAGAGACAGAGTGAGCAAGATCAGACTCTTTGTCAAGAATCCATACTGCTCTGGGAATGATGCATTCTGCATCAACTCAATATCAGTATGACTTCTCCTGGTAGGTGTAATATCATGATGGATCAGCCAAGCAGGATAAGCACATCATCTCACAAGTGGACATTAAAAGATACAATCCTTCAGCTAGTCTCCCGTGAATGGGGATTTCTTCAGATAGATCTTTTTGCCATCAAAGACATGTACCCACTATTTTGTTCCCAGGTAGGAAGGAGCTTGATGTCAGAAGAGGTCTATTCTTCTGAATAGAAGAAGGTATTTTAGAAATTCACTCAGATGATTTTTTGTAGCCTATGGTAGTAAAGTCAAAGAGAGATTGATTTCTTCACAGAGACTGTCTAAATGGATTTTTGACTGTAGCAGTACAGCTTATCAAATTTAATAAACTAGATCATCCTGCACATTTAATGAGAGCTCTGCCTTCTTCAGCAGCATGTTTCAATGAAGTACTATTAGTAGAAATGTATAGAGCAGCAATGTGGTCTTCAGTCCAACCAAACATTACTCATTGGTGGCAGCATGATTGCAGATGTCCAGATTGGCAGAGCACTTCTCCGGTCCTTATTCAGACAAATTCTTGACTCAGACCTCCAGACCAACCAACCTGCTGGGTAATCACTATGAGTGGGATCCACATGCACAAAGATTTGAAGAAGAAAGAACAGTGACATACCTTACAGGAACTGTGATTTTTTTTTTGAGAGGTTCTGTGCCTGTGGATCTCATGACCTGTCCTCCATCCCCGTAGCTCAGAGTTGTCCCCTGTGGAATCTGAGCCTTAAAGGAACCGAGGCATGGGGTAGCTTCACCCTTTATGCCCTCAAGAGGGGGAACGTGAGGTTATCCAGGGTGCATGCATGACCCCAATGGACGCTGATAAAGAGAACTTTCTGAACTCCTGCACAGAGGGTGCACGCACACAATGAGTGGCATTCACAGGCACAGAACATCTTGACGAATCAGTTGCTGTAAGGTAAGAAACCATTCTTTTTACCCTGAGCATTTTGATGTCAACACAGATTATGTTATTTCCCTCCTCCATTCTCAGGAACGATGGACTCTCATGCCCACCTGTCATTCCCAACTAGGTGCCTCACCCTGTATTGTCTGATGTATGACCATGTTGCCATCTCTTGCGATTTTATCACAAATCTCTTGTAGTGATGGAGGGGGCTATGCAGGGGTCAGTTTTGGTGGCTAGGGACAGTGCTTCGGGATGGAGCTTTACTCCAAACTGTATTTCCCATTGGTCAATGGCAGAGGTTTGGGGTTTGAAATGTCTGGGCCATTCTTGATGCTGAATGGTCAGGCAGAGGGGCTGCTGGGCAGGTCCGCTATCAGAACAGTCCCATTCATGCCGTGATCACTCTTCTCTGCATTGCTCTCTCCTGCAGAATGCACTGTTGCTGCATTACAGGTGCTGCCTGTGGGGATCTCGCTGCTGTTCTCAGAACCAACCAGAGCCTAACAGAGCTGAACCTGAATGGTAGTCCTCTGGGGGATTCCGGAGTGCAGCGGCTGTGTGAGGGACTGAAACATCCCAGCTGCAAATTGCAAAGACTGTGGTAAGTAACATTTGGCTTCCTCTGGATTTACAGGTGTCCTCTATGTAAAGTCCTTGACAGGGTGTGTTGCTGGTGTTTGATGACTGTTCCCTGCAGCTATGTGGAGAAGATGAAAGTTAAGTGTTTTTACAGCACCCGCATCAATGACTCATAACGTGCACCCAGCCTGCCCTGTTCGGAAAATGGGTATTGTAAGTAAATCTGGGCCCATACTGGACAGCTGGCTCTCCAGCCCCTGGTCGTTGCAGAATATATATGTTTAGGGTACGGGAGGGAGGGTAGAGGTGTACATATTTTAAATAAGTTTTTGTGATTTTTTTTTTTTTAAAGAGAGTCCATAAAAAATACAAAAGGGGACATCCACATACAGCTTGTATGTGTTATGAGGTCACCAAAAAGTTAAGCAATTGTACAACTCATTGAAGCTGCACAAATACATGATAATGCTACCTGGATATAACACATTAGGGTGGAGGTTACATTAATAAAATAGACGTAGATAAATAGAAGAGGGAATGAGGGAAAGGGAAAAGGCAGGGATGGTTAGGTACAATGAAGGTCTGGCACTCTTCATGCAGTCTCAGCCTTTATCCAAACATACCCAGAACAGATACATTAGCAAATGTCTTAGCTGTAAGTTCTGTCACTCTGCTGAGAGCGGCAGGTCATAGCACTGCTTTAGCCGTAGAAAAGGAGCAAAGCCCCCATCATTGACTAATTGGGAAGCCCGTACAATGCCCCTGCTCAGCCAGTTCTTCCAACATACAGGTTTGCATCTAATTTGCAAGTCTGGGTTGCCCCATAGAGACGCCTTGCATGAAGGTGAGGATTAAATGAGTACCTCTTATCTAGGACAGCCCAGACGGCGTGTGTGGCCACCACGGTGAGCACCCTATTTTTCTTTATTAGACAAGGAGTCCTGCAGAGGGGACTGAGTGCAATAACACAGGTTCAGTTTCCACACACAGGGATCTGAAGGCATTAGCACACTGGACCTAGCCTGACATCTGTGACCTGAGAAAAGCATAATAGTAATTTTGCAGATCTAGGAGACTAACCTCACCCCCTGTCTGTAAGGAATTGAAGTTTTTAAAATGTTAATCATGGCCATTGGCCAGGGCCCCAAAGGAAGGCTCTAATGATGCTATTAGATATTTAAAAAACAGACATGATGGGGCGGGGCCCAGAACTGATTAGTTTGCGTAGCTCAGCAACTCTCGCTGGTCTTATCTTCCACACCCCTGCCCTGTAGATGGGGCTGCTGCATCCCCTGGCTTCTACAAACCTTTCCATGATATCTGGCAAGGAGGATGTCTCTCTCTCTCACTTCCAGTGTGTGCAGTGTCAAACTACTGGGCACTAAGGACCCCCAGCAGCAAGACGTGGTGACTTGCCGGGTTTTCTTCTGGCACCAATTTTTAAAAGTGGAATTGGCATCCTCAAGTTCCTACAATGGAGCAGGAGGCTGCCCACTCCTGCTGTCCAGTGATCTCTTCTGTAGATTTGGTGCTAAGCGAACACACAGACCTTGTATAATCCCAAAACGAATTGTTCATATTGATCTGTCTGGGCCATTCATCAAATGTTTCATTAACCCCCCAACACAAATGGAGGAGCAAAGGCGATTATTACTGATAAATACAGTGTAAATAAATCCTTTCTGCAGATGGTTTACTCCCATCAGATGAATTTGGGGTGTGGTCCACCCTGAACTCCCCTGCTGGGGACCTTCACATTGTCATTTGAGGAGAATTGATGTACGTTTTCCACACATTAATAAAATACAATCTTGGAGCAGACGAGAACCTGGAGAAGTATGTTAGTCACAGTCACTGGATAGGTTTGTGTGTTCAAGCAGAGCAGACGACAATAGAAAAGTAAACTTGGTGTAAAACAGAAGAGGTGCTCAATTCACTGCAGGCTGTTTAAAAATCTTTCTGCTTCTAGTGGCTTTTGAAGCAGAGGCACTTCCTCACCAATCCTGACATGGAACTGAATTGGAAACTTCATAAAATATTTAAGCCCTCACTGCTTGAAGTTCCCTAGCCTTTCTAAAGGCTGAGCTTGAAAAATCATTGTCTTATTTCATGCTGTCCCCACAACAGTGTGTTATCAGGAGTTAGCTGCAGTATTTTCTTTTATAATGAATTTGAGAAGTTTAACAATCAGTGCATGAGGTTTGGCTCTCAGGGCCATCTCAGAGGTCCCTGGTTCCTAAGATCTTTCATGATCAAATTCAAAATCATCCAGCAGGCTGAGTGCCTATATAAGGAGCAGGGGGACAAATTCTAGGGATTTGCCTTGCTCAGCTCCTTCAGGTACCTCCACACTTCTCAGATTATTATGGTGTGAGCTCCACTTGAGGTCTGCCAGCTTACATTCTGCAGAGGATATGCCTTTAAGGCTTCTCTATACGAGATCCTCCACTGCTGATATTCTCCAGCTTCATTCATCAGTCCCATTTAGTGCTTTCAGAGAGGAATCAGCTGAGGTAACAGTCAAGTGCATAGTCATCGTTGTGGCCTTGATTTCTAATGTGTCTGCAGAAGCTTTTTTCAGCAGGGCTATAATAGATTCAGTGCCCTTGTTGGCAGCCTTCTTTCTGGAGGGGGTGGGGGGGCGTCTCCATTTTCCTCATCTTTTGGCCACTGGCAAAGCCCACAGTAGTCACATCACTGCCTATTGGCATTTAAAAGGCTTGGGGTACCTGTTCCTTTGTTGGGAGAGGGGGGTCAGGTGCGGGTTCCCGATGCTGAATGGAAATGGATGCAGAGGATGGTTTTGGAACGCCAGAGATTTGCTCCACCATGCCAAACAGTACCCCCTAGACCCCTAAACCCCCCAATTATTAATAATTATTTAAAAGAGCTCACTCTTAACCTTCAGCTAGCAGCCTATTTTACAGATCGCTTTACTAACTTTTGATATTTTGATCTTTCTATGTAAAACTAATAAAAATAAAAGAGGTCCCAGGACCCCTGAGGATTCTAAACCTCCCTGTCTGAGCTGAAATACTCAATTTGGGTTTCAGCTTCAGCCCCAACCACAGTGGCTTCTGTGAGTCCCTCAATGCCAGCTGGCAGAGGGTACATCATGCCGTAATTCACATCAGGCCTGACACACTCACTGTCCTTGCTCACTGTTGTCAGAATCTGTATCTAGAAGGCGTCATGTAAGGGATCGTATGTAAACTGGGGACACGTTGGTCATTAGTATTATTGTGTGATGTATGTGCAGTCGGTGGATAAAGAATTATAGAGATGTGCTGGAAGTATGGTCTTAAAATGCGTTTGGCAGGCAGTGTGTAAGCCCAGTAGGTCCTAGACAAAAGAATGTTGTTTCACCTTCTTGACTGTGTCTCCAATGTAAATTGAGCAAGGTGAGGTCAGTACATTAATATAGAAGGTAAACAAAAACATCAAACTAGCAAGTCGAGGGTGGGGTGTGGTGGCCGGGGCCACTTAACAATCCCACCAGGGGATGGAGGCTGTACCCCCAGGAAGCCTTCCTGGCTCTCAAAAAAGAGACAGTGGACTTTGGGAAATGGGATGCATAAGCAGAGACAGACAGCAATTTTTGCATTCATCACCTGAAGGACATGAGGTCAGAGCTCTTGAAATCTAAGGAAAGATGGATCCTTCAACCAAGGAGGTTGAAGTCTCTAGGAACTGAGAAACCATAGAGCTCTGTGAGGCTCATACAGGGGAGGTGGTACTCTGCCATCAAGACATGGGTTATAGTGGTCAGTCAATGACTGTGATATCTCACTGGTTCTTCAACTCCTTGCTTGATTGGTAGGGCACCATTATTTTGTGAATATAGCTGAGTCTGTGAGCTTGTGGGGACAGGCCACCATGGCCAGAACTTTTGCCTGGAGATGAGGAGAGTTCTGCTTTCCATTTTATGGAAAGGATGGTCTGATTGGGATAAGATAACAATTGTTGCTTATGTCGATGTTCATTATGAATATCAGGTACAGGGCGTAACCAGCTTTGTGTGTGTGTAGGCCCAGAGACTCTGTGTGACAATCTTTGGATGAAAAGGGTAGACTAGATTAGATATATTGTTGATGTAAATGCTGAAGTCTCCAAGGATGGTAATTCTTGAGAACTTCATCACCATATCAGGCAGTGTCTCTGTCAGCTTCTCTGGAAAACCTGTGCTGTCTGAATGCTAGTGCTGATCTTGTCATTGATCTCTGAGATGAAGTAGATACACTCAAAGGTCAGGGGAAGAGGTGGGGGTGGTATTGGTATCTTGCTTTTGGTATCTTACCCCAAACCTTATTCCTCATAAACCTGATGGCTGAGGTTTGGAGCTTGAAATGTTTGACTTATTCTTAATGCTGATAAGTCCAGGGTGATGAGCAGGCAGTGGGGCTGAATCAGGAAGTCCCACCCAACACTGGCTTCTCATTGGACAAGGGGTGGGGCTTGGGGCAGGGCCTAGTGTAATATGCATGTCTTCTTTTGAAGAAGACTTAGACAAAACTGAGAGAGATGGTTACTTATTAGAAGCAAAGTGTGGGCCTTTTCCAAAGTGAGATTGCTCTCTCTCTCTCTTTCTCTTTCTGAACCAGCATGTGCTGCCAAGCATGGCTGTCTAAAAAATATCCTCACAGCTAGAACTGGACTCTTGGCCCAATTTCAGTGCTGATTGGTTGGGAGAGGGGGCTGGTGGGCAAGGCCACTTGTCAGAACAGTTGTGATGAGCACAATTCACATGGTGATCGCTCTGTCTGGATTTCGTCTCTTGTGCAGGTTGGAAGGCTGTCATCTCAAAGACACTTGTGGTAGGGATCTCGCTGCTGTTCTCAGAACCAAACAGAGCCTGACAGAGCTGGAGATGTGTCATAATTATGATCTGAGAGATACTGCGGTGCAACAGCTGTGTGAGGGACTGAAGCATCCAAACTGCAAATTACAGAGATTGATGTAAGTAACATTTGGCCACCTCAGTGCATTTAATGATGTCCTTTGTTTAAAGCACTCACCCATGGCAGTGGCTGGTGTCTGATCCCTTTACTGTGTCTCCAGCACTTGTGTCAGTGGCTCACACCATGCATCAGCCTGCCTTGTTTGGGGATTGTAAGTAAAACTGAGCCCACACTAGACAGCTGGCCCCACAGTCCCAATTTTGGGGGGATAAATAGTTTTTCTTTTCTTTTAAATAACCCTTAATAAAATGCATTCATTAAAAAGCTCACTCTTACCTTCTAGCGAACACCCATTTTATAGCTATTTAAATGACTTTTGACACCCTGACAATTTAATTTAAAACAACTAAGAGAAAAAGAGGGCTTGTCCCTCTGGCTATTCTGAACCCCCGCATTTCAGCTTCAGCTCCAGCTGCAGTGACTCGTGCCTTTGACATTCGAGCTGCTCCCAGCAGAGAGACACCACCATTGTGAAGACAGACCCTTTGAAGTGCAGCCCAGTGGGAATGGGGATGTGTGTGTTTATGGTTACAAATAGGGCAGGCCAGAACGAGTGCCCCTGTTAGACTTGCAAGAGACCATGGATTCGCGGTTTAGTAGGCTCTCAAAGTGCTCCTTCCAGCGTTGTTTAATGGCTGCATTCTACTTCTAGCGTTGTTTAATGGAGCCATCCTGAGAATGTAAGGGGGTCGGGCTTTTGGAGCTTGGCCCATATATAGTTTTTGTTGCTTGAAAGAAGCTTCTCATGTCATCCTGTTCTACAAAACCCTGGATTTCAGAGGTCTTCTCTTGATGTCACATAGCCTCCTTTGGACTTTGGCTTTAAGCAGGTGATAGGCCTCATGTTTTCGTTTGTTAGAAGAATCATTTTGCCAGTTACAAAATGCAGTTCTTTTCTGTTGAATTAATGCTAGGATTTCCTCGTTGTTTTCATCAAACCAGTTTTGGTGCCAATGAGTGGAATATCCTATGGTTTCAGCACATGCATTGTGAATGGTGTTTTTAAGTTGATCTCAGTGCTCTTGAATGTCAATGATGTTGTCTGGCATGTTAGAGAGTTTCTCAAACAGATATTTCTGGAACGTATCGCAGCTGGCTTTGTCTTGAAGTGCTTTGATATTGTACTGCTTTCGCTTAGTCTTTGGGTGTTTGAGATGTGGTGGAGTGAGCTGCAGGTACATGACTGATCTTACTAATCAATGGTCTGTCCAACAGTGATTGGTACCTCTCAGAGCTTGTGTTATACAGACGTCAGTATAGTCTTGGGTTCTGACTATAAAATAGTCAAGGAGGCGCCAGTGTTTGGAACAAGAATGTTTTCAAGTGGTCTTAAATTTGTTACTCTGCCTAAAGATAGTATTTGTGATGAGCAGGTCACGTGCCACGCATTTGCTGAGGAGGGTTTACATTTACCTCCCCTTCTTTGCCTATTGTGCCGCTCCAGAGTTGGGAATCCCGTCCGACTTTGGCATTGAAATCTCCCAGGAGGATGAGTTTGTCTGACATAGGTGTGGCTGTGAGGACTGCATCGAGAGCGCTGTAAAACTGCTCCTTATTGTTTTCCTCATCACCGAGTGTTGAGGCATATACGCTGATGACCCTGGCCTATTGGTTGTTGCTAAGCATGAGCCGAAGAGTCAAGAGACACTCGTTGATCCCCACAGGAAGCTCCAAAAGCTGACCGACGATATTATTTTTTGATGGCAAAGCCAATCCTGTGAATGTCTCTCTCTTCAGGTGGCTTTCCTTTCCAAAAGAAGGTGCAGCCACCCCCATCCTCTTTTAATTGGCCCTCATTGGCCCAGCGGGTCTCACTAAGAGCTGCAATGTCAGTGATGAGTCTTGCCAGTTCTCTGGCAATTATGGCAGTTCTTCGTTTTGGGCATTCACTGTGCTGAGAGACCACAAGGGTGCGGACATCCCAGGTGGCGAAATTCATTGTCATATCTCTTGTTTCAGCCGCAGAGTTGAGTGATACCACTGGATCTGACCATCCAGTCAGAAGAGTGTGAGACAGCCTATGTTTGGTGCACCTTTTCTAGCCCCCTTCCCATTTGGGGTGAGCAGGGGGGGATCCTGAAACGGCCTGCACAGTCACAGCCACTGCTGCCGAAATACGCTTCTGTCTCAACCAAGCACAAAACAGCCATCACATGGCTGCCGCCTGCATGCAGATTTGTGACTAAAGACTCTGAGATCACTGCTCCTGTCTTCACTGCCACTCGTCCATCGCCGCAGGACTTTGTGCAGGTGTGAACCCTTTGGCAGAGGCCTGTGTGTGAAATCTTTTAACATGGGGAAACCAGTGCACAGGCGGTAACAACACAAAACTTGACAGGAGGAAAACCCTGACACCTTTGGGGTCTTTTGAAGTTTGGACCACGGTTAGGAGCCTCGCCTCAGACTTGCTTGCTAAGGGGACCCTACCAGGAGTGTAAAAGCTCTGGACGATATAGCTCTGCGGGTCTTTAGCCCACGCAAATCTCTCCACCACTACAAGGTTGCAGTCCATCAGAGAGGTTATATGGGAATACTTCCCTACTTGCAAGCCCTGAATCTGTGAATAAACCAAAGCAAACTTTTACTAAAGGAGGGGGAACACACAGCAACAATGACTCAAAACTAAGCAAATCATTAACCCCCACCCCTAGTATTGGAGGCAGTAGTCCTTTCCCTCAATTCCCTACCTTTGGGACAGCTTGCCAACATAACCCATAGGCTGGGGGTTAGGGCAGGGAGGAGGGAGACCTGGATTCTAGTCCCTGCTCCAGGGTGGGGATTCAAACTAGGGTCTCACACAGACCCCGGTGAGTGCCCTACCCACTGGTCTAAAGGCTGTAAGGAAGCCTCTAGTTCCTCCTTCAGTGTAGTGAATCTAGCCCTGAAAAAAAATGTTGGTCAAAACTGTTCAGCAAAACTGTATCTTTTGGTGAATAGACTATTCACCCCAAAAACTTCAGCCCACTCTAGTTATTATCCCCATTTCACTGATGAGGGAAGCTGAGGCTCAGAGATCTTAACTGAGTGTCCCAAGATGTCCCAATAATACATTCTGTGATACAGGGCCAGGCTTCTTTCATATGTAGCAACTTAACCTCCAAGGCTAAACCCTTTAACTACAAACTCCCACAGTAATTCACCAGGCCAAGAAACATGCTCCATTCAGATGTGCTTTGATTGTGGAGCCAGCACAACAACATGCAGTTTATCTGGGGGATCACTTACTTGGTCCCTAAGATCATGTGTCCCAGCTATGTAACATATTAGCTGTGAGTCCCTTCATTTTACAACCTCTGTAAACACCCCCTCTAGCATGTGTAAGTGGGTCTGATACAGGGAGGGGAGGAAGGTCTTTTCTCACACACCCAGAAGTGGGAGCAGGGAACCCAGCTGTGCTAAACAGATGGGCTGGGAGTACGGTGGGGTCAAGGGTTTATCATCAGCCATATGCATAGCTGGGAGTCTGACTGGGAGAGAACTAATGTAACTCATCTTCCAGTTGGGAAGGAGTTTGGCTCTCACAGGCATGGCTGATAGTTCTAGACACTGGAGAATGGTTTGGGGAGCTTTTACAGAAGCTTTAAATGTCATTTGTGTAAGCAGAAAGGAACCAGAGTACCAGCGCTGGGAAAGGGTTTGCACTGTTCCTCCGTGTCTGGTGTTAGGATTCTCCAGTTCATTACAACCCTCCCCTTCCCCCTGAACACACTCTGCTTCCCTCCCTTCAGCTCATCTGAACATTCCCTTGTGGAACACAGGGTGACTGACAGAGCCGGGGTAAATGGACAGGAATCCACACAGGGGCCTTTGGTGCCGACATCCTGCAGCTTCCTGCTAGAGCCCTGTGACTGGTCTCTTCTAAATGAACCATCCCCTTCCACACAGACGCTGACAGCAGTGAGAGAATTGCTACAAATAGGGAGGAAACAAGTGATTATCTTCCTTGTTGCTTTCTATCTCCTACAGTTTGAACCGCTGCAAGCTCACTGATGCTTGTTGTGGCGCTCTCTCTTCGGTTCTCAGCACCAGCCAGACCCTGACAGAGCTTGTCTTGGGCTATAACGAAGTGGGAGATCCAGGAGTGCAGCTGCTGTGTGAGGGACTGAAACATCCCAACTGCAGACTGCAGATATTAGAGTAAGTAGCAGCTGGCTCCCTTTAGTCTGTGCCTCTGAACATTGCGCTACTGTGATTTCAGTGCTTTCTACTAGGGTCACAGCCCTGCTGTGAATGCTCCTCCATTACCACCATCACAAGAACTAAGCCTGGGACAAAGCCTAGCAACTAGACAAAGAAACGTGGGAGTAAAAAGGTGGGGTGGAGAGGGAAGGAAGCAGGAAAGAACAAGAGAAGCTTTCACAATTATTTAAATTTTGGCTGTGTAGATTTCAGGAGCGAGTTATTTCCCCATGTCTCTTCTTTGGGTCTTGACATAAAGATAACATGGCTGCCATGTCCCTCCCCTTAGAACTTCAGTGTCCCCAGAACTGGAGCACTGGAATCCTCTTCTCCTATGTAGGCTGGACAGAACCCGATCCCCACCCAGTTCTCCAGAACGAGCTGTAAAAATAAATGAACAAATAAAATAAATATCACTGTGCTTCCCCCAGGAAGGACCTGACCTCCTCATGTGCTCTCAGAGGGAGCTTCAGGGCAATCCTGCAGCACCAACGTGGCTGAGATCTCAGGCCCTTCAAAGAATCTGTTACTGAGAGCCTGGTGGGGAGGCAGCAGGGGAAGCATGTGGGGCAGAACCTTGGTCCTAGCACTGAGAGATACAATCCTGCTGCTGTCATGGAGACATTCCTCACATGAAGGAAATTACTAATCAATGACCTGGGTTCAAACTGTTGCCTTTGGGCATGTGGGGTGGGGGCAGAAAGTAAAGGGCCTGTACTACTACTCCCATCCCCCACCATTCATTGCACACAGGTGAAAAGCATTTTCTCCAAGTGTGATCCACAGAGGAGTGCAAATAACAGACTGTGGATCCTGGAGGATACAGAGGATATTACAATAGTCCAATTAGGGAAGCCCCAGGCTCTGTGTGGCTCTGCTGCCCTCAGTCAGTCCCTCACACTCTGAATTTCTTTGACTAGTTTAGACACCTCTAGACCTATTTTCACCTGCTCCCCAATTGTGTAAGGGAGTCTGAGCTGATCTCTCCAAACCAAGTAGCCAGAAGACAATGTAAGGTCAGGTAAGGGGGAAGGATAGTTTACACCTTTCTACACCCCCCCCCCCCCCCATTAGTTGCTTTCCTTCCTCAAGTCCTCTGATCTGGTCCCTTGGTTACAGCAGGCCTGATTCAGTTTGACTCCCTTATGCTCAGTTGGATTCACTGAGCAACATTCAGAATTGAATTGGAGAGGGGGAGGGTCACATGTTGGTAAGTGTGTGGGAGGGAGCGTAAAGGGAGTCTGAGCTGGTGGGACAGCCATGCTGAGGGGAATGGAGGAAGGGAGAAGTTCCAGCGCAGATGAGAGAATTCCTATTCAGAACTTTAGAAAATGCTCTGACCTCATCAGCATCCAAAAGCATGACCCAACTATGTCTGCAGCTGACACCTCCCTGCAGTTTTCCCCCCAAGGCCACATGGTGAGGCGAGGGAGGACACTGCATGAGTACGAGTGCCTCCCAAGGGGTGCATCCTCCATGCGCAGTTCTGAGCCCGGGGTGCTGTGAGAGAAGGGTGGCCCTCGCCAGGCACCATTTAACCTCCTCCCACCCAGTGCTTCTGCAGCTGCTCCCACCGGCTTGAGCCTCAGCGTATATCTATGCTGCACGCACACACAGAAACCTGGGTCCTTTTCTTGGGTTAGCTACCCTGCATTAGCTAACTCAGGTTAAAACAACAGTGAAGACATGGCTGCTAACTCACGTTCGCAGCTCGAGTTAAAGACCAGGCTCCCCTGTACACTTTAATTTAAGATGCTAACCTAAATTAAAAGCAGAGTTGCTGTGTTTTCACTTCTGTTTCAACCTGGCGCAGCTAACCTGAGTTAAAACATGCTTTTTTATTTTTATTTTTGTGCTATGTAGACATACCCTGCAATAGCTGTGAGACACATGCTTTGCCAGTGGGTTTAATCTCCCTCTAGTGCCTGATCCACGTAGAGGATAGCAGCCTACTACTGTTACCATTTAGTCCGTAGGCTCAAGTGATAGCACTCTATGGGGAGTTCTAAAGGTGAGAACACTGCTGATGGCCCAGTTTGGGGGTCAATTACGATTCCATGTAATGGATTTACTGTGTTCAGGATTTTTTTTTTTAATTTAGGAAATTACATTAAACCTGTTAAAGGAATGTTACTGTTGCTAAGTCAAACATTTAAATGAGGAAATCTCAGACTTAAGGTTGCCCATGAAAAACGAATTTGACACTTCTCCTCCCGCTCCCCTCCTCCCAGGCATGTGCATTATGATGCAGTCTTTAATGATATGCTTTCATGCTATGAGGCAGAGGTCCTGTGGAAGGAAGTCAGTGGACTGAACTCTGCAGATGAATCAGGGTTGTGTAGTGAATGAGGCCATTGTCTGTAGGACCACTGCCTCATGTGTTGCAGAAGTCAGAAGGTGGGTAGAGAATGAGGCTGAGTATTACAGGAAGAGAAAGAAGAATTAAGGCAACTGAATGCTGCCCTGGACTCTGCTCCCCGCCTCTCCATGGAGTGTCTGTGTGGTGCTGGGCAAATCACCTAAACCAAAATGTTCATAGTTAGCCACTTTCTGGGTGCCGAACTGAGACCCTGGGCCTGATTTGCAGAAACGCTGAGCACTCAATGACTGCAACTGAGGAGCTGTGCTTCGAACATGTAATGTGCTATTAAAATGTTAAGGACTCTGGAAAACCAGGGTCTAGGGGTCTCGAGAACCCAGAACTAGTGGACATTTTTTAGCTTAATCTCTCTGTACCTCAGCTCCCCACCTAGAAAGTGAGGATGATAATGCCACCTATTGTCCTGGAGTGTTGGGAAGATAAATAATCCATTAGGGTTTGTGAAACACTCGGCTACTATGGTGAGAGCACCTGAGAGAAGCCCAGGAGGAATTAATATTTCTGTATTTTATATTGAATTAAGCTCTGGGACCACAAAGTGAATGATGCAGGTAAAAAGAAATTTTGCATGGCTGCTCCTTTAGAGTGCACCATCTGCCCTGTCTGCTGGATCAGGCAAGGAGCTATAGAAAAAATAGTATGTGGTTATATAACTATAGATTGTCATAATTCATACAAACAAGGGGGCTGAATTTCGGTCACAAGGGAAACCGAAGTCTAGCATTCCCTATGGGGTTGAATGCTTGACTTTGCTGCCTCAAAGTTCTTATAACATAGTTTCTGTTGTTGTTCTTGATGTAATTATATATTTTAAAGCTTTCTATAGATGTCTTTATTATTTAAACTAAAATCAATATTTGTCTTTTGAACTAAAATCACTTTAGAGATTCACACTGGTATCAAGGAGGGGAAATGCAAAGAACGGGGCAGAAGCAAGTAGCTCTGCTTTCTGTAAATGTCTGTCTCCTGCAGTTTGTCTGTCTGTAAGCTCACGGCAGCTTGTTGTGGGGATCTCGCCTCTGCTCTCAGCACCAACCAGACCCTGACAGAGCTAAATATAGGGGGCCACTCACTGGGGGCTTCAGGAGTGCAGCGCCTGTGTGAGGGGCTGAAACATCCAAACTGCAAACTGCAGAAACTAGGGTAAGTAACGTCTGTGCCTGTTAACAGTGCAATGCTGTGAGTTACTCTTTATACCAGGACCACAACATCCGACAGGGCAATCTCTTCTTAACCCTGGCAACTCTTGGAGGAGGGGAGTGCTGTTCATGGTAGGGGTCTGAAGTGCCATGAAGATCTGATCATATTTAATGGATCAAGCAGCCTCTGAGGTGGTCCTTAGGTTTTATACCCTTTTCAGGGATTGTTAGAGGGGGCTGCCCTCTTCTCTTCCTATTTGACACTTGCCAATAGGCATCATAGAATCTCAGGGTTGGAAGGGACCTCAGGAGGTCATCTAGTCCCACCCCCTCCGGTTTCTGCTGCTCCAGTTTCTCTGGTACTTCTGTCCACGCCCAGTAGCTGGTGACGGTGTGTGATAAAGGGTTTGTGAGTCCTTTCTCATCAGAGGATATGTAAGTTTCATTAATTTCAAAGATCATTTTCTATATTGACTCACATTGTTAATGAAAATTCTCCTAGTTAAGCAGTTCTGTTAATATTCCAAAGCTACACACACGTCAGATGCTTAGCCCTGTCAATAGTTTTTTCTCGGGCTGTAGTATTTGTATCAGTATTTCAGAGTACTTTCATCACAGTATTTCAGAGTGCAACAGCCAGTCAAAAGAAAAACAAACATCTTTTACAATTCCTCTGAATCGAGTTGACATATTTTGTATATTCTCTATTATGTCTGGCACATTTTATTCCATAGCAATTGGGGCTTATAGTGAAATAAAAGACAAAAAATTAAAAAGGAATAAAACAGATTATCCACATGTAGAGGGGGACTGTATCTGATTCATAAGGCAGACAAAAGTGCAGTTTGTAACTTGGGGTGAAAATGCATTTTGGATTCTTAGTGTTTCAGGAAGTTTGACTTATGGAATCTTCAGTTCAAGTAGATCAAGCAGTGGATCTAACCAATTTAAATTTACAGTGTCCAGTCTTATCTCTGATTTACTTCACTATGATTTGATTGTGTCCATGATATGTCACACTTTACATGCTCTTTCCTATAAAAATGTTTAAACTTTGGGTGGACCTCTTTAGCTACACCGAAGCAATTTCATTAATCTATAAATGTATAAAATGTTTTCTGTGTTCCTCAGTTGACTTACCTTTGTCAATTTCTTTAAGCTAATATATCTATTAAACTTAGGCAAAGTGAAGGAAATTTTTGTAAACATTCCCATTTTATCCCTGGGAGAGTTCAGAGTCTAGTTTCAACTTATCTGGCTTTCTATAGACAACCTATCTGATACCTTGAAAATGGAATATCAGCCTTCTATTGCCTGGTTTCTAGGTGGAGTTAGAATTGGAATAGGCACTCTTTTGGGGTAAACTGAGGTAGCTGTCAGCAAGTTTTTCTCTGTTAGGATGGGGAAAGTATTCTTGGTTTGGAAATGAGATGTGATCATAGTGGTTAATAATTCCTAATATATTCAAGGCATATTTAGTGCCCATGTACATCATCCGTGAACCACGCCTTTCACTCCAGCTTGTTCTAGAAGATGGGAGTATCCAGTAATGAACCAGCAGCTCATTACAGCAAATTGCTAGAATTCTCAAACCCATTAGAAATGGACCCCCAAGGTTCACCTTTCCCTTCAATTCAGCTGGACATTTGCATGCAGAATACACAGTAAGTGACACAACAGGTGCACATGGAAAGGAATTCCCTCACGGGCTTGTTGTGCCAATGGGAGCATTATGATTTATCTGTGCAATGCCAGGTAAAGAATCTCCTTTTAGACACCACTGACAGCAGTGAATAGAGTAAAAATAAGCATTGTTTCCTCATGGTCTATATTTGGTTCCTGCAGATTGTGGAGTTATGACATCATAGCTGATCTTAATGCGGGCGATTCAAGAGTGATGGTACTATGTGATGGCATGAGGCTTCTAGGCTGTGATGTTCGGAACTTGTTGTAAGTTACTGCTGGGTCCCTTTAATTCGTTTGTGTTAACTCAGGGTCATGATTAGGACTCTTTACTTGAATCACAGTGTTTCTTTCCATGCCCCCTAACCCAAGAACTGGCTGTTGTTTGTTCCCCACAGCTTTGGTGATTAGGCTGCAGTTTGCTATTTTTAAAGCTGAATAACATAGTGGCGTTCAGTACATACTAAAGGCAGCATTTTGTCCTATTAGAACAGCACGTTATTTTATTCAGTAGGAAAGACTGAAAACAGAAGTCTGGGATTCTTTCACAATTTAATTAATGGAACCCTCCAGTACTCAGATAATTTACAACCATTACCACGATTGATCCCGGGACAAAGACTGACAGACAAGCAAAAGAGACAGAGAAAGGAAGAGTGAAAGGACACAAAGAAAAGTACTAAAGTGCCATTTATAATCTGCACAAAACCCCAGCCAAATGTTTTAAATGTACAGATAGTAGTGAGGCCTGGCTTCCACCTAAAACTTGGGCTGATCTACCTACATTGCTCAGGGGTGAGAAAAAAAATCACATCCCTGAGAGACATAGTTAAGCAAACCTAAGTCCCAGTATAGAATTCTTCCATGGACCTAACTCCAGCCGCGGCGGCTCCAGGCACCAGTGCTCCAAGCACGTACCTAGGGCGGAAAGCCACAGGGGATGCCCAGCTGGTCCCTGAGAGGGTGGCAGTCAGGCAGCCTTCAGTGGCTTGCCTGCGGGAGGTGCGCTGGTCCCGTGGATTTGGCGGCAATTCGGCGGCGGGTATGCTGAAGCCGCAGAACTGGCAGACCTCCCGCAGGCATGCCGCCGAATCTGTGGGACCGGAGACCTCCTACAGGCATGCCACCGAAAGTTGCCTGACTGCCGTGCTTGAGGCGGCAAAAAAGCTAGAGCCACCCCCGACTACCAGGAGGTAGATTTACTATAGTGATAGAAAAACCTCTTCCACCACTGTAGCAAGTGTCCACATTACAGCGGTACAGCGTGAGTGGAGTGTGGGGAAGCAGACCAGGCCACAGATTGCACCAGTGCGTCTCCTCCCCTGCCCTAAGGGAAAGGCACCAGCTGGCAGTGAGCTCAGCAAGCAGGGCAGTGGTTCTGGCAGGCAGCTGGGACTGTGAGCTCTTTGGGGAGAGACCATCTTTGTGTTCCATGTTTGTGCAGCCCCAGCACATTGAGGTCCTAGCCTATGACAGTGGTTCCTAGGCACCACACCGGCCAAGTTTCCCAGCATGTCAGGGAGACTCCCACTTACAAACAACAGACTCCCGATTCCCAATTTAATAATGTTATCTCCTGCAGCTACATATGCATCAGCCACACATGTGCATTAGCCTCTCTCTCTCTCTCTCAGAGACAGAGTGAGAGACACTGATGCTTGTGTATGGCTGATGCACAAGATTCTGGGTAATGTAGTTGACCTCTGCTCAGCGCCAGATTAACCTGTCATTGGTTCCTGGGCAACCAGTGGGTCACAGCGTCACTCAGGCTTGACCATGCCAAATTTGAGTGAGTGGTTTTGTGACTTTGTGTGTGAGGTCGCCATGCTGCTCTGGTTTGGCCAGGTACCCCTGAAATAAATTTGAAAATGTTGCTCAGTATGCTAGGCGCTACTGCAATAAGTAGTAATCATAAAGAACCCAATGGTGTGCAGTGCCGTCAGCCATCAAAGAAATATAGGGCTGGAAGGAACCTCGAGAGGACATTAAGTTCAGCCCCAGGACCAAGTAAACCTAGACCATCCCTGACAGGTGTTTTTCCAACCTGTTCTTAAAAACATCCAATGATGGGAATTCCACAACCTCTCTTGGAAGCTTATTCTAGAGTTGCGTATCCTTCTGGTTCAGAACATGAGAATGGCCATACTGGAACAGACCAAAGGTCCATCTAGCCCTGTATCCTGTCTTCTGACAGTGGTCAATGCCAGGTGTCCCAGAGGGAAAGAACAGAACAGGTAATCATCAAGTGATCCATCCCCTGTCGCCAATTCCCAGCTTCTGGCAAAGAGAGGCTAAGGACAGCATCCCTACCCATCCTGGCTAATAGCCATTGATGGACCTATCCTCCGTGAATTTATCTAGTTCTTTTTTGAACCTTGTTATAATCTTGGCCTTCACAACATGCTCTGGCAAGGAGTTCCACAGTTTCACTGTGTGTTGTGTGAAGAAATACTTTCTTGTATTTGTTTCAAACTTGCTGCATATTAATTTAATTTGGTGACCCCCTAGTTCTTGTGTTATGGGAAGGAGTAAATAACTATTTCTTATTCACTTTTTCCACATCAGTCATGGTTTTATAGACCTCAGTCATATCCCCCCCTTAGTCGTCTCTTTTCCAACCTGAAAAGTCTAAGTCTTATTAATCTGTCCTCATATGGAAGCCGTTCCATACTCCTAATAATTTTTATTGTCCTTTTATGAACCTTTTCCAATTCCAATACATCTTTTTTGAGATGGGGCAACCACATCTACAAGCAGTATTCAAGATGTGGGCGTACCATGGATTTATGTAGAGGCAACATGATATTTTCTGTCTTAGAATCATAGATCTGGAAGGTACCTCGAGAGGTCACCTACTCCAGTCCCCTGCACTAAAAGCAGGACTAATTATTATCTAGACCAGGGATCTCAAACTCAAATTGCCACAAGGGCCACACCAGGGTGGTTAAACACTGGAATAAATTGCCTAGGGAAGTTGTGGAATCTCCATCTCTGGAGATATTTAAGAGTAGGTTAGATAAATGTCAATCAGGGATGGTCTAGACAGTATTTGGTCCTGCCATGAGGGCAGGGGACTGGACTCCATGACCTCTTGAGGTCCCTTCCAGTCCTAGAATCTATGAATCTATGAGGACTAGTACATTGGCCTGAGGGCCGCATCACTGACACCTTTTCATACAAAGATACAAAAGCCCCCACCCTTACCCCACTTCTTCCCACCCCTTCCCTGCCCCCATTCCAACCCCTTCCCCAAATCCCGGCCCTGCCTCTTTTCCGCCTCCTCCCCTGAGCGCTCCATTCCTCCCCGCTCCCTCCTTGAAAGTCCTAAGCTTGGCAGTGGGACACACTGAGAGGTAGGCAGAGGAAAGGGGACATGGCACGCTTGGGGGGGCGGAGGTGGAGGGCAAGGGGAGCTATGACAGGCCACAGGAAATAACTCCGTGGGCTGTGTGTTTGAGACCCTTGATCTAGACCATCCCTGATAGGTGTGTGTCCACCTGCTCTTAAAAATCCCCAATGATGGAGATTCCACAACCTCCCCAGGAAATTTATTCCAGTGCTTAACCACTCTCTGACAGTTAGGAAGTTTTTCCTAATGTCCACCCTAAACTGCCCTTACTGCAGTTTAAGCCCATTGCTTCTTGTCCTATCCTCAGAGGTTAAGAAGAACAATTTTTCTCCCTCCTCCTAGTAACAACCTTTTACGTATTTGAAAACTGTTATCATGTCCCCTCTCAGTCTTCTCTTCTCCAGACTAAACAAACCTAATTTTTTCAATCTTCCCTCATAAATCATGTTTTCTAGACCTTTAATCATTTTTGTTGCTCTTCTCTGGACTTTCTCCAATTTGTCCACATCTTTCCTGAAATGTGGCACCCAGAACTGGACACAATACTCCAGTTGAAGCCTAATCAGTGTGGAGTAGAGCAGAATAATTACTTCTTGTGTCTTGCTTACAATAATCCTGCTAATACATCCCAGAATTAAATTTGCTTTTTTTTTTGCAACAGCATTACACTGTTGATTCATATTTAGCTTGTGATCCACTATGACCCCCAGATCTCTTTCCGTAGTACTCCGTCCTAGGCAGTCACTTCCCATTTTGTATGTGTGCAACTGATTGTTCCTTTCTAAGTGACATACTTTGCATTTGTCCTTCTTGAATTTCATCCTATTTACTTCAGATCATTTCTCCAGATCATTTTGAATTTTAATCCTATCCTCCAAAGCACTTGCAACCTCTCCCAGCTTGGTATCATCTGCAAACTTTATAAGTGTACTCTCTATGCCATTATCTAAATCATTGACGAAGATATTGAACGGAATCGGACCTAGAACCGATCCCTGCGGGACCCCACTTGATATGCCCTTCCAGCATGACTGTGAACCACTGATAACTACTCCCTGGGAATGATTTTCCAACTAGTTATTCACTCACTTTATCGTATTTCCATCTAGACTGTATTTTGTTTACGACAAGGTCATGCGAGACAGTATCAAAACCCTTACTAAAGTCAAGATATACCACATCTACCACTTTCCCCCATCCACAAGGCTTGTTACCCTGTCAAAGAAAGCTATCAGATTGGTTTGACGCAATTTGTTCTTGATAAATCCATGCTGACTCTTACTTATCACCTTATTATCTTCTAGGTGTTTGGAAATTGATTGCTTAAGTATTTACTCCATTAGCTTTCCGGGTACAGAAGTTAAGCTGACTGGTCTGTAATTCCCCAGGTTGTCCTTATTTCCCTTTTTATAGATGGGCACTATATTTGCCCTTTTCCATTCTTCTGGAATGTCTCCCGTCGTCCATGACTTTTGAAAGATACTTGCTAATGGCTCAGACCTCTCCTCCATCAGCTCCTTGAGTATTCTAGGATGCATTTCATCAGGCCCTGGTGATTTGAAGACTTCTAACTTGTCTAAATAATTTTTGACTTGTTCTTTCCCTATTTTAGCTTCTGATCCTGTCTTATTTTCACTGGCATTCACTATGTTAGATATCAATCACCACCAATCTTCTTGGTGAAAACCGAAATGAAGTCATTAAGCAACTCTGCCATTTCCACATTTTCTGTTATTGTCTGTCCCCCCTCATTGAGTAACGGGCTACTCTGTCCTTGGTCTTCCTCTTGCTTCTAATGTATTTGTAGAATGTTTTCTTGTTTCCTTTTATTTCCCTAGCTAGTTTGATCTCATTTTGTGCCTTGGCTTTTCTAATTTTGTCCCTACATACTTGTGTTATTTATTTATATTCATTCTTTGTAATTTGTTTCCACTTTTTGTAGGACTCTTTTTTGAGTTTTAAGTAATTGAAGCTGTGTTCTTTGCCATACTTCCTATCTTTCTCATGCAGAGGGATAGGTTGCTTTTGTGCCCTTAATCATGTCTCTTTGAAAAACTGTCAGCTGTCTTCAATTGTTTTTCCCCTTAGGCCAGGTGTGCACTATCCACCGGATTGGTGGGTAGCGATCGATCTATTGGGGGTCGATTTATCACATGTAGTCTAGACGTGATAAATCAATCCCTGAGCGCTCTCCCATCAACTCCTGTACTCCACCGCCGCGAGAGGTGCAAGAGGAGTTGACGGGGAAGCGGCAGCAGTCGACTCACCTCCGTGAAGACACCGCAGTAAGTCGATCTAAGTCCGTCTACTTCAGCTACGCTATTCTCATAGCTGAAGTTGCATTTCTTAGATCGATTCCTCCCCCCACCCCCCAAGTGTAGACCAGGCCTTAGACTTGCTTCCCATGGGATTTTACCTACCAACTCCCTGAGTTTGCTAAAGTCTGCCTTCTTGAAATCCATTGTCTTTATTCAGCTGTTTTCCCTCCTACCATTCCTTAGAATCACGAACTCTACCATTTCATGATCACTTTCACCCAAGTTGCCTTCCACTTTCAGATTCTCTACCAGTTCCTCCCTATTTGTCAAAATCTACTGTAGAACAGCCTCCCCCCTACTAGCTTTCTCCACCTTCTGAAATAAAAAAATTGTCTCCAATACATTCCAAGAACTTGTTGGATTATCTGTTCCCTGCTGTGTTATTTTCCCAACAGATGTCTGGGTAGCTGAAGTCCGCCATCACCACCAAGTCCTGTGCTTTGGATGATTTTGTTAGTCGTTTAAAAGAAGCCTCATCCACCTCTTTTTACTGGTCTGGTGGTCTGTACTAGACCCCTACCATGACATCATCCTTGTTTTTTATCCCTTTTATATTTATCCAGAGACTTTCAACAAGTCTGCCTCTTATTTCTATCTCAACCTCAGTCCAAGTGTATACATTTTTAATATATAAGGCAATACCTCCTCCCTTTTTTCCCTGTCTGTCCCTCCTGAGCAAGCTGTATCCTTCCATACCAATATTCCAGTCATGCATATTATCCCACCAAGTCTCCGTGATGCCAACTGTGTCATAGTTGTGTTTATTTACTAGCATTTTGAATTTTTCCTGCTTATTCTCCATATTTCTCACATTAGTATACAGACATTTAAGATACTGATTTGATCCCCCCTGCCCCAGTTCTGTCTTGTCTCTCCCTTATTTCTGCTATAACAGCCCTTGCTCCCTCCAGATTCTATCCCGTTCTTAATGATTCCTAAAATTCTGTTTGTTTTTTTGACTGCCGCTGCACATTGAGTGGATGAGTTCAGAGAACTATCCACAGTGACTGCAAGATCTCTTTCTTGTGTGGTAACAGCTAATTTATATGCCATCATTTTATATATATAGTTGGGATTATGTTTTCCAGTATGCATTACTTTGCATTTATCAGCATTGAATTTCATATGCCATTTTGTTGCCCAGTCACCTAGTTTTAAGAGATCTTTTTGTAGCTCTGCGCAGTCTGCCTGGGACTTAACTATCTTGAGTAGTTTTGTATCATCTGCAGATTTTGCCACCTCACTGTTTACCTCTTTTTCCAGATCATATATGAATATGTTGAATAGGACTCGTCCCAGTACAGACCTCTGGGGGACACTACTAAATACTTTTCTCCGTTCTGAAAAACTGATAATTTATTCCTATAGGACCAATAGGACCAATCCTATTCAATTTATTCATAAATGATCTGGAGAAAGGGGTAAACAGTGAGGTGGCAAAGTTTGCAGATGATACTAAACTGCTCAAGATAGTTAAGACCAAAGCAGATTGTGACGAACTTCAAAAAGATCTCACAAAACTAAGTGATTGGGCAACAAAATGGCAAATGAAATTTAAAGTGGATAAATGTAAAGTAATGCATATTGGAAAAAATAACCCCAACTATACATACAATATGATGGGGGCTAATTTAGCTACAATGAGTCAGGAAAAAGATCTTGGAGTCATCGTGGATAGTTCTCTGAAGATGTCCACGCAGTGTGCAGAGGCGGTCAAAAAAGCAAACAGAATGTTAGGAATCATTAAAAAGGGGATAGAGAATAAGAATGAGAATATAGTATTTCCCTTATATAAATCCATGGTACGCCCACATCTCGAATACTTCGTACAGATGTGGTCTCCTCACCTCAAAAAAGATATTCTAGCACTAGAAAAGGTTCAGAAAAGGGCAACTAAAATGATTAGGGGTTTGGAGAGGGTCCCATACGAGGAAAGATTAAAGAGGCTAGGACTCTTCAGCTTGGAAAAGAGAAGACTAAGGGGGGATATGATAGAGGTATATAAAATCATGAGTGATGTTGAGAAAGTGGATAAGGAAAAGTTATTTACTTATTCCCATAATACAAGAACTAGGGGTCACCAAATGAAATTAATAGGCAGCAGGTTTAAAACAAATAAAAGGAAGTTCTTCTTCACGCAGAGCACAGTCAACTTGTGGAACTCCTTACCTGAGGAGGTTGTGAAGGCTAAGAGTATAACAATGTTTAAAAGGGAACTGGATAAATTCATGGTGGCTAAGTCCATAAATGGCTATTAGCCAGGATGGGTAAGAATGGTGTCCCTAGCCTCTGTTCGTCAGAGGATGGAGATGGATGGCAGGAGAGAGATCACTTGATCATTGCCTGTTAGGTTCACCCCCTCTGGGACACCTGGCATTGGCCACTGTTGGTAGACAGATACTGGGCTAGATGGACCTTTGGTCTGACCCAGTACGGCCGTTCTTATGTTATGTTCTTATCCTTTTTTCCCTATCTTTTAACCAGTCACCAGTCCATGAGAGGACCTTCCCTCTTAACCCATGACAGCTTACTTTGCTTAAGACTCTTTGGTGAGGGACCTTGTCAAAGGCTTTCTGAAAATCTAAGTACACTATATCCACTGGATCCCCCCTGTCCATATGCTTGTTGACCCCCTCAAAGAATTCTAGTAGATTGAAGAGGTATGATTTCCCTTTACAAGAACCATGTTAACTCTTCCCTAACAAATTATGTTCATCTGTGTGTCTGACAATTTTGTTCTTTAGTCAGGCTTACCGGCCTGTAATTGCCAAGATTCCCTCTGGAGCCCTTTTAAAAAATTGGAGTCACATTAGCTATCCTTCAGTCATCTGGTACAGAAGCTGATTTAAATGATAGGCTACAGACTACAGTTAGTAGTTCTGCAATTTCACATTTGAGTTCCTTTAGAACTCTTGGGTGAATGCCATCTGGTCCTGGTGACTTATTACTGTTTAGTTTATCAATTTGTTCCAAAACCTCCTCTAATGACACCTCAATCTGTGACAGTGCCTCATATTTGTCACCTAAAAAGAATGGCTCAGGTTTGGGAATCTCGCTCACATCCTCAGCTGTGAAGACCGATGCAAAGAATTCTTTTAGTGTCTCTGCAATGGCCTTATCGTTCTTGAGTGCTCCTTTAGCATCTCGATCGTCCAATGGCCCCACTGATTGTTTAGCAGGCTTCCTGGTTCTGATGTACTTAAAATTTTTGCTATTACTTTTTGAATCTTTGGCTAGCTGTTCTTCAAATTTTTTTTTGGCCTTCCTAGTTATATTTTTACACTTCATTTGCCAGAGTTTATGCTCCTTTCTATTTTCCTCACTAGGATTTAACTTCTACAGTACTTTTTAAAGGATGCCTTTTTGCCTCTGACTTCTTCTTTTACTTTGTTGTTTAGCCACAGTGGCTCTTTTATGGTTCTCTTGTTATGTTTTTTAATTTGGGCTATACATTTAAGTTGAACCTCTATTATGGTGTCTTTAAAAAGTTTCCATGAAGCTTGCAGGGATTTCACTTTTGGTGCTGTATCTTTTAATTTCTGTTTCACTAACTTCCTCATTTTTGTCTAGTCTCCCTTTGTGAAATTAAATGCTACAGTGTTGGGCTGCTGTGGTGTTTTCCCCACCACCGGGATGTTAAATTTAATTATATTATGATCAGTTACCAAGCGGTCCAGCTATATTCACCTCTTGGGGCTGGTCCACACTAAGAAGCGGGGTCGAGCTAGGGTACGCAAATTCAGCTACGTGACTAGCGTAGCTGAATTCGAAGTACCCTAGTTCGAACTACTCACCCGTCCAGACGCCGCGGAATCGAAGTCCGCGGCTCCAAGGTCGATTCCGCCACCGCCTTTTGCAGTGGTGGAGTACCGGAGTTCGAACTATCGCTTCCGGAGTTCGAACGACGCGATAGTTCGAACTCCGAGAAGTCGAACTCACCGCGTCGACCCGGCTCGTAAGTGTAGACTAGCCCTTGGACGAGGTCCTCAGTGCAAAAGGATACCACAAAACCATCTGGAAGGAGGGTCCCAACTGTGGAATTGCTTCCCTTTGCTCCAGTTGGATGTTCTCCTTCCCTGAGACTTTCATCCTCCTCAACAGGATAGAGGCTGTCAGACTTGGGGTGGGATCATTCTATTGTATCCCGGAAAGTCTCATCTGTGTAGCTCTCTGTCTCCCTTAGCTCCTCCAGCTCAGCCACCCTGGTCTCCAAAGTCCATAGATGGGCTCTAAGGGCCAGGAGCTTCTTGCACCAAATGCACACACATGCTACCTGCCTATAGAGCAGGTAATCAGACATGCTGCATTGGGTGCAATAAACTGGATAGCCCCCACTCTGTTGCTGGACTTCTGCCTGGATTATTTTTTTACTTGTGAAGCTCATTCTTTTGTTGGTGTTTTGTTTTTATCAGGGGATGTTTATAGCTTAAAGTTTAAAGAATGTTAAGTTTATCTAGCTCTCCCCTCACTCGCCCTGGAGAACTCCCTTGTAAAACTCCCTTGCCACTCCTGTTCACTAGCACCACTGGTCGCGAGCGAGCGGGCTTTTTAAAGCCCTGGTCTTCCTGAGTAGCCCTGCCCCTGGTTAAGGGTTGATGGGTGCTAAAGGGCTTAGGGATCAAAGCCTTGTTAAGAAGCTCTCAGCCTTGCCTAGCAGGCTGCTAGGCTCAGCACACACCCAGTCAGCCCACAGTCCCCCAAACAAACAAACAAACCACACAGTATATTTCAGTCAAGCAGGAAGCACACCACAAACACATGCGCTACAGGCAACAAACTTACCCCAAGGGTCACATAATTGCTCCTCCTTCACCTGGAGAACTCCCTTGCAAAACTCCTCTGGTCGCTTAGGAACTGGCTTTTTAAAGTTGGAAAGGTTTTCCTAATATCTAACCTAAATCTCCCCTGCTGCAGATTAAGCCCATTATTTCTTATCCTACCTTCAGTGAATATGCATCATGTCTGCACTGAGAATTAACACTTCCTTTCTTTCTTGCTTTTTCCCACAGAGTGAATTGTTTCGATATAAGCAAAGAGAAACATCCAGAGCTGTACGCTTTGAAAAAGATAAAACCTGAGCTATATATATGGTAGGTCAGTGATACTCCGACCTCAGTGATTCAAGAGCCAAATATTTAGTTTTTATATTTATATACACACATATATACACACACACACACACACACACTCACCGCAAATAAATTAATAACTTAGTGCAAGTTGATAACTTCATTGATTAATAACATAGTAAAAGCACCCTGATTGGTTAATGACTTAAATTGGTTAATAATTAAATCACCCGGTGTTTTAATATCACGTGCTGCAAGGAGCCGCAGGAGACACATCAAAGAGACAGTTGCAGCTCCTGAGCCACAGTCTGAGTATCACTGTGGTAGGTTGATCAGTGGGAGCCATTGCACCAAGGTGTCTCTGGTTTGGCTGCCCTGCCACTCATTAGGACAGCAGCTGGAGCAGGGGACCCATGCCCCACCCCCAGTGACTCCAGGGGCTTATTTCGGCATCTGGGATAGAGGGTTAGGTAGAGATTGTCAATGCCAGCCCTCCTGCCTGAGTGGGAGAGACTCAGGAATAGGAGCTGGATTTGCTCTGTGCTTGGTCTGACCTTGGAGGTAGCAGGAAGGGGGCCAGGACCTAGGGGAGGGGGAGATGTGGGATCATGAGATGGAGGAGTCTGGGAACCTCCCATTCCAGTCTCTGTGAGTTCAGCAGGGAAACTCAGGAACCATCTTTGGATCCAGAGGGGAATTGTCATCCTATTCCGATAGCTCAGTCACTGTTTGGGTCTTTACAAAGGGTTTGTAGTTTTACATGATTCCACAGCTATTAAGTCAGTATTATTTGTATCTATCTGCAACACTTGTTTATCCTGGATGTACATTGCTGTGTCAGCTTTGCAGGAGTCCAATAAAGATCATGAATCAAGAAATATTGTTCCATTTTAACGTTTGTGTTTCTTGCCATTGTGTGTGCTAATGCACAAGAATCCTTCTGTTCTCCAGAACTAGGGGAGATCTCAGAGGTGTTAGCCTGACATTTTTTCATGGTTTCTGTTTCTTATCTGTGACAGCCAATACTTTCAGCACTTTATGTGGGCACATTTTTTTTAACTTCTTTGGGTGCTCCTGGCTTTTTCATAAAGTTCTAAACTAGTTCACATACTGTGACTATATAGATGAAAATCCATTACCCTCTGAGTGGGCACTTGTGTTCTCCTACAATACAGTCTTACACAATGTTTTGGAAATTCTTGAAAATGATGCAGAGGGGTGAGATGCTTTAAGGACAGGCCCAGGACTGTGCCTGGAGTGATTAGTAATAAGAATACAGAGAAGGTGCCCCCCCACACCATTTCCAAATGCTTCTCATCACTATTGGGCATGTGAAGTGCATTAGATCTGACATTAAAAAAGTTTCCACTGTCTGAGGAAACACGCATTTGTTCCCTTCCATACTGAGGGCAACTTAGCTCAGGAGCCATACATTGGATTTTTCAGTGTGTGAGTTTATAGTGATTAGAGCAGGCCATGCAGTAATTTATCCTGCTAACCTTGGGTTGGTTTATATGGTAATTCATCTCTTACAGGACTAGGATGGAGCCAAAAGGTTGTTGTGACACAAGGTCCAAATTCTGCCCTCAGTTACATCTGTGCAGCTCCACTGACCCATCAAAGTTACACGTGAACAAGACCCAGGACTTCCTGCCAGTGCAGGGTTGTTCCTGCAGAAGCCAAAGGGGCTGCAGAGGGGGTAACTCAAGGTGGAATTTGACCCTAACACACTCTGGGTGATTCTCCCCTGCACGGCTCCATGTCCAGGCAGCTGTGTCTGAGCAAAGCTGGTGAGAAGAGCCTATTAAACCTCATTAGGGAATTTCACCTGCTCTATAGGCCTAACACTGCTGCCATTGGAGTCAACTGCAACACTTCCGTTGAGTTCTGTGGAGCCGAAATGGGCTTTCTGGGCCTGATCCAAAGCCCACTGAAACAGGTAACTCTAGAAGAACCTTCAGACCATGCTCACTATATCCCCCAACCAAGGGGTTGCTCTGCCTGGTTCACCCCAAAACCCCAGCACCCACATCCCCACTTTCCCTGAGCTCAGAGTTTTCCACTGGTGTGGGCTGGACTTTGCCAGTGAGGCCCCCAGAATCCCCAACCCCCCAACCTGAGGTGACGGCCAGAGGACTCCCAACCCCCGACCCCCTCTGTGTGGGGTGTGCCTCTGACCCTTCAGTCCACCCATCTACCCTATGTGGCTCTGACCCACTGGTCTCATATGCTTTTGACACCTCATGTGCCTTTGCTGCCCCCTCCCCTCCCCATGTGTCTGCACAGCCAGTGCTGTGAGAGGTATGGAGCAGGACAAGGTCAGGGAGCAATCCTGGATTTGCAGGAGGAGCACAGCACCTGCTACCCCCTTCAAGGTGTGTTACACACCCCCATGTGCGCCAGTCCCTCTCTGTGGGATGATGCCATAGCCCCACCTCTCCTGCCTTCCTGCCCCCAGTGATATGGAGGGAACAATCTCTGCACTGCCTTGAGGACAGGGACTGCAATTGTGCCTGGCCTTACACAGGCTGTTCACATTGGAGGGGAAGCACCTGGTGCCCCTCCCTGTCTGTTCACCTGTGTGAAAGCATTTGAGTTAGTATACAGTAGGGCAGTCTGAGAGGAACATCAGAGGGACCCTACTGTGCCAGGCAGATGGAATTCAGTATTGACAAGCCCAAAGTAATGCACGTAGGAGGGAAAAACTGAACCACTTATACACATTACTGGGCTCTCAAAACTGGCAATTACTTCCAGAGAAAATATTTGAAGGGGGAGAAAATTATTCATTTGAAAATTGTAACGAAAATGTTCAGTTTTTGTTTACCTGAAGAAGGTGTGTGTGTGGGGGGGAGGTAAGAGATAGGGGGAAGCCCCCCAAATATTCATCCTGATTTGAATTGAATATATTTTTGATTTAAGAGAAAAACTGGACTATTTTGAACGATACAAAAATGAGAAACGTTTTGTGTTGTTCAATGATCCATTTTTTCCATTTGAGAGGCTTTGGTGAGAAGATTCCAACAGCTCAGGAAAAAACCCTCAGCAACATTATGAACAGCTCAGTCTTCATTTCAGCTCCCCCAACCCCGTCCCACACAGATCCCTTGTGAAGTCTTGTCATAAACCTACAACTAAGGGTAGCATAAAATCCCTCTTTACTCTGTAAAGGGTTAATTCCTTTTTTACCTGTAAAGGGTTAAGAAGCTCAGATAACCTGAGTAGCACTTGACCAAAAGGACCAATAAGGGGAGAAGATACATTCAAATTTGTGGGCGAGGTTTTTGTCTGTCTTCTGGAGTCAACAAGGAAACAGGGCAAGGAAAATACATCTCCCTAAGCCATATCTGAACGAAGCATTTAGTCTTGCAAAAATAGTAAGTAATAGCAAAGAAATGCGTTAGATTATCTTTTATTTTAGCTTGTGAATTTTCCCTGTGCTAAGAGGGAGGTTTATCCCTGTTTTTGTAACTTTGAAGTTTTGCCTTGAGGGGAAATCCTCTGTGTTTTTGAGTCTTTTGTTATTCTGTAAAGTACTTACCATCCTGATTTCACAGAGGTGATTCTTTTACCTGTTCTTTAATTAAAATTCTTCTTTTAAGAACCCGATTGATTTTTCATTGTTCTTAATATCCAAGGGTTTGGATCTGTGTTCACCTGTACCAATTGGTGAGGATATTATTCTCAAGTCTTCCCCAGGAAAGGGGATGTAGGGGCTTGGGGGAATATGTTTGGGGGAATAGGACTCCAAGTGATCCTTTCCCTGATTCTTTGTCTAAATCACTTGGTGGTGGCAGCATACTGTTCAAGACAAGGTGGAATTTGTGCCTTGGGAAAGTTTTTAACCTAAGCTGGTAAAAATAAGCTTAGGGGGTCTTTCATGCAGGTCCCCGCATCTGTAACCCAGAGTTTAGAGTGGGGAAGGAACCCTGACAAGCCCCCTGAAGGAATCGTGGACATGAAGGGCAGGAAGGGGCCATTGTGATCATCTAGTCTGACCTCCTGTGTAACACAGGCCTAGAACTTCCTCAAAATAATTCCTTCAGCAGATCTAGAGAAACATCCAATCCTTGAGGTGGTGATGTGGGTTGGATCACGGGGGCTGCTGCGTGAGAAGCAGGATAATGGGCTCTATGTTGCAACATAATCGCTAAATGTTGTTTGCTGCACCTTTTGTGAGTGAGGTTAGGAACACAAGTTGCTGGGCCAACCTCTGCTTTCAATTGCACCTGTAAATTAGGAGTAACTGAGAGCAAAATGTGAACTATTGATCAGGCTGCAGGGTACTGCCAGGGGGTCATTGCCATAGCCATGGTCATCAGAAGGGAATCTGTTGTCTATTGTATTTGTCTAACCTGCTACTCCAGCAAAGGCAGTTGGAGGATTGTAAACTAGAGTTAGGGGGTGGTTAAAGATAGTTTGGCACTACAGGGTTTGGAGTCAGAAGCACAGTTAACAGACCACCCTAAAAGACAGAAGCTGCGACTTGGTTGTAGGGGAGTGAAGAAAAAAAAGTTTCAAAATGAAAATAAGCAGGTTAACACTTGGAGTTGCTCGGAAACAGTGAACTGCAACAGAGAAGGGCAATCCTGGAATTCCCTTGGGGTGCAAACAAAAGCAACAGAGACGGGGGGAACAAATTCAGGGTTTGCACGGTAACAACCACCACTCTTCTCCCAGAGCCAGGATGAAAAGCTAGGTGTAAGGATTCTCAACTCTTTTTACCTAGGTAGCCTTACTCTTTGCTCAGCACTAATTATATCCTTTTCTTTTTCTTCTCTGCCTCCTCCTCTGTTTGCTTAATTTGCTACTCTTTGCCTGTACTTTAAAAATAACCTCACAGGGTTAACTGGTTGCTTCACTGCAACACTGACAGACCCTTCTGCCAGACACAGGCAGCTAGTGTGATGTGGCTCTGGTGTTTAGCATTTAACCCTTTGGGTACTTCCATGTTTTTATAAAGTTTAATATCTTTTTTAAATGAGGACCAAAGAGTGTGGCCATGGTGAGGTACAGAGTGTCACAAGGGCGTCCCCTTGAGTCCTATGGGAATAACGAGAAAGGTAGAGGTCTGCTGGGAACCACTGGAGGATAGATGGGGATCAATTGTATGTCCATAAAAAATATTGATGTATGTCCCTCCCAATGGCCATGGAGGGGCAGAACCAATGGCCTGTTGCAAAATGGGGGTGATTAAGGATGATGTATATGGGGCATGGGGTGTTTTGCTGGGAATGTACACAATACTAGGGGGCACAGTTACTCCATCACATGACCAAGTTACACACATCCACATGCTGCCATTGGAACTATGGTGCACAAATGCATCGGTGGAACTCATTGCTGTAAATAATCAAACCAGTGCATATTACCTAATTCCATACCAAGTAGTCAAGCTGGCTTGGACAATGCCTCATTTCTCTGTGAATATCCAGTGGACTCATAATATGGACAAAAGCACATGAACACTGCAGGGGCAGCTCGCTGCAACTGCCAACAACTGGACAATCCCAACCACCTGGACACATAGCCTTCGGGACGGAGGAGGGAGTATTGAAAAATTTGCAGCTGTGGGAGGGAGGGAGGGAAAAAAGGGAGAGAAGTATTTTAAAAGATACATTGTACAGAACAATGCTTATACTCTTTCACGGTGAACAACACTATTCATATTACATAGCACATGTGATTTGAGTACAAGGTCATATTTTGCATCTTAATATTGAGTGCCTGTGGCTTTGGTGTTAAAGATCACAGATGCAGGTCTGGGCAACAGAATTAGGCTTGCATGCGGCCACGGTAAGCCATTTTCTTTCGGCTTCTGCAGCCTTCATAAAAGCAGCACCCTCCTTTCCCACATACCAAGCAAAGCCCGTTGAGTGCTGCGATTTTCCTGTTAACATGCAGCAGCAGAAACCAACCCCTCCCATCCAATTCTTTGGGATGATCGCTTTACCCATCCCCCCACCACGTGGCTGGTATCATGGAAGATCCCTGCTAGCCACCCCCACATCTCCCACCACGTGGCTGGTATCAGGGAAGATCCCTACTAGCCAAACGTGAAAAAGCTCAGCACCAATCATCCCCACTCCTCCCTCCACTTGGCTAACTGCAGGGAAGGAATTTTTTTCAGCCACAGGCAAACAGCCTAGTAGGAATGGCCACCTCTGTCCCCTTAATTAAATTCCCATATTTCAACCAGGTTACTGTGAACGATATCACTCTCCTGAGGATAACACAGCGAGATAAAGAACGGATGTTGCTTGAATGCCAGCAAACACCTGGACCATACACTGCCAGGCTTTGTCATGCAATGATACCAGATTACTTGCTACTAGCATGGCATGGTCAAGTGTCCTACCATGGAGGACGGAATAAAGCTGCGCTGCCCAGAAACCTTCTGCAAAGGCTTTTGGAATACCTCCAGGAGAGCTTCATGGAGATGTCCCTGGAGGATTTCCGCTCCATCCCCAGACACGTTAACAGACTTTTCCAGTAACTGTACTGGCCACAAATGCATCCCAAGTCCTCAGGGCAAATTAATAATTAAAAAAACGCTTGCTTTTAAACCATGTTTGATATTTACAAAGGTACACTCACCAGAGGTCCCTTCCATGGCTTCATTGTCTGGGATAGTGGCTTGGGAGGGCTGGGAGGGTACTTCCGTCAGGCTGAGAAAAAGGTCCTGGCTGTTGGGGAGAACGGAGTGCTGTGTGCTCTCCGCAAGCTCGTCCTCCTCTTCCTCCTCCTCATCTTCCCCATCCGCAGAATCCTCAGGCATGGCTGAAATTACCCCCTCCTCAGAATCCACAGTCAGGGGTGGGGTAGTGGTGGCAGACCCCCCCTAGAATTACATGCAGCTCAGTGTAGAAGCGGCATTTTTGCAGCCCTGCCCCGGACCTTCCGTTTGCTTCTTTGGTTTTATGGTAGGCTTGTCTGAGCTCCTTAACTTTCACATGGCACTGTACTGAGTCCCTAGTGTGGCCTCTCTCCATTATGGCCTTGGAGACTTTTTCAAATGTTTTTTCATTTCGTATTTTGGAACGGAGTTCTGCTAGCACACAATCATCTCCCCATATAGCGATCAGATCCAGTACCTTCCATACGGTCCATGCTGGAGCTCTTTTTCGATTCTCAGACTGAATGGTTACCTGTGCTGATGAGCTCTGCGTGGTCACCTGTGCTGATCAGAGCTCCACGCTGGGCAAACAGGAAATGAAATTCAAAAGTTCGCGGGGCTTTTCCTGTCTACCTGGCCAATGCATCTGAGTTCAGATTGCTGTCCAGAGCGGTCACAATGGTGCACTGTGGGATAGCGCCCAGGGGCCAATACCGTCGAATTGCGGCCACACTAACCCTAATCCGAAATGGCAATACCGATTTCAGCGCTACTCCCCTTGTCAGGGAGGAGTACAGATATCGGTATTAAGAGCCCTTTATATCGAAGTAAAGGGCTTCATTGTGTGGACGGGTGCAGGGTTAATTTGGTTTAATGCTGCTAAATTCGATATAAACTCGTAGTGTAGACCAGGCCTGTGTTTCTCTCTCCGGCTGCAGGTTGCGGGATTGTGAACTCACAGGCGCTTGCTGCAGGGATCTCGCCGCTGTTCTCAGCACCAGCCAGAGCCTGACAGAGCTGAAGCTGAGCGGTAATTATCTGGGTGATGCCGGAGTGCGGCTGCTGTGCAAGGGACTAAACCACCCAAACTGCAAACTGCAGAAACTGGAGTAAGTAACATTTGGCCTCCTCTGTGTATTCACAGGTGTCATCTATGTAAAGTGCTTGACAGGATGAGAGAGGGTGGAGGGGACAAAAAGGGTTTTTCTCTCTCTCTGCCCCACTCTGATGGTTCACCGGGGCTTGTTACCCCCTGCCTACAGCAAGAGGGGATCTTACTTGTAGTAGTTAGGCATCATCTCCCTGAAACCACCAGCACTTCACTCACTCAAGCACTCTCCTCTGAGCTTATGTCAGCCCCAGCTTTGCCTTGCAGGCTGACAAGCGGGGCACCCTAATCACTGAGTCCCTTTGAATGGTTCTCCTGTGATACCCAGCCCCAACTCTGGCTACTCACATACGTACCAGATACTCTGCAACCAAAGGTGCCGTGTACCCCAGTTTACCAGATTTACCTTAAATCACTGCTCCGGTACACCACACAGCACTTGGGAACTCTTGTAAGAAAACGAAAGTAGGTTTAAAAAAAGAAAAAAGATTTATTAGAAATGAGAGAAAGTTATAGAAACAACTGGTTCCGACAGAAAACAAAATCATAAAACAATGAACCTGGGTGTACACCTGTAAGTAGTTACCTCTCCTAGCTAATAAAGTAGGTTTTCCCCACAAAGTTCAGTCAGTTGCAGGACTAGCTGGTTTCATACGAACCAGGATGCAAACATTCAGGACAGCCCCCATGTCAAGGCTGAATCCCCACCCTGGCATTTTGAGTGTAGAAGGTGGGGGCCCACAAGGATTTTAAAAATTAATACTTGCCACTCCAAGCTTGTATTCAACTCCTACGGTTACAGCTTTTCTCTGATCTTGGCTTGGTAAACGCTACCACCACCCCCCAACTGCAAAAAAACCCTAACGCTTGGATACAGGAAGGAGCATTTTGGAATTCCTCCCTGTCTGGTATGCTAAAGCCCTTACCCACCCACCTCCAGGAAAGAGCTGAGAAAGAAAACATAGGAAATTAGCTGTTGCTACCATCTAATCAAACAATATGCACAAACCTCTTAGGACACCAGAAATTCAATCCTGTTATTAAAAATGGTAAATTTTATTAAAAACAAAAAAGAAAGAAAATACATCTGGAATTTAGGCTTCTGCTAGATATTAAAAGATCAATTGCAAAAACTAAGCACCCAAACTAGCTTTCTTGGGGGTTCTGCTTAAAGGTTACAAGAAAAGAAAAGCATCTGGGGTTAGCACATAGGAGTCCATTAGCCATAAGAAATAAACAGAAATAGCCCTAATCGCATCTTTCAAAACATTCCTGATCTACTTACACATTTGGGAATTCCAGATAAGTAGTTCTAGGTAAGATCTGATGATTTATGATCATGCCTGGTTTAAACCTACTTACAGCATTGCTGCTCTCTGTCTCTGCTCTCTGGAGAACCACAGACACAAAGGGTAAGCTTCTTTCCCAATTTTAAAAAGTTCTAGCCTTCCCATTGGCTCTTTTGGTCAGGTGCCCTTTTCCTTATCTGGGGGACTTTGTTAACCCTTTACAGGTAAAGCAAGCAGAGAACAGCCACCAAGAGGAACTTTATAGCTAACTGGCTGGCTAAGTGTCCAAAAAAGGGAATAACCTGCCCCCAGGGCCGGCTCCAGACCCCAGCGCGCCAAGCGCGCGCTTGGGGCGGTGTCCCACGGGAGGGCGGCAGGCGGCTCCGGTGGACCTCCCGCAGGCATGCCTGCGGAAGGTCTGCTGGTCCTGTGGCTCCGGTGGACCTCCCCGCAGACGTGCCTGCGGAGGGTCCGCTGGTCCCGTGGCTTCGGTAGAGCATCCGCAGGCGTGCCTGCGGGAGGTCCACCCGAGCCGCGGGACCAGCGGACCCTCCGCAGGCACGTCTGCAGGAGGTCCACCGGAGCTGCAGGACCGGCGACCGCCAGAGCGCCCCCCGCGGCGTGCCGCCCTGCTTGGGGCAGTGCAAATCCTAGAGCTGCCCCTGCCTGCCCCCCCTTCATTTATCACACCCCACAACTCCTGAACAGGTTTCCTCAGTGATAAATACACAGCACCTTTCCCTACACTTTGTTATACTGAAAAGTGTAGTCTTCTGTATTGGTAGCCAGGGCGATCCCCTGTCGCACCATCCAAGGGTACATCAGTACCAATTCCTGCCTGATTGGCTGAGAGCTGGGTAGGTGGAACTTAGGGTGGCCAGACGGCTGCCCCTTAAATTCTGGTTGGTCAGTGGAAAGGCTGAGGGGTGGTGCTTAGTGATGAAATCTTACCCCAAACCTTAATCCTTATTGGTCAATGGCAGAGGTTTAAGGATTCGGGTATCTGGGCCATTCACAATGTTAATTGGTCAAGAGTGAAGTGCAAGGGGTGGGGCTTAGGGAGGAAGTCCCACTCAACACCAGTTCCTCATTGGACAAAGAGGGAGGACTTGGGAAGCAGGATCGGGAGAAGGGGAAGTTCAGGTTCATTCTGGGTGCTGATTGGTCAGAGAGGGGTTGTTGGGCAGGGACACCTGTTAGAACAGCTGTGATGAGCCCTATTCACAGCGTGATCCCTCTTCTCTGTGTTTCCTTCTCTGGCTGCAGCTTGCGGGATTGTGAGCTCACAAGTGCTTGCTGCGGGGATCTTGCTGATGTTCTCAGAGCCGGCCGGACCCTGACAGAGCTGAAGCTGAATGGTAATAATCTGGGTGATGCCGGAGTGCGGCTACTGTGCGAGGGACTGAAACACCCGAACTGCAAACTGTGGAGACTGGAGTAAGTAACATTTGGCCTCGTCTGTGTATTCACAGTGTCCTCTATGTAAAGTAGAACCAGGATCCCAACATTCAAGACAGCCCCCACAACTCCTCAATCATAGTCATATTTCAATCAAACAGCATCACACCTGGGCCTAATGTACGTTTTGACTAACAACAGGGAGAGTGACAAAGGCATGAACAACAGTGCCAAAGGACTGAAAAAGGCTGAAGAATAAGAGTGGGACAGCAACCTGTTGAGGAGTTGAATGGAATATCCTTTTTCTGTTGTTTCCAGGACTCAATGATCCCATGTAATTCCACTCTGCAAAAAGAAAATCTCGTCCCCCAAAGGGGTGAGCATATGAATCCCCTACAGAAATTAGTTTATGAATCTCAGTTGTACCATCAAATCATCTGTTTAGCACATGGTTCTGTATAGGAATTCCCAGGTATAGCAGGTCATTGCTGTGAATGCCTGGTTTTGCACCTGGCAGAAGGAGGAATACCTCTGAGCTTTCTAATGCATTAGAGTCTGTCCTGGAATTGGAAGTGTATGGATTTCTTGAATTTTGAGGGAGCATACTGGCTGAGTGGACATAAGAGAGGAGACTGTGATTTCGGAGATAGATGAGGAGTTAATGATGATTGAAGAGAAGCTCCCTTGTCAGAGCCTCCTGTCCCTGGTCTCTGAGGAACATGGGCCTCATCTCCATCTCAGATGCAATGAGGCTTCATGGCTTCATTTCTCCTCAGTTGCCGCAATGCTGTAGAATGCCAAGATGTTCAAGTTCTTCTTCGAGTGCTTCCTCATGTCCATTCTGCTGTATGTGTGTGTGCTCACCACACGCACCAGTGCCAGAAGTTTTCCTTCTCAGTGGTTTCTGTAGGGGACAGGCGCTGGTGTCCTCTGGAGTGGTGTGCATATGCCGTAGTATAAGGGGCGGCGCCAGCTCCCCACACCCTCAGTTCCTTCCTACCGGCAGTGATGGTGCTGGAACGTTTCTTTGCTTCTGCAAACCTTTGCTTCTCTAGAACTGTTCGTTGAGAACTTCCTACTGTAAATAGTTTGTTACTGTTAGTATTAGTCCCCTTAGTGTTAGTTAGTTATAGTTGTCTAAGATGGAACTTAGCCTCAGGAAGGGGCATGCCCTGCTCCCCAGGTTTTAAGAACTGCGACCGCTGTCAGAAACCTATGCCAGTCAGTGACCCCCATACCACATTTCTGTGGTGTTTGGGGCATCAGCGACAGGTGTCACATTTGCAAGAGCTTTAAGCCCCACACCAAGAAAAACCAGGATATCTGACTCAAAGCACTCCTTATGGAGTTGGCACTGACACCGGCACCGGAGCATCCGAGATTGGACTCCATGTCCAGCACTGCGGCTTCAGTGCCGTGCCAGGGCTGTCATCGATCAGACGAAAGTCTGCCTCCCTGGCACCACCTAGTAAAAAGAGGAAGACCGGGAGAGGTCATTCTCCTGCTCGCAAGGGCAAGGAGAGGTAGGAGACGAGCCTAGACCTATGAAGGGCAGCTCATCGCCTCCAAGAGCGAGTGGGGCCTCAGCTTCTGTCAAGCAGGTCAGCCCATCATGGGACGCGCCTGCCTGCCCCAGACAACAGCATGGTAGTCTGGCACCTGATGATGCTGTTGACACCAGAGGCCCTGCAAATGGTGTAGGACATCTTGTCCCTTCTGGGGCCACCCACACCAGCATCAGCAACTCCCAAATCAAGGGGTAAGCTTGTCTATAGACCATCCCCTCGGTTCCCATCAGTGTGGCACTGCTCGCCTCCTCAGGGAGCGTCCTGCTAGCACTTGCCCACATAGTCACCAAGCCTTGGACATGGGGCTGCCCTCCAGTAGGAGCCCACGGCGCTGGTCCCTGGACTCCGGTCGTTGCTCTGTGGGCTCGAAGTGTCGGTCACTGGTGGGATGGCACAAACCTACTTAGGCACACTCAACCCCACAACCCCAGTACCAGGAGCACCATAGCCGCTCCTCATCACGTCAGCAGCAGTCCAGCAAAAGTCCTCATCTGGACACCTGATACCGATCCTCATCATACCTGCATATGTCACCGTATCAGCATTGTCACCCGTCATCTCAACATCGGTCACTCTCCCGATCCATGGACCAGCATCACTCACAAAGCCTTTGGTGTAGATTGCCGGGGTACCATCACAGATCCACCAAATGTTGATGCCAGTCACCGGGATCCCAATGCAGTGGGTTGTCACCCTTGCTCAGATCCCACTTAGAGCATGGCATTGGGCACAGCTGGGACCAAGGCACCTGGTTGGCCTCGGTATGGTCCTGGTCTTCGGAACATGGCCCTTCATCCTCGGGCTCGGAGTCACAACAGGAATCCCTGCAGGCGGGTCAAGGTCCTCCTCCAAGTGCTCCAGTCTTCCCTGTGGCACCGCCAGGAGCATCATGGCCCCAGGGCCTGCTGGTGACGGCGGTTACCATGCTTAGGACATCCCAGGTGCAACAAACTGGGGAAGAGGGTCCTACCAAGTTGGTTGCAGAGGTGGTGGCACCTGCTGTACCTGCATCATCATCCTGGTCGCCTGATGAGGCCATCATGGGACCCCCATCTATGATCCTCCAGGACGATGCCAAAGCTCATCAGGAGCTTTTGAAGATGGTAGCCTCTAATTTGGGGCTGGAGAGTGATGAGCTGGAGGAGCCCTCTGACACTCTCTTCAATGTCCTCACCTTGGTAGCCCCTACTAGGATGGTGCTGCCAGTACATGAGGGGGTGGCCAAGATTACCAAGGTCCTTTCACATCACTATTCCCAATTTCCAAGTGAGCAGAGCCCACAAAACGGTGTGAATAATTGTACACCAACCCTGGCTCAAACTCGGTGGTGGTGTCGGCAGTCAACAAGTGGGAGAGACGGTGGCAACCAGGGGCTACTCCCAAAAATAAGGAGGCAAAGAAACTAAACTAATCTGGGAGAAAAGTTTATTCATCCTCGAGCCTCCAACTGACAGTGGCAAACTATCAGACCTTGCTGGGCCGTTATAATTTTAATATTTGGCAGTCGATGGCCAAATTCTTGGTCTCCCTCCCAGAGGACCCCAGGAAGGAATTCCAGGCAATCCTGGAAGAGGGGCAGGGAGTAGCAAGGGCAGCACTGCAAGCGGCTTTGGAGGCGGCTGATTCTGCTATTCGGACCATGGTCTCGGCCATCTCTATGAGGAGGGTGGCGTGGCTGCAGTCCTCAGGTTGTCGATGGAAGTTAACAGTCCATCCACGATCTCTTGTTCGACGACCACGCCCTGTTTCCAGAAAGCATGGATGATAAACTGCACGAGCTAAAGGATTCACACACTATGCTTAAGACCATGTACACCCTGGACCCTCAATGAAAGCATTTTAAGCTGCAGCCTCCCGAGCGGCAGTGCAGCCAGCCTAGGCAAGAGCACTTCCAAAAAGAAGGCAAGGGCTACAAATACCGTCAGGGCCAGAAACCTCTACCTCTGTGCAGGTTGGTTCTTCCCACTCCCAGCAAGGGTCAAAGGGGGCATTTTTGAGGGTGCACCCGAGGGTGACATTCCAGCCACTGTCCTGGATCCTGCCCCTCTTCCGTTTCAGTGGTAGTGCGGATTAACAGTCCAGAATTGTTCAGTGATGTATGCCTTAGTGGTTACTGTGGCAGAGAAGGAGGAGGATCTCTTGGACTCTTCATGGTCAAAGAGCAGGTATGGAAGAATTCTTTGTGTAGATGTTTATTTCTTCTTGGGTTTTCCCAGCACTGGCACTTGGATTTTCTTCCCCCCGGCTTCATCTGTCACAGGTAGGAGAAACCATAGAGTTCTGTAAGAGCCATACAGGGGAGGAGGCATTTCTGCAGCCAAGTGTTGTTGGCAGTGGACAGTCAGTGAGTGGGATGTCTCATTAGTTCTTCTAGTCCTTGGCTGCTTGGTTAGGGTACCTGTGTTTTGTGACTATGAGCTATCTCGGCAGATCATGATGTTTAGACTACAGCTGGTCTAAAAGTCAGTGTTTGCACTCTACAGGAATTCTAAACTTCTGAAAAAACATTGTTTTCTTTTGGAATGAAAAGCAGAAATTTAAAATTTTCCCACAGAAGGGAAAATCCAAAAAAAAATTGTTTTGAAATAATCAAAAAAATTTGTTGCACAATTTTTCAAAAAGAAAGTGAGTCTAGAAGTTGAAGCTCTGGGTCTCCTGGCTCAGCCGTGGCTCCCAGGGCGTCTAGACTCCCAGTTCCGTATTACTCCTAGCAGATTAATGGGGAGCAAGCAGCCAAGAAGTCCAGAGAGCCTCAGAGGTAGGGAGTAGGGGCTTCCAGTCTCCCACCTCTGTGTCAGGGAGCAGGAGCTGATCTCCCGCTCAAGCCACAGTTCTCAGCGTTCCAGGCTCCCCATTGCCCAAAGCTGAGTCCCAGCTGGAGCCAGGGTTCGCAGGGATTCCAGTTGCTGAGCCAGTGACTTCCACCAGTTTAGTGGTTTGACTTTCTTTAAAACTTCAGCACAAACACATACTGCTTGAATATTACTTTTTATTCAATTTAAATTGTTTAAGTAGATTATGGTAGGTTTCTATTTTAACATAACAAGTGAATTTCAATTTTACCTTGAAAATTGTTTATTTCTAAAGAAAAAATGTATTTAATTTAAATAAAAATCCAATTTAAATCAAATAAAGTATAAAAACAAACAATCAAAAAACACAACCAGCAAACAATGGAGGAAGTTTGTGTTTAGAAACATTGATTTTTCTCCACCCTGCTCACTCTCAATATCAGGTTTGAGGCATGAGCCAAAGCAGAACATGACAATACGTTTATTTTTGCAGGTCTGACTTGTCTGCATTACCACTTTCAAGTAAAGACTAAATATAAAGATTTATATTTGTGTGAAAAGGACTTTTTAGTTCACAGTATTGTGGAAGCCAGTAAATAATTAACAAGGATTTGAAGAGATCTTAATGAATGTTAGTTAGCAAGAGTCAGGCCATACTGTAACCTTAATGACGTAAGACTTGTAGGAGCAAAGATAGTGCGAGGCGACAGGACAGGAACTGTGTACAAAGTTATTATGACCTTGCAATCACTAACCAAAATGCAGGCTTGCTTTTCTTAGGATTGAGACAAATAAGATAAGCCTTTTTGCTGTGTATAAACAAAATGTAGTTGTTGCTTTTTACTGTCTGTATTATTGTTAGAAATTGTCTGTAAAAGGTATAAAGGCTTGCTGTGATTGTTTACCAGTTGAGAGACCTGTCCAGGACCCTGTGTCCTATGGCACTCTCTCCCTCCATGGTAATTACTGGAGAAATAATAAAGTATTTAATTTTGCTGCACCCAAACAAAAAAGCGAGAACTGAGTTTTTCTTCGACAGTATAAAGAAATTTGCATGAAGGGGTCTTGTTTCAGCAACTCTTTTATGGGAAGTCATATACTCTGGTTATCGAGCTACCAAATTTGGCCCTTTTACAGAAACTCTTCAACAATTTTAAGCACAACTTGTGAATATATTCTGTGCCTCTTGCCATTCAGCAACAAATACAGTATTGATTTGTTCAACGGAATTTCTGGTGCTTGTCTGTCAGTCATGGTTCATGGCCCATCACTTTGATACTCCAAATTATGCTTGGCAGTTACCAACATGCCCAAGCAGTTCTCCTATTTGGGTTTCCGTGTCTCAACCGAAAGAGCGACTCTTTTCATCAAGTCAGCCATCGACAACTTCAGAGACACTGGTCCTCAGGTGGTGGCAGAATAAATTCCACATATAGTTTAGGGTAGTTGTGGTATTATTTATTAGTAGTGTATTTTAGTAGAGCCAGAATTCCTCCACTGGGTTCAGGGCCTCATTGTGTGTTGTGTTAGGCACTAGACATGCTGTTGTGGCAGGGGCGACCAGATGGCTTGGCTACAGTCATCCAAGGTTTTTTTTTGTTTGTTTGTTTGTTTTTTAAGCACGTAAGTTTTTAGGCTTGGGGAGACACTCTGCTAATTTTTGTATACACAACTATATTCTAAAACCCAGCATCAACTTGGATTGATTAGGGAAATGTATAGAGGCATAGTAGCATTTCCATGATTAAGTATGAATTAAGATTTACAGTTAAATCAGGACTGAAAACCCTTTATTTTACACAACATTTTGTTATAGACAAAAAACAAGGTTTTTCCTGCCACTGAACTCAGAAATGATGGATTCACATGTCCTCTACCATTTCCAATGAGTCTCCTGAGTCCCATGTTATCACAGAGAATCATACCGTCTTATAGAGGATAATGGTGAAAATTTCATGATTTTTAAGCCAGTTTGTTAACTCTGTTGCCTGGCTCATGATTTGAGAACACTTTCAACATACAATGAGTGTGTATCCTATTGCAACCTTTTGGTTGCAACCTTTCTACAAATAATTTAAAAAAAACCCTGAGTTCCCCGATTTCTCCTCTTCCCCACCCCCTTTTTAAAAATCTGTTCTTTTATTTCTCTTTGCTCGGGTATTTTCTTTTCTCTTTTTTCCTTCAGCCTTTTACTTGTCTGTGTTTACCCTCCAATTTAACTCATTTTTTCCTGCCATTTCCCTTCTAAACCTCTCTCTTCAACTTCCCCTTTTTCCTCCTTTTTCTCTCTGTTCCCTTGATACTCCCTTTATAGCTCTTTCATTCTTTCTCTTTCACCCTCACCATCTTTATTAATTCTCCTCCCCCCCTTTCCCCATATCACTTCCTATGGGGCCCCTATTCCATTTAGGGTCTCTCCCCACTTTCAGTGCTTTTCCCCAAAGGTCTCTCTTACAGTTCACACCATGGTGGGTCTTCACTTACCCCACCTAAACCTTATCTCTTCCATTGAACATATCATGGTGCAAGGGAAGAGGGTCGTTTCCTTACCCTTATAGTAATAATTTGGTCCTGGTCCTACCTCAGTTGTAAGCCTGACTGAGGAAAAGTGGATGGAAGTTTATGAAATGGTTCAGTCGCCTGCCTCTATATAAATCTATGGTAGGCCCACATCTTGAATACTGTGTGAAATGTGGACACCCCATCTCAACAAAGATATATTTGAATGGGAAAAGATTCAGAAAAGGGCAACAAAAATGATTAGGGGTATGGAACAGCTCCCGTATGAGGAGAGATTAGTAAGATTGGGACTTTTCAACTTGGAAAAGAGACAACTAAGGAGGGAAATGATAGAGATCTAAAAAATCATGACTGGTATGGAGAAAGTAAATAAGGAAGTGTTATTTACTCCTTCTCATAACACAAGAACTAGGAGTCACAAAATGAAATTAACAGGCAGCGGGTTTAAAACAAACAAAAGGAAGTATTTATTTACACAACACACAGTCGACCTGTGGAACTCTTTGCCAGAGGGTGTTGTGAAGGCCAAGACTTTAGCTGGGTTCAAAAAAGAACTAGATAAGTTCATGGAGGATAGGTCCATCAATAGCTATTAGCCAGGATGGGCAGGGACGGTGTTTCTAGCGTCTGTTTGCCAGAAGCTGGGAATGGGCGACAGGAGATGGATCACATGATGATTATCTGTTCTGTTCATTCCATCAGGGGCACCTGGTATTGGCCACTGTCAGAAGACAGGATACTGGGCTAGATGGACCTTTTGTTCTGGCCCAGTATGGGTTCTTATGTTCTTAATAATGAATGTTGATGGGAAAATTTAATAAAATTAATACAACCACCCTTTTCTACTGCTGGGGGGATGGGGTTTTCTCCTTTGGAAGCCAGTTGGAGTCCTTCTTTCCCCTCACATTTCCTCTCCTCACTTTGGGGTCTTTTTCTTCTCACCTTCTCATGTGTCTTTTCTCTTATTTTATCTGTAAATTTTATTGGTGTTTTCTGCATTACTTTATCTTGGATGGCCTCTTCTCTCCCTAGCCACTGCTCCCCCAAGTTAGTGCTTATCTCCCCAATTTCCCACATATACCCATGGTGTTTTACTCTTCATTTTCACCCCAACCTTAGAGTCCCTCACTCACTGGGGGCTCCTCTTGTCTTGCCTCCAAAATATCTTGGGGGCTCTATTCTCCCTTACAGAACTTTTGGGCTCACCCAGGGATTGAGGGCTTCTCTCCCTTGTACCAATTCAGCGGCTCTTTTTCTCTCCCAAGCGTTGGGGGATCTGATCCCTCTTCAGTAGGATGACCATAGTTTCAAGGCAACTGTGGTGATGGAGGGGTCACTGCCATGTCCAGTTCTGATGGGTGTGAAGTCTGGGACATGCAGAGAATTTGGCAGCTGGTTGGAGTTGGGGAGGGCTCATGCTTGGGTGTGCAAGGGGCTCCCTGTGAGGCCTTGAAAGAGGACAAAGACAGCCATGCCTGGGGGTGGTCCCTGAGGGCACATGGTTACCCAGTCTGCTGCAATGGTTACCCACTCAAATGGCTGGCAGCTTTATCAGGAGCCCAGACTCTGCTGAAACATTACAGAAACCAGCAGAACTTCTGCTTTTATAAGCTCAACAGGGAGTGTGAAACAGGCCCTGCCAACAGATTCACATGGTCGCCCCCCTCTCCGGGGCTCTTCTCTCCCCAAATCTCAGGGATCCCTCTTGCCAGGAGGCTCTTTTCTCTTTTGTCTTTCCCCCTTTAACTCTGGTGTCAGTGGAAGGTGGGTGTGATGCTGCCAGTGCTGGGCCTGATGGCTGCCTCCCCTCCCCAGGCCTGACGGTCAAAGTTTGGCACTGTTGTGACTATTAGGCCTATAAACTGCACCCATGTTGTGAGCTCAAATGTAAACAGTATGTGAGAGTCCATAAGATGTTACAATAACCATGAAAAATAGGTCAAGCTGTTAACAATGTTGAATCTTGCCAGAGGTGCAAGAAAACCAGATAGTGAAAATAGATTAATTTAAACCAAAAATGCCATGTTGTTATAATCCAAGGACTGTTGAAATTATGCTTATGAAAAACAGATATGTGGAACCAGAAACTGGTGTGATGGATATTAGGCCTAATTGGTGGACAAAATGATAAGGGAGATGAACTATGATGCCTGCTTTTCCCACTTTTGCATTCCTTAAAAAGAGACTTTGGAAAAAAAAATTCCGATCCCTTTGGATAAGCTCCCCGTCTCATCTCCCACCCCACCTTGCATCTCAGCTCATCCCCCAAACTGCCAGCACTGCAACTCACCTCGGCTCATCTAAAGGACTTTGTTCCTGAGAGGAAGGCCGGCTGACCTTAAACTTTGTTTTCACCTGTGAGTGCTGAAGGTCATCACGTTATCATGACATGCAATTCTCAGCCCAGCAGTGGGGTATCAAACTGCCAACACAACAGAAGCACACAAGATGCTGCATTGTTTTCCCTTCCCTTGTTGTATTATTTCCTATCCCCCTTTCCTTTCCTTCTCTTCTCTCTCTTACTCTTTTGGCTTTTCATCAAATCCTGAAGTCAGCTATGCTGTATTCATCCAAACCTGCCTTGTCTAAGAAGAAATGATCCTCTCAGATAACATCCTTGACCATATCGTAAACCAGGGTCCAAGCAGCAGGTGTCGTGGTCAACTTGCCAGCCATACATAAATAACTGGCAATACAGTGTTCCAAAAACATCAACAAAACTCATCTTTCACTCAACTTTTCTATCCTATCTCCAGGGGCGGCTCTAGAAATTAGGCTGCCCCAGGCAGCGCGGTGTGCTGCGCCGCCCTTCCTCGGTCCCGCGGCGGGTCCCCTCTTCCCGCGGCTCCGGTTGAGCTCCCGCGGCAGGTCCACCGGAGCCCCGGGACGAGCGGACCTGCCGCAGGCATGACTGCGGGAGCTCCACTGGAGCCGCGGGAACAGCGAACCTCCCGCGGGCACGGTCCGGCGGCTCTGCTTGAGCTGCAGCAGTCATGCCTGTGGGAGGTCCAACCGAGCCGCGGGACGAGCCCCCCTCCGCAGTCATGCCTGCGGCAGGTCCGGTCGTCCGCGGCTCCGGTGGACCTCCCGCAGGCATGACTGCGGCAGGTCCACCGGCCCAGCCTGCCGCCCCCTAGATTTGGCCGCCCTAGGCAACAGCTTGGTTTGCTGGTGCCTAGAGCCGCCCCTGCCTATCTCTCTTCACCTCGTGTCTGTCTGTTTGTTAAAAAACAGGGTAAGTAAAGTATACATCAGGACTGATAATAAAATTACTCCTTTCCTTTCCATCAAAGAAAAGTTGTTCTGAAAATAAGAGACTGATATTTTGCCTCCAAAAAGAGAAAGACGTAGAAGATTATGACTAAGTTTGGTTTGCATAATCACTCAGTGACATTTTCAATATAAATGACAGTTTTGACTTTTGTTCTTTCTTGTGGTTAATCAATGAACTTTTAATTAGAATGAATGTTTTTGGCTGTTTGCCAAATAACTGAGTAAAACCAAGGCCTCTGTTTAAAATAACCCCAAACCTACCTATCACTGTTTAATGTTGGGCAGAGAAAGAGTTTATAAACACCTTTAACCCTTTGGGCTTTTGAGATCAATATCCGTACATGTGGGCTGGTGGGAGAGACAGAGACAGTAGAACATAAGAATGGCCATACTGGGTCAGACCAATGGTGTCAAGCAGTGCCTCTGAAAAGCAGGCCTAGTGGTTGGAGTGTAGGCTGCAGCTAGGTGTAGGGTTGGGTTTGGGCCCAAGGGGATGCTGGAAATGAAATCCAGGGACAGGCCAGAATCGAAACTCAGATCAGTCTGTAGACAAACCAGACTAGAACCAGAGCTGGAGTGCAGGGGCAGGCAAGAGGTCGAGGGCGGGTGGTCGGAGTCCAGGGACAAGCCAAGTCAGTATCGAAGCCAGTGGCCATATAGAGGCTGAAGGTTGAAACCGGGTAGACAGAGCCTGAGGGTCTGGGGAGGATCGGGAGGCGGAGGCAAGGCTGGAGCAGGTTGGTGACAGGGCTGGAGCGAGGCCAGAGTATGGCAAGGACAACACTGGGACAGGGCTCAGGCAAGGCTGGGGCGGGGCAGGAGCAGGCTGGGAGTCTCCAGAATCTGATGCACTGGGAGGCAGCAGGAGGGCTCCTGGCCAGGCAGTGCTGTTGCACAGACTGATCTGCAACTCTAGTTGGGTTGTGGAAATACCTGAGCCTGGGGGTCATCTAAGCCAGGTTCTGCTCAGGGATAGGTTGTTGTTGCAAGCCTGAGGCCTGATCAGTGCAGGCACTGTTGGAAGAGCAGCCCAGGTTTGGCTGAGAGTTTGGCTCACAAACGGTCCATCTAGCCCAGCATCCTGTCTTTTGACAGTGGCCAATGCCAGATGCTTCAGAGGGTTGTGTTTTGCAGAGCTAGTGCCAGGAGTACGGAGGAACAGGATCTCCCCTGCTCTGAGCCTGACCCAGCTGCCTGGGAAGGGAGCTCCCCCTACAGCCTCCCTGTAGCAATGGGCCTGCTCTGATTGGGCTGTACCATCCTGGGGCTGAGCTGTGGTTGGTTGAGAGCTGAGTGGGCAGGACTTAAGGGACCTAGTTCCCATCCTGAATTCTGGTTGGTCAGTAGAAGGGGTTCGGGGAGCTGCATAGGGAGGAAGTCTTAAAATCAATCTTATTCCTCATTGGTCAATGGCAGAGTTTTGGGGATTGACATGTCTGGGCCAGTCTCAATGCTGATTGGTTATCTCTCAAGGAGAAGCAGTGGGGCTTAAGCAGGAAGATCCACCCAACACTGGTTACTCATTAGCTAAGGGATGGGGCTTGAGACAGGGCCTAGACTAGAATTTCTGGCCCATTCTCAATGCTGATTGGTCAAGGAGAGGGGCTGGTGGGCGGGGCTGCCTGTCAGAACAGCTGTGATGAGCCCTGTTCACATCATGATCCCCCTTCTCTGCATTTCTCTCTCCTGCAGCTTGAGTTCTTGTTTTCTCACAGATGCGTGCTGTGGGGATCTCGCCACTGTTCTCAGAACGAACCAGAGCCTGACAGAGCTGGATCTAGGTTATAATAATCTGGGAGATGCCGGTGTGAAGCTGCTGTGTGAGGGACTGAAACAAAACTGCAAATTACAGAGCCTGAAGTAGGTAACATTTGGCTTCTTCTGTGTATTTACAGCTGTCCTCTATGTAAAGAGCTTGACAGGGTGCATGGCTGGTGTGATGTTGCACTCCATATGCTTTATGGAAATATGCTTATGAATATGACATAACTGGAATATGCTTTACACTAAATAGCCCCTTTATGGTGTCAATTGAAATCTTGTAATCTACTAAGTGTGTTCATCCTATTTGTTTGCCCTATTATTTTTATATCTGGAGTTAGGAGAATAAGATACAAGCTTGTATCACTGACATAGACATTAAGTGGAGGCCATTAAGGGTGCTCCAAAAACAATCAGTTGTAAATGGCCTTAGTTAATTGAAAGCTTTCTTGTGTATTTGTGGGTTAGCCCATGGGGAATGGAGAGTAGGGGGTCTTACAGAGACATGTGACCATGTCAGCTGATCATTAAATCCATCTTAAATCTGGTACTTTTCCATTTAGAAGGAGGGGTGGGGACGCAGAGAGACAAAAGATTCCTGCCTTGTGCCAAAGCTCAGAGAAAACGGGCTCAGAGGTAACTTGAGCATATCAGATGACAATCCCAAGGGGGTCTCTGTGACCGAACCCATCACAGCTGGTGTCTGCTCCCTGCAGCTACATGGAAATGAGAGTTCAGGGTCTCCAGCATGTGTGTCAGCGGCTCACAAAACATGCACCCAGCCTGCCCTGTTTGGAAAATGAAAACTAAGTAAAGCTGAGCCCATACCAAACAATTAGATCCTCAGCCCCCTGGTGTTTGGGGAATATACATGTAACAACTTTTAATAAATGCATTTATTAAAAGGGGTCACTGTTACCCTTCAGCTAACAGCCTATTTTACAGATCATTCTAATAATTTTGACACCTTGAATTTTATTATATATAACGAATAAAAACAAAAGAGATCCCAGGACTCTGAGGACTCTAAACCTCCCCATCTGAGCAGAAATACTCAATTTGGATTTATGCTTCAGTCCCAGCCATGGTGGCTTCTCCCTTTGATGTTCCCAGGGCTGGGGCTGAACGTGCTCCCAGCTGAGAGCCAGCACCAGTATGAAGAAATACTGGTGCTGGGGATAGGTATGTGTGTTTACAGTTATAAACAGGGCAGGTGAGAGCAGGTGCCAATGTTGGACTCACTATAAAAAACTAAACCCTTTGGGGAAAGCTGTGGATCTTCCTTTTTCAATACATTTCTGCTGTTTTTCTTCTGCTTTCAAGATAGAAGCCTCATCCCAGGCCTCTGAGATTCTGAGAAACTCTGAGGACTTGAGGCCAGATTTTCAAAATTGCTCAGCACCCAGCAGCTTCCATTGTGATATTTCTGACCAGATTTTCAAAGAATCTGCACGTTGGATGCTGAGCCCTCTGGAAAATCTGCCCTAAAGCAGCAGCAGAGTGAGCCACACAATCAGCCTCCTGTTGCACGAGCTGCTGTCCCTAACTGGAGGTTTGGGATTAATGCCACTAACTCCTAATGCAAGTTCCCCTTTTCTCTCTCAAACTGGAACAGGTTCAGAGACAGGCGACTAGGATGATCCGAGGAATGGAAAACCTGTCTTATGAAAGGAGACTCAAAGAGCTTGGCTTGTTTAGCCTAACCAAAAGAAGGCTGAGGGGGGATATGATTGCTCTTTATAAATATATCAGAGGGATAAATATTAGGGAGGGAGAGGAATTATTTAAGCTTAGTACCAATGTGGACACAAGAACAAATGGATATAAACTGGACACTAGGAAGTTTAGACTTGAAATTAGATGAAGGTTTCTAACCATTAGAGGAGTGAAGTTCTGGAACAGCCTTCCAAGGGGAGTAGTGGGGGCAAAAGACATATCTGGCTTTAAGACTAAGCTTGATACATTTATGGAAGGGATGGTATGATGGGGTAGCCTAATTTTGGCAATTAATTTGGCAATTGATCTTTGATTATCAGCAGGTAAGTATGCCCAGTGGTCTGTGATGGGATGTTAGATGGGATGGGATCCGAGTTACTACAGAGAATTCTTTCCTGGGTGCTGGCTGGTGAATCTTTCCCACATGCTCAGGGTTTAACTGATAGCCATATTTGGGGTCAGGAAGGAATTTTCCTCCAGGGCAGATTGGCAGAGGCCCTAGAGGTTTTTTGCCTTCCTCTGCAGCATGGGGCATGGGTCACTTGCTGGAGGATTCTCTGCAGCTTGAGGTCTTCAAACCACAATTTGAGGACTTCAGTAACTCAGACATAGGGGTTTGTTATAGAAGTGGATGGGTGAGATTATGTGGCCTGCATTGTGCAGGAGGTCAGACTAGATGATCATAATGGTCCCTTCTGACCTTAAAGTCTATGAGTCTATGAGAGTCTCTCAAGAACATCAGATCAATGGCTTGGAGGGCTGAAGGTGCTTCTGTCACCATCTACCCTACAATGCCTCTATCAAGGTCTCAGAGCTCCACCATCTGTTTGTAGGTAGCTAGGACTCATCCAAGCACTGTTTGTTTTATCCTTTCCCCCCCTACCATCAGTGTTGTTTAGTTTCTTCTTTCTCTTCCTTGATGATCAGGAGGTGCCACTCTCCAGTACACAGCCTGCAGTAGACAGGAACTATCAGCTGCTGTCAATGACCCCACCACTACCCACCCACCCGCCAGTGGTGAAAAAAGCCATCTGTCTGTGATTTCCCATCTCGGAGTATTTACCACCACATCCATTTTCCTTCCCTCCCACTGGCTGTTGGAGTCACTACTCAGCTGTAGATCCCCCTGCTCAGTGCACCTGCAGTGTCCTGTTCCTTCCTGAGGAACGAGACCTGCAGATATACCGGTATAGCAGTAACTGAGTTTGTTACTTGATCGTGTACGTTTTATGCTCCAATACTTAAACTAGAAGAATTTGCTCAAGCAGCTAATGGCGTATGCAGACTGTTGTCTATAGCCAGTCAAGAATTTACCAGTGGAATGATTCCATGAAGGAAAATGCAACTTCATATTTTGATTTTATATAAATATTTTAATTTTTTCCATCAGAAAAATCAAAATGAAATATTTTTTGGTTTGGTTGGTTCAACCCAATTGGATTTTTTTGGTTGAACTGACAAAACATTTAATTAAACTGTATGTCCCTGTTAGCACATTGCCTTGTGGGAGTTGTACCTCAGGTCCTCATTCTCCTATGAGTCAGACTCCCTGGAGGTCTACATCTCCAATAGTGCAATTGGACTCCCCTCTGACCAACATGTGTGATGCATCATGGGAGGATGTAGGTGGCATCATGGGAGACCTAGTCCATGCGGGAACCCTGGGCACTGTGGAGAATGGGTGCATTAGGTTCCCATACTACAGTTCCAGAGGTAATGCACAACAATAGGAAAAGGCAGTTTAATGCAAAATATTTCATTTGGGTTGAGAGGGCTGAAACAAAAAGTTTCTTCATTTGTAAATTGAGGTTTTTTAAAAATTTCTGTTCCATAAAAACTGACGCCTCATCTTTTTGTCATGCTTTGGGATGAAAAAAAATGTTGAAATAAAAATAAAGTAAACCTCAGCAAATGAATGACCCACCAAAAATAACACTATAACAGAAAGGTGAACTGTATTGGTCACAGGAAAATAGGATCGGGGCAGGAAGGGTTTAAGATTATCTAATAATTAAGAAACATTATTAACCCATTTCCCTGCATCCTAAAGTTCACAAACTCCTCTAACCCCATCTCCCACCTGGCACCTTCCCAAGGTGGATGGTTCTGCTGAGGTTGCGTGTCCTGAGATGGAGTGTTGCAGCACTGTGGTGGTGGCTGACTAAAACAAAAGTCACCTTTTAATTCATGCCTTGATAGGGCAGGCTCTTCTCCTGACTCCATCCGGTTCATTAGAATCCCTTGGGATCTCGTATGGCTCTCGGTAACCTGTTCTGGGTAAGATCTCTCTCTCTTTCTGGATTCTGGTCACTACAGTGCTGGAGACACCATATCCCTGAAGCCACAGTCTAAGACTAATGCAAACTACTTTTGCAGGGAGCAGGAATTTAGCAGGGGCTCCCTGATCTGCACGGTCTATTTAACTGCAGTGCAGACATACCTGGTGAGCAGAAAAAGGCTGCTGAAATCTGCCACCTTTAAGAAAAACATTTTTTTCCTCTGAGATTGTATCCCAGGAACAACTGGTCAAATATCTAAAAGTTTGGAACACGTACAGAATCGCAGGCACTTATGAGGCTCACCAACTTTCAAGGTAATCTGACTAACCCTGTGGATTTTAGAAGAGTTGAATTTTAAACAGAAACCTGGTCTAAACCTTAACTATAGCACCACCCTGTTATAAGAGACTAGAAAGACAAAGGATGGGGCAAGGAAATATAATTATTTTTTCAGATGGAAAATTGAGACCCATAAAGATAGAGTGACTTGCCCAAAGTCACATGGGGGAGTCTGTGGTAGAGGCAGGACTTTAATTACAAGAGCCTCCTTTCTCCTGAAGAGAGCTTTGCTCATTCTCTTGTGTTTTTTGGTCTCAGAAATGTGCTTTTTGGATTGGACACGGCCTCTCTTTTCTATGGTTATGGTTTTAAACAATAACAAACTTAACAATCAGCATTTCAAAATTAGGGCCAGTGCTACTCATGAATTTTCTGACCACGATACATGTGATTTGTTGAAGTGTGTCAGAAAAATTCAAAAAGCTCTGTCTTGACCAGGCCGGATCCAAACAAACATCTGAAAGCTGTGAAGAGGCAAAACAAAATCCAGGTAGGGTTGTCTGGAGGAGGAGGGTGAAGGGTGGCCATCTCCTAAACATTTTTGAAATGTCAGGTGCCATTCCTAGTATATCTGAAAGTCTTCAGACATTTTAAAGGCAAAATTCTATGCAATTAGAAGAATAAGAGCATTCATGGTGTCCTCTGGAGTTCTGCACTAAGAAAACTTTCTAGTGTCTCAAATTACATGTTAATATAGAAGTGCATCAAAACCACAAGACCCTAAATAGATACAATTATTTGCCAATAGATGGATACCCAGCTATATTTTAAAACCCAGCATCAACTTGAGTTGATGGGGAAGGGCATGAGCAGCTCCAGGATTAACTTTGCATTCAGATTTAAAGTTAAATCTGGACTGAAAACCCTTCATTTTACACATCATTTTGTTAGGAAGAAAAATCAGGTTATTCTTGCCTCTGATCTCAGTAAGGATGGACTCTCATGCCCTCTGACAATCTCAGCCAGGCCTCTGAGACCCCTGTTACACCAGAGAATCATGTTGTAATACATGACAATGTTGCCATCTTGTGGTTTTATCACAAATCTCTTGATATTTGATGTTTTTCTGAATGTCCTAGCACCCAGAGTCATGTGACTAAGTAATACTCTCCATTTAAAAAGAAAATGAAAGCTTAGTTCCTACTTTTGTAGTTGCAGAGACAGCCTGAGAACATGAACCCTAAAGTCTGAAAAAACAGAAGCCAAATAAAAGGAATTCAGTGTATTGGTTTTTTTAAAAAAATCTCATTATTTTTAAGACAATCACATAACTATGCTCAGTTTAAGACTCTTTGCAACCTGACTCGTGATTTTTGAACATTTGGCAGCATACAGTGAGTGTGTATCTTAGTGCAATGTTTTGGCATTAAACTTATTATAAAATATTTTTTAAAAAATCTAAGTGCCACTCTGTCCCCCTTTTAAAATTTTGTCATTTGTTCTGTTGTTTCTCTCTTTGCTCAGATATTTTCTTCTCTCTTTGTCACTCTCTTTTTTCCTTCAGTCTTTTGAGTGTTTTTACCCTCAAATTTAGTCATTTTCTTTTTCCTGCCATTCTCCCCCACACCATCTTCACTGGTTTCCTTCTGCTGCTCCCTAGAGACTCCCTCCATGCTTCATTAATTCTTTCTGTCTTGCTCCCTGTATCCTTATTAATTCTCTTCTGTCCCCCATATTACTTTCTAGGGGATTCCCCTATTTCCTTTACAGTTTTTCCCCACTTTCAGTGCTCTTCTTTGGAGATCTGCCTTCCTCTGCACCATGGTGGGTATTTCCTTACCCCACCTTAGCCTTATCTCTTCCATCAAAGTTATCAGGGTGTGGGAGTGTGGGATGGTGTCTTTCCTTACTCCCTTCACTACCCTTCTCAGGTTGCACCCTGAGGGTCCCTTCACACCTCCCCATTGAGCAGAGTAACAATATTTTTAAGGCAAAGGTGGTCTCCTTTCCCCTCACATGCCCTCCCCACACTTTGGGGTCTCTTTCTCCTCACTTTCTCAGGTGTCTTCTGTCTCTATCTCTCTTTTAGCCTTTAAATCTTGTGGGGTTCTTCTCTTCTGCTTCAACTTGGATGCCCTCTTTTCTTTACCCCTCCCCAAATTTATCCCCTCAGATTCCCACATACACCTTTGGGTTTTTTTCTCCCCCTGCTCAACCCAATCTTAGAATCTCTCCTCCCATTGCAGGCTCCTCTTTTCATACCTTCAAAATACCTTGGGGGTTCTACAAACCCTTACAGACTCTGAGGGCTTCCAGAGGCATGGAGGCTTCTCGCCCTTGCACAAATGTTGGGGGTTTCCCTTCTGTGACACTCTACACCCTGGGGGAGCACCCTGTAATCCCCATATTCATCATGTGTATATAATTGTGATATTACATATAAAGCAGGCCATGTAAGGTATCTAGGGAAAGGTTATGATCTGCTGAATCCCACTGTTCCATCTACATTTTTATATCATTAATGCATATGAAGTTATGAGAATTGTGTTGTATGGTTGTCACTAAAATATGCTGTGGGTATGGGAAGTACCCAAATACTAGCTCCTCAAAGACTATAACCATTAACAGTCATTGTCCAGCAAGAGAGTTACAATTCAATGACTCACTTGCACAAAGCCACACCAGGGGAATTGCTCAACCTTGCCTGGTGACTCAGCAATGCCAACCAGACATGCCTGGACTTATGTTTTCCAAGCATATGGTCTAAGGGTATAAATCAGAACACAGTGGCCCCATGCTTCACCTTTTCTTCTCCCCCCACCTACAGCACAAGTAACAAGATCACTCAGAAGACTCCAACAGACCCCGGCCCCAGCGCCAGCTGCACTGGACTCCAATTGCACCCCAGCCCCTCTCCTTGTAAACGGTTAACCATTTAAACTATATAATTGTTATTGTTTAAATGGTTAACTTTTTAAACAATATTTACATCCCTAGTATATTACTTGATAGGAGTCTGGGAGCTGGGTGTTTTCGGTTGGTGCCTTTCTCTGTGCGATTCATGAGTGGCTCTGGGAGCATTCATGGAATCTAGCTGGGTGTGGGGCTCCCCACATGCGGTTGTACTGAATGGTAACAGCACCTGGAGGGGTTTGCTGCTTGCCACCAGTAAGGCATTGTGAGAGACAACCCGAAATTGAGAGTAAAGGGGACACAGCAGTCCCACAGTCACAGGTTGCACCCTGGGGGGCCCGTCACACCTCCCCATTGGGCAGAGTAACAATATTTTAAGGCAAATGAGGTGATGAAGGAGGCCGTGCCAGTGACAGTTCTGGTGGAAGGGGTGTCTCAACATATGTGCAAGATTTAGCAGCTGTTAGGGGTGAGGAAGGCTCATGTTTGGGTGTGCAGGGGGCTCACTGTGAGGCCTTGGAGGACAAAGACAGCCATACTTGTGGGTGGTCCTTGAAGTGCACATGGTCATAGCTGGCCTGCTGCCATGGTTACCCGGTCAGCTGGCTGGCAGCTCCATTAGGAGCCCAGGATCTGCAGGGGGGTTACAGAAGCCAGCAGAAAATCTGCTTTTATCACCCCTCTAGAGACTCTGGAACTGGCCCTGCCAACAGGATCACATAGTTGCCCTCCTTTCAGGGGCTCTTCCCTCCCCAAACCCTGGGGGACCCCCTGCCATGGGGATCTTCTTCTCTTTGTCTCCCCCGCTTTGATCCCTGGTCTCAGAGGAAGGTGGGTCTGATGCTGCCAGTGCTTTGCCTGGCTGCTGTCTCCCCTCCCCAGGTCTGAGGGTCAGAGTTAGGAGCTGGTGGGCCGGGGGCAGACACAGAGATGTGAGACAGCTGCTCCCTGCAGTGGAGCAGCAGAGCTAGTGCTGGGGGCGCAGAGGGGCAGGATCTCCCAGCTCCTCCTGCTCTGAGCCTGGCCCAGCTGCCAGGGGAGGGGGCTCCCCCTACAGCCTCCCAGTAGGGGTGGGGCTGCTCTGATTGGGTCGCACCATCCTGAGACATATTAGCACCAAGTCCAGCCTGATTGGTCAGGACCTGAGTGGGCAGGAATTAAAGGGCAAATTTTTACCCTTTCTGAATTCTGACTGATCAATGGAAGGGGCGAGGGGGCGGTGCTTAGGAAGGAGTCTTACCACAAATCTTATTCCTCATTGGTCAGTTGCAGGAATTTGTTATGTCTAGGCCATTCTCCCTGTTGATTGGTGAAGGGTAAAGGGCAAGGGGTGGAGTTTAGACAGGAAGTCCCGCCCACTGCTGGTTTCTCACTGGACAAGAGGTGGGACTTGAGACGGTGTCTGTAGCAGGATTTCTGGCTCATTCTGGATGCTGATTAGTCAAGCAGAGGGACTGGTAGATGGGGCCACCTGTCAGAACAGCTGTGACGAGCCTGATTCACACCATGATCCCCCTTCTCTACCTTTCTCTCTCCTGCAGCTTGCGGAAGTCCTCTACATCGGGATGCGGTGTCACAGCCGCTGGCTGTGGGGATCTCGCCGCTTTTCTCAAAACCAGACAGAACCTGACAAAGCTGTACCTGGATAATAACGTTTCTCTGGGAGATTCCGGAGTGCGGCTGCTGTGTGAGGGGCTGACACACCCAAACTGCAAATTAGCGACTCTGGTGTAAGTAACATTTGGCTTCTTTTATGCATTTACGGGTGTCCTTGTTAGAAAGTGTTCGACAGGGTGCATTGCTGGTTCTGCTCTCTGCAGTTACAAGGAGAATCTGAAAATCTAGTGTCTCTCCAGCACTTGCAGGAAGGACTCACAATATGTGCCCAGCCTGCCAGGTTTGAAAAGGTAAATGTAAATGTCAAAATACCCTTTGAAGTGCAGCCTGCTAGGAATGGGGGTGTGTGTTTACAGTTACAAACAGGGCTGGTGAGAGCAGATGCCAATGCTGGTCTCATTCTAAAAAAAAAACCCCAAACTGTCCTGGGAAATCTTTGGCTTTTCCTTCTTCTATTTCAGTGTATTTCTGTGTGTTTCTTCTTCTCTGAAGGCAGAAGGCCCACCCATGCCTGTGAGAAGCTGGGAAACTCTAGGGACTTCAGGTCAGATTTTCAAAAAAGCTCAACACTCAGCAGCCCCCACTATAACACTTCCGCACAGATTTTCAAAACACCTGCACCCTGGACACCTGAGCTCTCCTGATATTTTCAAAACACCTGCACACCTGAGCTCTCCTGAAAATCTGTCCCAAAAGCACCAGTAGAATGAGCAGCAAAATCAACATCCATTTGCAGCAGTTGTTCACCACTGGAGTTAATGCCACTAACCTCTAATGTCCACACCCTCCATTCTCTCCTAAGAACATCAGATTCGCTGCCTGGAGGGCTGAGGTGCTTCTGCTGCCAACTATCCCCACCACAAACAAGACTTCAAAGCTCCACCTGGCAGCATGTAGATGGATACGACTCATCTCAGGGCTAGTTGTTTTCTTCTTTATTCCCACCATCAGTGATGTTTAGTCTCTTCCTTCTCTCTTAGTGATGAGCAGGTGCCGCTACCCATTATGCACCCTCCAGAGGAGACAAGTCACCAGCTGCACTCAGAGACTTCCTGGGTCAGTGATTTCCCTCTCAGAGCAACCACCACCACATCCACTTTCCTTTCCTCCCCCTTGCTCTAGGAGTCACCACTGGACTGCACTTCCCCTGCCCAGTGCAACTGTAGCTTCCTGTCCCTTCCAAAGGAGTGAGACCTACAGCTCACTGGTTCCTCACTGCAATAGGTGACGGGAGATGTAGCCATTCCAGGACCCTTCAGTGGCAATCAGTGACTGGTAGTTCCTCTCTCCATCCCACAGCCTTGCAGAGAATCTTATAATGATGGTGGTTCCTCTCCCTTGTGGAAGCTGCCCCTTCTCTCCCCCATATGGTGTAGGACAGTGGGGGATAAGTAACTCACTGTTGGTGGGATGGAGAGGGAAGACACACTTCTGTGTTGCGCTGACAGATCTGCTGTGAGATCTACTATCCCATGAAACAGTCTCCACGTGGAACTGATGGAAGCTTCATCACTTGGAGCATCTTAAATCTCCACTAGACAGCTCACTGGAACACATGTTGCAGAGAGCAATCCTGCTTTGGCAAGGGAGGTACTAGGTTAACTAATAGGGGTGGCATGTGAGCGTGGTTCAGTGCCTCTTCCTACCTGTCCCCCTTATGTTTTGGCTGTAATGTGCTGCAGAGAAGGGGGTCTCTGGAGAAAGTGGTAGTGACAGCTCACTCCCCACCATCACCCACCAACCCTTGATTGACAGCAGCCACAAAAAGACGTATGAGATCTGCAAATCACCGACCAGGCAAGTTTGCTGGTTATTAGGAGCAGGTGGTGTACTGCCAAAAGGTTAATTTTAGATTGGATTTGGCAGAGAAAGGTGTGTGTGGAGTGGTGAGGGAACTTGATGTCCTTTCAGAAAGGTCTGTATCCCGTAGCAAGAGGGCTTGTCTACATTACCCGCTGGATCGACGGGAGATGAATCTACCAGCTGGCTTTGGTGGCTAGTTTGGATTGAGACTCCTGCAGAAGGAGCACACACACACACCCTGTGCGAAGATAGGACAGTACCTGGCACCTGTGGAGACTCACCCTGTTGCCCCTGATGTAGATGTGATTGAGGGAGTTGAGGATCTTCGCAGCTGGTGGTGCTGCCTGTACCCACAGAAACACACAGAAACCTGTGCTCGATCCCAAAGGTGACTAGGGAGTCCTGGAAGTTGCAGGCCCACTGGTAGGCTGCAGAGCACTGCCCTTTGCTCCCTTTATCCTCCCCCAGTAAGGCCATCACACTCTGGAGGGCAAGATCAAAATCTCCCCACTGCTGGAGAGTGAGCTGCACCTTCCTCCTGGAGCCTTGTGAGTCTTCCAGGAACAATTACAGCTTGTGCAACAGCACAGTGGGAGCTGAGAAGCCTGCAGAATCAGCAAGCCCACAGACACGCCTTTGCCCTCCAGAAGGGATGGCAGGGGGAGGGGGAGCTGCAGCTGGTAGCAGGGCCACAGCCCTTTTTTCTGCCCTGGCCTTTCTTCCTGACTGAGGGGCTCCCTTGGTGGTGGTGGGTTTGGCAGCAGAGTCCCTGCCTCTGCTTTCTGCTGCTGTCCCAGAGGGGATGATGATGGTACCAGCAGAGGTGTCAGTGGTAGCCATGGGAGCAGATGGAGGAGAAAGCTGAGGGGGATATCAGCCATGTCCAGGGGTCCCCCTCCTTCAGTCTTCCCAGCTTCCCCCCATGGACCAAATCACTAAAGCAGAAGCCTCACCTGAGGCTGGGTCAGGGTCTGCCATTGAGGACAGGCGACAGGAACAGCCACTGGAGGGGGATATAGAAGAAAGGGGACGGGGGAATCTAACGTCTTCTCCCCACTAGACTGCAGTGCGGTGAGGAGGGAGCAAAGGTCAACTGGGGAATTAATCAGATAAACGGTTTGGGTGTGTATGTGTGGAGTCTCCTTCTACAGCTGACTGGGAGTGAAGGAGAGCATATAAGTGTGTGGGGTGTGTGCAGGTGAGTAGGAAGGGCAGGGGAAACAGGCAACACACCATGGGGGAAAGTGGATCACAAGGGGGACCGCGTGAGATGGGGGCGGCAAGCAAGCATTATGTGGGGTGGGGGTCGAAAGGACTGCTGGGAAGGCAGAGGGAAGAGGAGGAGGTCCACCCAGGGGGCTGGGCTGGGGGCAGCGCGGAGCAGCGCGCCGCCTTTCCGCCGCCCCGCCCCGGTCCCTCTCCGGTCCTTCTCGCGCTCGGCTCCCACGGCCGGCGACGCCCGCGGACGCCGGCTGCCGCGCGCCGCGGAGCGCAGGAGAGCAACCGCCGCGCAGGACCGCGGGGACCGCCGCGCCGCAGCATGGCGCAGGCGTCCCGCTCCCCAGGGGCGGAGGGAGGCTGCCGCGCAGCAAGCGGAGAGAGCTCGCCGGGCAATGCGCCTCCGAAACGGCCGCCTGCGCGCCTGCTTGGCGCGCTGGTGCCTAGAGCCGCCCCTGGGTCCACCAATCCACTAATGCAAATTGAGGGGAGAAAGGAGAGGGAAGGCTGATGGGGAGCACATGCACTTGCAAAGAAGAAAGGCAATGATTCAGCAGCATCTCCAGGTGGAGGCAGGCTGGAAGATGGATGCACCACAGGAGTGGTTAGGGAAAAGGGAGAGCTCCACACCACTTCTCCCCACCCCACTCCCAGCACCAGCAGCGACCAGAATTCCCTGCCCAGACTGTATCAAAATGTACACACAGAAAGGAGCTAAATTAAGGTTGCCTAGGCAGCCTAAAACTTGGCGGTTCCTAACTTTTGGGTGCTTGATCTTGCAGCCGTAATATTCTCTTAACATAGTGGGGTTTATATAATTAATTATATCATAAGGGTCTAAACTTTCAGTAGAGGTCTTTTATTATTATTTCAATCAAAATAAATAGATAATAGATATTCCTGGCCACTGTCTTGAATTAAGAATCCCTTTGGAGATACACATGGGTATCAGTGAAGGGAAATGCAGAGAATGGGGCATACACAAGTCATTTTACTCTGTATATATCTGTCTCTTGCAGGCTTCACTATTGTGGTCTCACAGCTGCGTGTTGTGAGAATCTCTCCTCTGTTCTCAGCACCAGCCAGACCCTGACATTCCTAGGTCTAGGGGCAAACAGTCTGGAGGATTCAGGAATGCAGCGGCTGTGTGAGGGGCTGAAACATCCAAACTGCAAACTACACACACTAGGGTAAGTAACAGCTGGCTCCCTTTAGCCAGTTCCTGGAAACACCGATGTTGTGAGTTAAACTCAGTGTACCCGGATCACAATGTCCTACAGTACATGGAACCCAGCCACGGACCAGCCCCACTCTGCTCTCCAGGCAAAGAACAGAGACCCACTGATGTGTTCACTGCCTATATTTTACTAGTTAAACAATTGAAGAATGTAGTGGGCTCAGGCCTAAACTCCTGTTGAGCAGGGAAAGCAGCTGGACAACTGCCCTAAAGGGGTAGCCAAGGATCCCCCTGACTCAGGATAATCCTCAGGTGGTAGAAAGCAGGTATAGCAAACTCTGTACCACCCATTGCTTGCATCCCCCTGCCCCCATGTACAGGGTGTGGAGGAGCATGGAGGTGTATGTCTGGGGCAGAGTGCATGGTGCTCCACCTCTCCTAGGCCGGCCCAGCATCTGGGGTAACTTAGGGCAGCCCCGAGGTTCCTCTCTGTTAGACCAGAAGCCATTTTGTCCCCTACCTGGCCCAGGATCAGGGAGTGCAGATGTGGCTTATAACCAGTTTCTTCAGTCTCCTCATCAGCGCTGAGTGTGAACTTGGTGCAGTTGAGGACAGTGTCCAGTGGTTTTTAGCAAATTCCAGATGCAGCATATTTTGAAATTAAAAACACTATTATTTTAATACAATAAAAACTACAACCCAGTATTGCCAACATCAAGAGAGCAAAAATCATGAGTTAGACCCCTGAAACTCATAGAGATTGCCAAAAAAATCCTAATGTGGTGTGGGGTTTCTTTTGGTTTTAGTGTCTTTTGACTTTTTAACTCCCTTTTACTCCTTTGTCAAATGTAGTCAGATATTTGGCTGCATGTCTGTTCTCTCTGTGTGCTGTCTCAGCTCTGTGCAGATAGTTGGCACAGCAGACCTCGATCGAACCACCCAGTGAGACTACAAGACCCATTTCAGTATCGAAGACACCTGGTCAGGTTTATTGCCAATGAACCATTGTCCTAGCTTCCCAGATCAATGTCTACAGTTACACTAGCACGTGTATGCCTGTGATAATGGATGCAGCTCAGTGAATGGCGGGACTTTCCATTTTCTTCTTGACGGGCGAAAGACATTCCCTCTGAGACTTCATTTTATACACCGATACAAACAAGTTATGTATTGCCCCTCTGACATGGCTAGGTGCCACCAATCACCTTGTACATGTTGGTTCAATCCAGACATCTCTATTCATCATTCTGTCATCCTGATCCTATCTTTACAATGGGTCAACCTGTTCATGTTATCTGTGGGGAATGTGTCAGTACTGAGGTGTTCTGGTACCACCCTTCTGGAATGTGTTTGTGGGTGTGTTCGGTGCCTAGCACTTCTTAAGAATGTATTTCTGCAATATCAGCCCTGTTCTTGCCAGATTCTGTGAGCAGGGCCTGCCTCCAGTTTACAGCCTGACTTTGCTTTATATTAGCAAAGCTTTGACCACTACTTTAGCCCAGGTCTCAGGCCTCTGATACAAGGGCTTATGTCTCAACCTCTCTTCCTACTACACCAGCGTGAGTAAAATAACAGATTGAAAAATCAATATTCAGTGTACACAAAAATGCATGTCTCTCCCTGGTTGCTCAGATGGAGCCTGCATTTAATCTCTCCTCACCCATAATGTAGAGGAGCTTCTATCCCTTTCCTATCATTGTCTTGACTTTCTGCCCTCCATATTTATTTCCTGATTCACACTTGCACAAAGAATATATATTACTATTTAGGGTTGGTGAGTTACAGATATGCATATTAAAGAACTTGAAACTTATTCAAATAAGGATATAAGCAACAAAGTCACAGTAAACATACTATGGGATTGGTTTAGCCTTTTCTAAGAAGCAGCACTTCCCTGATCCCCCAACCACCACATCTCTGTCAGAGCCCCCGAAATACTCCTCCCCTTCCTCCAGATGCCTCCTGCAATCCGCTCCTTCCTGTCCTCCACATCGCCCTGCAGCCCATTTTCCTGCGCCCCTAAATCTGCCTCCTTCTCCCCCTCATTTCCCTGATCCCCCTCACTCCATCTACTTTTAGCCCTGTCCTTGGAGCTCCTCACAGTCCTTATGTCCTGTCTAGCCCCCAAACCAGAGTGGCAGCCATTTTGCCTGTGGGCATGGCTTCCATCTCAATGTAAACAGCGGGAGGTGGCAGCCAACTTTATCAAGGGCAGCCTCACTTCCACGAGCAGATGGACTGTAGGGAAATGGTAGCCAGTGTTATAAATGTAGAGGGAAGGGTAGCAACCTTTATGCTTGTAGTAGCATAAAATCCTTCCTTGGCAGCTCTACTAGATTGGTTTACCTGTAAGGGGTTAGGCAGTTCAAATAACCTAGTTGACACCTGACCAGAAGGACCAATGAGGAAAGAAGATAAACTTTCAAATCTGCGGGTGGGAGGATTTGTTGTTCTTCTCTTTTGTTGCTCCCTCTCCAGATGGAAGGAGAAGCCAAGCAGGTACAACATCATCTGAAAATATAAGTAGGGCAAGGAAATGCATTAGGTTATCTTTTGTTTTAGCTTGTGAATTTTGTTTTTGTAACTGTGAAGCTGAGCCAGAGGAGAATCCTCTGTGTTCTAAATCTTTTTATTACCCTGTAAAGTTACCTTCCATCCTGATTTTGCAGGTGTGATTCTTTTATTTTTTTCTTTATAAAGTTCTTCTTTTAAGAACCTGATTGATTTCAGTGTCCTGAAGACAAAGGGTCAGGTCTGTGCTCACATTGCTAAAGAAATTGGTTGGTTTATTACTCTGAAGCCTCCCCAGGAAAGGTGGTGAAGAGGCTTGGGGGGATAGAGATTCCAAGTGACCCTTCGCTGAATTTTTGTGTAAATCACTTGGTGGTGGCCGCCATACCGACCACGAACAAGGAAAGGAATTTGTGCCTTGGGGAAGTTTTAACCTAAGCTGGTAGAAATAAGCTTAGGGGGTCTTTCATGTGGGTCCTTACATCTGTACCCCAGAGTTCTGAGTGTGTGAGGGGAATCCTGACATGGTGGCAGTCGTGGGATCAGTTTAAACCAAAAGCATTCCGAATTTTAAAAGAACACATTTTTCTTTTGGCTGCTTAAAAACCAGGGAAGTTTCTTTTCTCTTAAGGAACACATTTTTTTTTCATCCTCATTTCCAGTAAGAGGAGATGGTGGCCATTTTTAATAAAGGAAAAATTGCTAGTTTTCGCCTTTCATCATGTTTTCAGGTACAGGGTTGGGGAAATGTCAGTATTACAAACTCTAGTGATTTTAGCACAACGCTTCCATGTGGTCCAGCCACTAGAGAGGGACAGAGCCACACTGGGTATGGTGGGTTACACTAGCACATCCCTTTCCTTAGAACAGGACTGTTAAGCTGTATGGGGGGACTTAGGAGCGTGGGCACCTCCCAAGAGACTAGTCACTCACCGAGTTCGATTTGCATCCTAGATCTCACACCAAAGAAGCTGGCAGCCAATCCTATAGTAAGCTATTTAGAGATTTATTAGTAAGGGTATGTCTACACAGCAATGTAAGTCCAGACTTGAGCCTGGGCTCAAGCCTAACCCCCTTTGTGTCCGCACACCAATTGTGTTAATTTAGGGCTTGGACTTAGGGTCACAGGACCCTGAAAGTCTGAAGGGTCTGAGCCAGTGTTAAGCTGGGACCTAGAGTCTGAGTTCTATTGCTTTCCTGTGTGCATGTGGCCCTGGCTTGACTCATTCCCAGAAGTTCTCCAGATGTATCCCAGGGTTCCCTGGGCTTCATATGCAGAGGTGCCCAGGCAGTGTGCACTGTGAGGGTGGGGAGTGGGAATCAGCCCCAAAACTTCCTCTCAGCCTCCCAGGGATCCCTTATCCCTGCCTCACAGGGTGTTGTGGGGGCACAGAAAAGGGATCCCTGGGGTTTGCTGAAGTACACTGCACCCCCAAGCCCTGGGGATAAAACTTCACGGGCAGCAGCCAGCCTGGGGTGGGTGGGCGTTTTCCCTCTGAAAAACTTGTTTTTGTCAAACATAAAACCAAACCAACAAAAATAACAAACAAACAAAAACAGCTTAATTGAATATCCTGTTTTAAAAATGAAGAATGGCAAAGTTTCATTAGAATAGTTTGACAGCCCTGGAGACTGACGTCCTAATTATCCCTAGAACTAGAGCACATGGGCATTTTCCTGCCAGTGTGACTCAGCCTAGAGGTGCAGGGCCCAACTCTCACATTAGATGGTTGTTCAGTATAAAGCCTTCACAAACTGCAGTCACTGTACTGAGACAGCCGCCAAAGGAGCTAGTTATGCAGTTGATGTGCTCATGTGTCCTTATGGGCACCTGAATCCCATCAACAGCACTGTCACAGTTAGGAAATAGGGAGGGCAATAGATTTTTCCCACAGTGCAACACATTAAAAGGGCTAGAGTGTCGACATTGGGGGAGGGGGAGATGTGCTTGGTACTCTGGGATAGGGTTACTTTGTCTTGGGTCTGTGCACTGCAGAATGGACAACAGAGACCTAGATTAGAGCACTGGTCAGGAAATTCTTTAGGGTTAAAATGCAGTGTGGATTCTCAATTCAGGGTTCTCTGACACAGGTCTGCTGACTCAAGTCCCACTCACCCTAGACTTACATTGCTGTGTAGACATACCCCAAGAAAAATAAATGCATTATTCAAGGGTTAAAGCAGGTAAAAATATATGTACAAGTGAGTTATGATCTATAATTTCAAAAGGTGGGAGATATGGAGGTCATCTGATTACAGAACAGGGAACCAAATTGATCACATTACAGTTAAACACAAATGGAGAAGAACATATTCATAAATGATCTGGAGAAAGGGGTAGACAGTGAGGTGGAAAAAGATAATACAAAACTGCTCAAGATAGATAAGTCCAAAGCAGACGCAAAGAGCTTCAAAAGGATCTCACAAAACTCGGTGACGGGCAACAAAATGGCAGGTGAAATTCAGTGTCAATAAATGCAAAGTAATGCATATTGGAAAACAAATCCCAACTAAACATATAAAATAATGGGGCTCTCACTCAAGAGAGATATCTTGGAGTCACTGTGTAAAGTTCTCTGAAAAACATCCACTCAATGTGAAGCAGCAGTCAAAAAAGCAAACAGAATTTTGGGAATCATTAAGAAAGGGATAGATAATAAGACAGAAATTCCATACTCTAATAATAAGTATATAGGTAGGGATATATTACTGATCACCTGACCAGGATGGTGATAGTGACTGTGAAATGCCCAGGGAGATTAGAGAGGCTATTCAAATAAAAAAATCAATAATAATAATGCGGATTTCAGTTATCCCCATATTGACTGAGTACATGTTACCTCAGGACGGGAGGCAGAGATAAAGGTTCTTGACACCTTAAATGACAGCTTCTTGGAGCAGCTGGTCCTGGAACCCACCGGAAGAGAGGCAATTCTTGATTTAGTCCTAAGTGGAGCACAGGATCTGGTCCAAGAGGTGAATATAGGTGGACCGCTTGGTAAAAGTGACCATAATATAATTAAATGTAATAACTCTGTGGCAGGAAAAACACCACAGTGGCCCAACACTGTAGCATTTAATTTCAGAAAGGGGAACTACACAAAAATGAGGAGGTTAGTTAAACAGAAATTAAAGGTACAGTGCCAAAAGTGAAATCTCTGCAAGCTGCAGGGAAACTTTTTAAAGGCACCATAATATATGCTCAACTTAAATTTATACCCCAAATTAAAAAAAAACATTGTAAGAGAACCAAAGAAGAGCCACCATGGCTAAACAACAAGGTAAAAGAAGCAGTAAGCGGCAAAAAGGCATCCTTTAAAAAGTGGAAGTTAAATCCTAGTGAGGAGAATAGGAAGGAGCATAAACTCTGGCAAATGAAGTGTAAAAATACAATTAGGAAGGCCAAAAAAGAATTTAAGAAACAGTTAGCCAAAGACTCAAAAAGTAATAGCATTTTTTTTTTAAGTACATCAGAATCAGGAAGCCTGCTAAACAACCAGTGGGGCCACTGGACGATCAAGGTGCTAAAGGAGCACTCAAGAACGATAAGGCCATTGCAGAGAAACTAAATGAATTCTTTGCATCAGTCTTCACAGCTGAGGATGTGAGCGAGATTCCCAAACCTGAGCCATTCTTTTTAGGTCACAGATCTGAGGAACTGTCCCACATTGAGGTATCATTAGAGGAGGTTTTGGAACAAATTGATACATTAAACAGCAATAAGTCACCAGGACCAGATGATATTCACCCAAGAGTTCTGAAGGAACTCAAATGTGAAATTGCAGAACTGCTAATTGTAGTCTGTAATCTATCATTTAAATCAGTTTCTGTACCAGATGACTGGAGGATAGCTAATGTGACACCAATTTTTAAAAAGAGCTCCAGAGGTGATCCCAGCAATTACAGGCCTGTAAGCCTGACTTCAGTACCGGGCAAACTGGTTGCAACTATAATAAAGAACAATATTGTCAGACATATAGTTGAACATAATTTGTTGAGGAAGAGTCAACATGATTTTAGTAAAGGGAAATCATGCCTCACCAATCTACTAGAATTCTTTGAGGCGGGTCAACAAGCATGTGGACAAAGGGGATCCAGTGGATATAGTGTACTTAGATTTTCAGAAAGCCTTTGACAAGGTCCCTCACCAAAAGCTCTTATGCAAAGTAAGCTGCCACAGGATAAGAGGGAAAGTGCTCTTATGGATTTATAACAGGTTAAAAGATAGGAAACAGAGGGTAGGTATAAATGGTCAGTTTTCAGAATGGAGAGAGGTAAAGAGTGGTGTCCCCCATGGGTCTGTTCTGGATCAGTCCTATTCAACATATTCATAAATGATCTGGAAAAGGGGTAAACAGTGAGGTGGCAAAATTTGCAGATGATACAAAATTACTAAAGATAGTTAAGACCCACGCAGACTGCGAAGAGCTACAAAAGGATCTCTCAAAACTAGGTGACTGGGCAACAAAATGGCAGATGAAATGTAATGTTGATAAATGCAAAGTAATGCACATTGGAAATTGGAAAGCATAATCCCAACTATACATATAAAATGATGGGGTCTAAATTAGCTGTTACCACTCAAGAAAGAGATCTTCGAGTCATTGTGGATAGTTCTCTGAAAACATCCGCTCAACGTGCAGCGATAGTCAAAAAAGCAAACAGAATGTTGGGAATAATTAAGAAAGGGATAGATAATAGGACAGAAAGTATCATGTTACCGATATATAAATCCATGCTACGCCCACATCTTGAATACTGTGTGCAGATGTGGTCGCTCCATCTCAAGATATATTGGAATTGGAAAAGGTTCAGAAAAGGGCAACAAAAATGATTAGGAGTATGGAACGGCTTCCATATGAGGAGAGATTGGAGGAGAGATTTTTCAGCTTGGAAAAGAGACGGATAAGGGGAGATATGATTGAGGTCTATAAAATCATGAATGGTATAGAGAAAGTAAGTAAGGAAGTGTTATTTACTCCTCATAATACAAGAACAAGGGGCCACCAAATGAAATTAATAGGTAGCAGGTTTAAAACAAACACAAGAAAGTATTTTTTCACACAACGCACTGTCAATCTCTGGAACTCCTTCCCAGAGGGTGTTGTGGAGGCCAGTACTATAACGGGGTTCAAAAGGGAGCTACATAGATTCATGGCAGATAGGTCCATCAATGGCTATTAGCCAGGATGGGCAGGAATGGTGTCCCTAGCCTTTGTTTGCCAGAAGCTGGGACTGAGCAACGGGATGGATCACTTGATGATCATCTGTTCTGTTCATTCCCTCTGGCACACCTGGCACTGGCCACTGTCAGAAGACAGGATACTGAGCTAGATGGACCTTTGGTCTGACTCAGTATGGCCGTTTTTATGTTCCTATGTTCTTAACTTTAGAAGATGTACATAGCAGGATCGAGGCACGTGTGGGTGTGAACCACTTAGGCTAGTGGTAACTAAAATGAGAATAAAAATAAGAACAAATAAAAGATTCTGCCCTGCTAGAATCCAAACAGTGAAGAAATAAAGAATTTTTCCATGGGTCCATATTTATAACTTCTCCTCACAGAAACCAAGCTTACTGGATGTAGGTTCCTTTCTTCATGGTGGGAAAAGAGGAATGCGCTTAGACTTTGAACTCACACACAATGACCACTTGCTTTGAATGTGCAGGATTTAACACTTTCTGCTAGACTTCTACATTTGCGTTACAGAAGACTTCTTTTTTGTTTGATGAGTTACTTCCTTACAGGGGTATATACAGTGCAGATGTTTGCTATAACAGTATAACAGGGTACAGATAAGTGAAAACAAAGCATGCAACATCCTGCCGGTTTTTCGTGAAGTTTAAACACTAAACACATTTAACATCTACTTTGAACGATACTAAAGTACCAGTCAGCTGGTCTGGCTTCCAGCTATGAGTTTGTCAGTTCTTAGCTGACACCTACGGCCTTGGCCAGAGCTGGCACTTGGTTTACCAGTGTCACGAGCACCATGCTCTGAACTGAGCACTGGCCCCTGCTCTCTCAAACTTGCTGCAGACAGAAAAACTGCATTCTTCTGAACTGGCTGTAATAGTAAATACAAGAGTAAGTGAAATGTTCCTGTCTTCCTGTAGCTGGGGTGCATTTTTGAGCTCTCACCTGCATTTCAGCAGTGTCAGGCCCAGTGTGCAGCACCACAACAGCTGCTAAAACTCACCCCCTTCAAGATCTCAGTTACTGAGGGGAGGGGGGCGTGAGGTGCCCATGTAGCAGAGAGCTGAGATAATTCTGCTTACATGGAGAGATTCTGTAAACTGGATTTTGCAGCCCCTGCTCCCTGTGAGTGCTGAGTAGCTGCACAATCTAGCCCTTTACGTGCAGAAAGGACATTGCTGTCCCATCCCAGAGCTCACAGGGTGAGTGGGGTGCAGTGGTGCAGGCCAGGCTACAGACTGCACCAATGCTTCTCCTCCCCTTCTCCAAAGGAAAGGCACCAGCTAACAGTGAGATCGGCAGGCAAGGGAATGACATTGGTATAGATCCTGTGGGCTCTGGCAGACAGCTGGGAAAGACCCCAGTGGTGGGCAACGCACTGACAGGGACTGTGGGCTCAGGCATCATGTCTGCAGAGAGAACTAACATCCTTTTCTTTCCTTATTTTCCCCACAGAGTGGACTTCCACCGTCTAACTCCAGTAATGCAGGTAGAGCTGTATGCAGTGAAAAAGATAAAACATGATTTGATCATAAAGATGCAGCCGGAGGACTGAGTGGGAGCCTGTGCACCAACACAGCTCTGGCCTGGCCGCCCTGCCACTAGCTGGATCAGCAGCCAGGGAAAGGTGAAGACCTGGCTCACTTACTATAGATCCCACCATCCCCAGGGACTCCAGCATCATATTTCAGCATCAGTGGCAGGGAGCTAAGTAGAGATTGTCAGGCCCAACCCTCCTGTCTGAGGCAAGAAACTCAGAAGTAGAAGCTGGATTTGCTCCATGCTTGGTCTGACCTTAGATGGTAGAGTTGGTTTGCGGGATGGAGCAGGAGGAAGGAAGGGGGGCAGTGCAGGGGCGTGACCCAAGAACCATCCTTGGAGCCAGTGGATTCTGTTCCAATAGCTCAGTCATTATTTGTTGTATGTTTCTTCTCCTACCCGCCCCCCTCCCACAATTTCACACAATTCCCAGGCCATTAAGTCAACATTCTATGTCCATCTACAGCATTTGTTCATGCCAGATGGATGTTTCTATGTCATTTTTGCTGGAGTCCAATAAAGATCATGAATCAAGACTAATGCTGCACTTCAGAGTTTGTATTTCTTTCTATAGTTTGTGCTGTTCTTGTGCACAAGAATTCTCCCATTCGCCAAGGCTGGGGGAGTCCTCAGGGATGCTTTTCAGACCACTTTCTCAGGGTCAAGAAGCTTGCACAGGCAAAATGACAGTTTGGGCAGCTAAAAGAGGGTTTGTTTACCCTTCTCTGGGTGCTCATGGCTTTATCAGAAAGGTGCTGTAGGTCGCCACAAAGGCTCGTGAACACCCATTTGGGAGTGGAAAACAAAAAAGCAAGATAGGGAGATGATTAAGGCCTGGCCAGTCACCCAGTTGCATGTGCCCAAAGAAATGCTGCTGTTCTAGTTACGCCTGGTGAACGACTAATATATCAGCACAAGTGACGACATTCACCTCATAGCCACTCACTTCCTCTCACAGCTACAGCACAGCCACAAGCCCTATTACGCATTGATTAAAATACCCCCAAACACACAGACTATGCAGGGCTGGCCCACAACATTTTGGCACCTGAGGCGGGGAGCTCAAATGATGCACCCTCGCTTGGGCCAAAATTTTTGAAAGGTCTCAATTCTATCTTCTTCCTGTTCTACTCCTCTCATGGTACTGCTCTGCTACCTACCCCAATAGAGTAGAACTAACAACTTAAAATGCCTTCTTTAAAAATTTTAAGTAACACTTAACTTTCAAATGTCTGAACAGCAAATGTGACTTTTCTTGTCCACATAGTAAACATTGGAATTTTTATCTGTTTGAATAATCAAAGTGATGCTCTCTGTGCCTTCTTGATTGCAAAGATTTGAACCAAGGTCCACAGTCTGGGTGAACTCATGCTCTATTGAGATGGTTGAAAGGCCGACCAGCCTCTCCTGTGTCATTGTGGAGCATAGATATGTTTTTGTTAACTTCAGCTTGGAGAAGCTTCATTCTCCACTGGCAACTGTTACAGGAAGTCTTAGAAGTATGCACAGAGCAACAAAAGCATTTGGAAAGAGGGTGATCATCTTATTTGTGCACATATATTCCAGAACAGCCTTTGGAGTTGATCCTGCTGAAATATATCTTGAAAGGGCTTTCAGTTCAATATTGTCTCTAGTGCCCTGCATTGCTAGTGTAGGTCTTCTTCAGGTATAGTGAGGAGTTTTGGAATATCATACAACATCCCAAATATACTGCTGTGTTCCTTGAGCTGCATGAAACGTTCTTCAACTGACTGTATTGCACAATTGAGCACCTGGTTAAATAATTCAACTTTGAATTTTGTTGTTTGGGGTCTCTTTGGGGATTATCCCGTGCCTCGTAATCAAAATGTCTTCTTCTTCTTCAGTGACTCTTGTATTCTCGAATGGGTGGGGAAATAGCTTCAATGTGAAGTTCCTCTGCCAACTTCTGTGCACTCTTCAGAACATTTTGAAATTCTTCATTTGACCGGTAAGACGGTAGGTATGACTTTGCTTTGTCCAGTTGTTCCATTGCTCCAGATATATCAAGGCCAACACCTTGGAGTCTCTTGCTTACAACATTTATTTCAAACAGTATGTCATGCCACAACACTAAGCCACACAGAAATTTGAAGTTATCTATGTTTCTGGTGATTCCATTTCCCTCTGCCACTGTTCTCCCACAAACAGTTCCTGTCATAGCATTATCCTCCATAATGGCAACTATGGCATCCCAATTTGGTGTTTGATAGGCTTTATCGCCTCCACTCGACTTTCACATTGTGTAGCACTCAGTGGTTTCAGTGTCAGAGAGGATGTTCCCAGATGTTGCTTCAAAATTTGCCATTGATGAGTTAATGCAGAGAAAAATACATAGATGCTTTGAATTACATTAAAAATTCAGCAGCCTCCCTAGAAGCTGATGCTGCATCACTCACCACCAAGTTCAATGAATGAGAACTGCATGGGACAAAAAAAGCTCAAGGGTTTAACTCTCAGATCCATGTCTGCACTCCTCTGTTCTTTCCTCTCATGTTGGCACCATTATCATAGCCCTGACTCTCATGTCAGCTATCGCAATTCCCATATCTTCCAGCTTTTTAAGAAGCAAATTTGTCATACCAGCTCCTATAGTATCAATGTCAATAAATTCTAGAAAATGCTCTCTGACAGTCACCATTACAGGGACATTTTCAGTAGGTTCTGTTGTTGTTACAAAACGCACCATTAAAGTCATATGTTCCATATGGCTTATGTCAGGTGTGCAGTCCAGAATAGAGTAATAGCTTGATGACTTCAGATCTGACACAATCTTCTGTTTGACTTTTGTTGCCAGTAACTGTATGATCTCATTTTGAATTGTTTTCCCAAAGTAGTAGTGTGTGTACATTTCTTGGGTGGTGACTCTTCTTAGATGCTCCTGGAGTACAGCATCAAACTCAGTCATCAGCTCCACAATTTTAAGAAAGTTTCCATTGTTTGGCACATACAGCTGATCTGAAGTGCCACGCAGTGCTAGGTTTTGGGTAGCACGCATTCTCACAATGGCAATGAGCCTTTTCAGAACATTTTGCCAGCAAAGAGACTCTGATGCAACCTTCTCTTGATGCTGATCATCTAAGGTGGCCTTTCTCAAGCTCTTTCCACCTATGGAATGCTCGCTGGTGATTTGCTGCCTTCTCATGGCATTCCAGATTTCTACCCAGATTTTTCCAGTCCTTTGTTCATGTAGAACCCAATGGGGCTGGAACATTAGACTGGAAGAGTTTGCAACAAAACAGCGTGCAGCATTCTGGGTTTTTGAGTACATAAGCCATGGCCTCTCCACTTTGTCACCATTGGGAATTTCATGCCAGTAATGTGTTGAATGGAAACTTCTATTTTCATTGTCTTTGGGGAACATGAAGTTTTTCACTTGCTGTGGCCCATGCAGTACAAGGAAGTCCTCAGGCTACTGCTCAAGTGGGTCCACAGTCCTGGATCATCTAGACTTAAGGAACTAAACTCAGCAGCAGCTGTTTCTTGCGCCTCCACCACACTCTTCTCTGATCTACACTTTTCTTCAGGAATGTGCATGGTTACATCCATTTGAGATGGAGATATGGATGCTGCAGTAAGTGCCAGGTCACCTGCACTAATTCCTCTCTTACCAGACCAGGGTGGAGACAATCGTTTGCTGTGACACAAGGAACAAATTCTGCCCTCAGTTACATCCATACAGCTCCACTGAAGCACAGACGTTCCACATGGACAAGACCTGGGATCTTGGGGCTAGTGGAGGATGGTTCCTGCAGAAGCCAAATGCCTGCGGATGCTCCACCGGAGCCGCGGGACCAGCGGCCCCTCCGCAGGCACATCTGCGGGAGGTCCACCGGCGCCACGGGACCAGCGGACCTTCCGCAGGCATGCCTGCAGGAGGTCCGCTGGAGCTGCCTGCCGCCCTCCCGCAGGATGCCGCCCCAAGCGCGCACTTGGCGCGCTGGGGTCTGGAGCCGGCCCTGTCACAGTATAGCTATGTGAATGCCTGTATTGTCACAGTGCGTCCTTCTAGTGACTGTCACATCTGGTGAAGGAGAACCAGCACCGTGTGGTAGGATCCAAGTTTTGGGCCGAATGAGGCAATGGACCTTCATGGGGCACTCTGACAAGCTTGCACTAACTCTCCAGCACCAGAACGCTTGATTCAGGGGAGCTGCACCAGTTCGGAAGTGGATGGCTATTGCCCTGTGGATGCTGGCTACACCAGACAGCTATAGGTCCATTGTAAACCACTTTGCGGTTGACCCATCCACTGTCAGGGTTGTGGCTGTGCAGGTTTGTGAGGCAATGAACACTGATTTACTCACAGGTGGTTGCCATAAGAAAAGTTCCAGCACTACTGGTTGGTTTTCAGAGAATGAAGTTTCCTAACTGTGCAGGGCCATCAATGGCACCCATAGCCCAATACTTTGCCCCCTGCACTGGGCAAGTGAGTCAGTGAACTGAAAAGATTACTAGTCAATCATCCTGCAAGGCTTAGTGGATCACATACTGCTGAATGGAGGGATTTGGTCATCTATGAAGGTGGAGGAAGCAGATTTGCACTGCCGGTGACCCTGAAGAACCAGCTGGAGTTTTACTGCAACCGAAATTGGCTGAAATATACTTACAGGGAGGAAAAGTCAGCGCACAGTACTATTAAATGCCCTTGATCTTAAAACTGAGACTTAAGCACCAGAGCAAGAAGGGATATTAGTGAGGAGAGTGAGGGGGCAATGTAACCTCAGTTTCTGGTTCCTGACATTGCTCAGGGCAGGAGCGACTCCAGGCCCCAGCACGCCAAGCGCGTGCTTGGGGGCGGCATGCCGCAAGGGGCGCTCTGCCAGTTGCCAGGAGGGTGGCAGGTGGCTCTGGCGGACCTCCCGCAGACGTGCCTGCGGGAGGTCCACCGGAGCCGCGGGACCAGCGGACCCTCCGCAGGCACATCTGCGGGAGGTCCACCGGGGCTGCGGGACAGGTGACCAGCAGAGCGCCCCCCCACCCCTGCGGCGTGCCGCTGTGCTTGGGGCGGCAAAATGGCTAGAGCTCAGCTCGTCATGGGGGAGGGGGAGTCTTCTTCAATCTGCTCCTGTTCTATGCAGTCTGGCAGGCTGAGGGTGCCTCTTCCAAGCTGCAGCCACAGAGCATCTAGTGGCACCTGAAGATGGGAGACCCAAGCTGCATTTTGCAAAGGATAGAGAGTGTGCCCTGCTCCATGGCTGTCCTTCTCCCTGTGCCCCTGCTGAGACCTATATCCCTTTTCATGCTCCCCTCCCTCCATGCCTTTTCTGTACACGATTATTGCCTGGCACATAGTCCATGGCAATGCCAATCTCTTTGCTTTGTGCAATATAGAGGATCATCCCCACACACCATGGTTGATGGCTGGCAGCATGTGACAATCAATGAGGACTGGCTCAGGAAGGAGATGGGGGAGAGAGCAAAAAGTGGCAAAGCATCTGAGCAGTAGATCAGCTACTAAAGTGAGGCCCCCTCAGATCACAGCCAGTGCTTGTTAGGAGGGAGGGGGCGAGATCTTTGCATGCTAAAATGTGGGTTCTGTGCTGGTGGAGATCCAGGGAAGAAGCATACTCCATGCACCTGTTCATTTTCCACCAGTCATTCAGTTCACACATCACCCCTCCATGTCATACCCTGTCATTCTGTGCACATATCCCAGCACCTCAAACAGTAGCCTCCACTGAGCCAGCCCACAAGTTACACAAGGGAGGGAAATCACAGTCACAGGCCCAATCCTTCATAGGTAGAGACCAGGGCAAGGACAGGGCTTCCGTGTGTTCAGGGGATGTCCCATCCTTCTAGGCCCATGGCTCCCTGTCGCCCATTTCCCTAGGAAAGAAACTGCCCCACCCTTAGACCCCCCCAGGGCACTGGCTTTCCCCAATATCTGATTTCGCAGTTCACAGACGTAAGACAGAAATGGCTGTTGTGACAATCTAGTCTTACCTCATGCAGAAGGCAACACAACATCCTTGAATTAATTCCTGCTTTGAGTCCAATAGTTGTGCTTGATCTAGAGCAAGTCTTTTAGAAAAATAGCCACTCCTCATTTTAAACGTGCCAGTGATGGAGAATTCAGCGCAATCCTGGGTCAGTTGTTCCAGTGGTTAATTACCCTCCCTGTTAAAACTGTGTGCCTTACCTCCAGTGTGATGTTAGTACTGAATGCGGGGGTAGTGAAATATGGTTACCAATGTTTGCAATTATTGTGGGAATACAGAAAAGGACTGTGCTTAACCTGTCCCAAAGGAGCTAGTCACTTTCAGGTTAAAGAACCTGGGTAAAACAAGGGCTCAAATGTCCGAGCCCTGTAAAAATATGGAGGTGGGGGTGGTGTAGGAATAGCAGCTAGAAGGGTGTATAGTCTTAAGGGTTCTTCCTAGGTTGGTTTAGTCTGTTTTCTTCTGTTAAAAAAATAGGGCTAAATAGGCTTTATTAGGAGCCTTTTATTATTTTAATTGTTCAGTCAGTGCTGGTAAATCATCTGTAGCAGGACTTTGTTTCTGTCCTGCCTCTCCAGAGCTGCAGATCACTTGTGGAGGACAGTGTTTAGTGCACAGAGCTAAAATCACTAAGAGTGGCCAGCTGGCACGAGCAGGCAGAGGCAGAGAGACATGATGAGTGGCCAGCAGGGCCGCAGTGGAGAGGCGTGATGAGTGAGTAAGATGCCTCTTACCCTCTGTTTTAACCCTCATGCAGCAGGGGAGGTGAACGCTGCAGATGTACCTCTGAATTCTAGGTCTGCATTGACCAAGGGCAGCAACTGTGAGTGGGGTGCACAGAAGGATTGCACGTGTGAAGGGGACTTTTGGGTTGCTGGATTTAAGAACCTGAGGGGAATAGGACACTGCCCAACCTAGTTGGGGTGGGTCTTTTACTCATGGTTTATGTTTATGAAGCTTGTTTGTTGTGTTTTCCAAAATTAATGCTGCGTTGCTTCCCTCTTTTTATTAAAAGTTTCTTTTCTACACACAGACTCTGTGCTTGCTAGAGAGGAACTATTGCCTCTCAGAGGTGCCCCAGGGGGATGTGTAAATTTCCCAGGTTACTGGGTGGGGGCTCAAGCCGGTTCTCTGTTGGTTCAATGGAAAGGAACCCCTAGATATTGAACGTGGCCCTAGCTGCTGCTGGCTCCATCTGGCAGAAGGGTTACAGTTTTGGGGGCTCATCCGGGATCCTGGGTCAGTACCCCTCACAAGCACCTGGTGAGTGATTCACTAAGCTGGGAAAACAATTGTGTTTATATTTTGAGGAAAGTACTCTGTATAATGGCTAATAGGTCAGGTTTGTTGGGCCCTGGCTCAGCAGCTCCTAGCTTGGGGGCTGCAGCCTCGGCCGATGACTGGGGAAAAGCACTGGGGCAAGCATTGGAAAAGGTTGTGCTGTCCCATGCTACATCAAGCTCCTATCGTAAGTTAAGGTTATTTTCTGGGGGTCCCATCGCAATACCTGGGGAAGAGGGGTGTGAACCCTGGTTGGAACATACCATTGAAATGCTGCAGGAGTGGGCCATACCAGGCACAGAAAAGTGAAGATGTCTAGTAGAGAGCCTCAGGGGCCCAGCTTTAGATGTGATTCGCACCCTGAAGCTCACTATCCCTGGGGTCGGTGTGAAGGACTGCTGAGAGCGGGGTGGGAAAACTACAGCCGCAGGCCAGATCTGGCCCACCAGCCATTTTAATCCGGCTGTTGAGCTCCCACTGGGGAGCAGGATCTAGGGCTTGCCCCTCTCCGGCACTCCAGCTGGGAAGCTGGAGAATGCCACACTGCATGAAAAACGTGGTGCATCTAAACAAAAACTAATCAATGGAAAATACTGGCCACCAGGGTCCAAAGCCAGTTGGACAGTCTCAAAAATACCCTAAAAAAATTAAAATAAAAAAAATGATCAAAACAAATAATAATACAAAAAAAAATCAGGCTTTACAAAAAATAATTTAAAAAATAACATTAAAACAAGGTAGAGCCCCTGCCAATTACAATCATTGTAAATATATTATTAAACATCTCAAAACTAATTGGGGTTTGCCACCCGCCAGGTAGCAGCTGTAACGGCAAAAAAATAAAACCAAGCCCAATCCGGTAAAATCCCCAAATAAAAAAATAAAATAAAACCCTAGTAAAACTTAAAATAAAAATAAATAAAATAAGCCCCCAAATTAAAATGTATTAAACAAAACCCTATCGCAGCCATACAACAAACTACAATCACAACACCCACAAAAAGTGGGGAAAATACAACTGTCACTGTATCAGCTGCTGACGGGAGAGAGACCAGTAGCTGCACTTACAGCCCCACAAGCAAAAAAGTGGCCCTTAAAATTCCTCTCAGTACACACTCAAAAAAAAAATTGCGGTAAAATTAATGCTTGTGTTACACTTGTTGCGGAATTTGTCTCTCCCCGAAAACAATACTCCTACCCAAAAAAGACAAAAGTCCAATTGGTGCAACCCATCCAGGAATTAAAGCAACAAGGTGTCATTCAAAAAACAAATTCACCCTTTAACTCCCCTGTGTGGCCAGTGCTAAAGGCAAACGGCCAATCCTGGCGTCTAACAATTAATTATAAAAGAATTAATAAGGGCACCATCCCTATGGCCCCTATTGTGGCTAATCTGACAAAGGTCATATAAAAAGTGCAAGTCACATCTAAATATTTCTGAGTTATTGATTTGGCCATCTGTTTCTTTGCCATACCCCTACATCTGGACTAGGGTGACCAGACAGCAAGTGTGAAAAATCAGGATGGGGGGTGGGTGTTAACAAGAGCCTATATAAGAAAAAGATCCGAAAATTGGGACTGTCCCTATAAAATCGGGACATCTGGTCGCCCTAATCCAGACTCACAAAATGGGTTTGCCTTTAGAACAAAAGAGCAACAATGAATCTTTTGTCAGTTACCCCAGGAATATCACAACAGCCCGGCTATTGCCCATCCGTGTGTTGTGAATATGCTAAACCAGTTGAGTCCACAAAAAAGGCACAAACGTAAACACTAATGGAAACACTAATGGAAAAAGTTTTGTCACTAATTAAAAAAACAGGGTTCAAAGTAGCCTTAGGGTATGGCTACACTTACGGTTTGCAGCGCTGGTAGTTTGCAGCGCTGGTCATCCGGCTGTGTAGGAGCAGCGCTGCTGTGTGGCCACACTCACAGTTACCAGTGCTGGTGTGTGGCCACATTTGCAGCATTAGCAGCGCTGCTGGGAGTGATGCATTATGGGCAGCTATCCCAGCATTCAAGTGGCCGCAACGTGCTTTTCAAAAGAGGGGGGTGGAGTGGGGTCTAGTGTGACAGGGAGCGGGGGGAGAGAGAGAGTGGATTTTTGGAGCCAACACTGTGTGTTTAGCTTCCTGACTTGAAAAATCAGAATATGTTTCCAACCCCTTAGTCTTAATTCTTAATTGCAAACAGCCTGCAGCCAACACGACTCCCCGCTGTTTCATTCCCTCCCTGCCTGCAATCTCATTTGATTGTTTACAGCCAGGTACAGATGATCACAGCAAACAGGAGCTCTGTTTGTTTTTTAGATAAGCGGCAACTGCAACGGCAACGGAGCTCTGCACGGAGCTCGTTCACAACAAAACAAAGAGAGGCTGCATAACAAAACAGAGAGAGTAATTTATAAAAGCATTCTGGGATACACCTTATACCCTGGAGGCCAATCACAGCGCTGGTGTGTGGCCACACTTGATGACCAGCGCTGCAGCACCAGCGCTGGAATCCTTATTCCCCATGCTGAGTGAGGTGTACGGCCAGCGCTGCAGCCAGGGAGTTGCAGCGCTGGAAGTGCCCTGCAGGTGTGGCCACTTACTAATTGCAGCGCTGGTGGAGGCTTTCCAGCGCTGCAAATCGCCAGTGTAGCCATACCCTTAGAGAAGGCTCAGTTGGTGCTACCTCAGGTTACACACCTGGGCATGGTCATTAAACAAAAAGGAAAACAGGTAGATCAGAGGAAGATAAGGGCACTAGTAAAAATGCCGGCGCCTACCGACACCCGCTATTTAAAAGTACTGCTAAAAAAATTCAATTTTCTTAAACCACATTTATAAATATGCTAAAATAACTCACCCATTGTGGAAACTGCTAAAAAACAAAACAAAATAAAAATAAAAAAAGCAAAACTCTGCTTTAAACCTTTTAAAACAGAAAGCTCTCACAGCCCCAGCCCTGTGTTTTCCTAATGAATCACAGCCTTTGGTTATTCGTTTCGCAGCCAATAACATGGTCTTGGCTATTACAAAACAATAATAAAAAAAAGCTAGTACCAATAGCATGTAAATCTAAAAAATTATAAAAAGGAAAAATAAATTTTAATCCCTGTAAACGTAAGTGCCTAGCAGCCATCTGGGCAGTACAATCTTTTAAGACACTCACAGGAACAGCCCCTATTACTATCCAAAGAACCCACACTCCCCTCAAGTACATTTTGTCAGGGAAATTACTAAAAAGTAAAGTCTCAAACACCCAAATGGCTCAATAAATGCTTATCTTAGTCAACAAAGGGGTGACCACAAAAATGGTGTCCAAACCAGACATGCTAACACATGCCCTAATTAAAAACAGAAAAAAACAAAAACAAAAAACCCAACATAAATGTCCACAGGTCACTCTGGAAAAAACAATTGCCTTGATAAAAATTATTTATTATTTAAAATTATTTATTAGCCCTCCACTAAAAATATTCAATACCATGAATCAAAAAAAGCACATCTGGTTTACTAACAAAAGTGCAATGGTAGTAAAAAAAATTTGTAAAATATGCTGCCATTAGTTTTTTTTTAAAAAGTCACTCAAAAATGTCTAAATCATAAATCGGCCCAGCATGCCAAGCTCCCTGCAATTTACCAGGTTTTAAGGCAATATAAATATTCCCCATGGCCCATGTATATTTACGCTAACAAGTATCAGAGGGGCAGCTGCGTTAGTCTGTATCCACTGCTAACAGTAATTTGTGTATTAAAATATTAAATACATAATTGGTATAAAAACAGGTAAAAATCAGCATATATCATATTCAAAAAAATAAAAATAAATTTACCAGTGGGTAAAAAACCCCTAGACAATTAAAAGTGTGCCATGTAAAAGCACACAATAAAAAAATGGGTATAAAAGCCACCTGAAATAATCAGGTAAATAGAAGAGCTCGACAGCATAACATAGCAGTTGTAATCAAAGGTAAAAAAACCCCAAACATCTGTGCTAACACATCTAAGCCAACAAATAACACTACAAACCTCCCTAACCAAATTTTTAAAAAAGTTACTTAATATAGCCCATCAGTTTATGCATAAAAAACCAAAAAAATTAAAAAGGCTAAAGTAAGTAGCAAAATAAAAGTATATAAAAATAATGTTAAAACATGGGTGCAAAATTGTGTGCGGTGCATTGGAACAAGGCTCGTCCTCCCCACTGGCAATCCATGATGCACCAACAAAGGCCTGGGTCATGGCACAGGGTTCAAATTAATTTCATTAATAAATTACCAAAAAGTAAAAAAAATTCTGGTACTTATTGGTAATAATTAATTCCTTTTCAAAATGGGTAAAAGCATTTCTTACTGAAAATAACAGCACCGGGGGGTAGCCAAAAAGTTCTTTGATAAGGTAGTGTGTAAATATAGCACCCCCAAAATAATAAATCCTAACAATAAAAAAGCCTTTGTAAAAAAAAAATTTACAACAATAATACAAGCCTTAAATATTAAACAAAAGCTCCGTGTACCATACTGGCCTTAGTCCTCAGGCCAAATAAATCGCACTATTAATAAAGTGCTCCAAAAGGTAGTAAATCACACCACAAAAATACAAAACCACTAAAAATTAAAATTTAAATAAAAGATCCCTATAAAAACACCATATAAACTACCAGCTACTTGCTATTACCATATAAATAAAATAAGTCTATTAAAACAAAAACAATACTAACAGTTATTATGGGGAACTATGCAATACCCAGTAGTAAATTAAACCTATGGTTCCCAAACACATGCACCAAAACCTAAACCAAAAACTATACATTCAAAAAAAAAACCCTCAATTAAAATAAAAACCCCTAAATTATTTGTAACCCCAAATAATCCAATAAAGGTCTTGTTAAATCCACTAGTAATAAAAATAAAAATTTATATAAATGAAACTCAACTATGCGTATCTAAAATAAAATCTAAATGTTTACCTTACTCCCTTCCTATTGTGATGGCCTAAATACAAATGCATCAATACCCCAATAGCCAAGCAAAACAAAATATAGCAAACACCATATTAAAAAGAAATAGTTTTAAAGCAAAAGTTATAAATACTATAAACCTAAAAATAATTCAAAATAAATTAAGTTCCTTATCACAACTGCAAAATAATCTCATTCACAAGCAAGCAAATACTAATATAAACTTCGCACAAATAAATCTAAAAAATCTAAAAGCAATATACCACCACCAAACTGCTATATAAACAACAAATTTAAAAAAAAACTTTCTTAGCCATAAAATGTACTAAAATGCAAATTCTTAGTTTAGCATCACTTAAATACAAAATGTTTTGGGTAATGTCTAAAAATGTATCAACATATCTTTTAAAACAACAAAAAAAGTCCTTGTTCAATACTTACAAATATAAATAAATGCAATATGATTCCAGCAGCCCTGTCTATTCTCTAATCTGATGGTGTGAGAGCCTGGGTTTGTACATACATGCAGCATGTGCGTACGAGTAACAGTAGAATCCACACCAGGAAGGTGCCTTAAAGAAAGTTTCCCGGATAGAAGTAGCCCTAAAACAATCTCAAAGACTTTCGCTGAAGTATGTTCTGTCTGTGTGTGTTTGAGGCCTGAGAAACAAAGCTGTCAGCTGTAAATTGCTAAATAAGAGATGTCAAACTTCTGCTTAGCAGTGTGTGTTTTTTTCAAAGCCTACACTGTTATAGCTCTGGGTGAGGAGAGGAAAGTGTTCACCAGCACACACTGAAATGTCAGGAGGAAGCTTTGTAATTGGCTCTGAGCTTGTGGTTCGGACATTAAATAATAAACTCCTTACAGTATTAAGATGGTGACCCAGCACCAAATTATAGATTTGATTGATTGGGTAAAACAGTCACCTTCTTAGATCCTATTTAGGATTAATACAACAAATAATCAGTTCTTATTAATCTGATGAGGTAACTAATTTGGTGACATAATTTTGATTCAACATTGAGACTAATTTAATCAGGGTTTGATTTTGTTTGGGTAGTTGCATTGCTCTGTGCTTCATTTAGTTTCGTAGTACGATTAGTAGCTTCACTTTGGTGATACAGTTTGTTGGTGTAATAGTTTTAATACAATTTATAAAACTGATACCAAACAACATTTCTTTCAATAAGCAACAGGGGCCTACAACGTTGAGGATGTGAGCAGATCTCAATGGGTGAACCTAAAAGCCCAACCAGCTCCACATAATAAGCCTTTGGTTCTCACAGCCCTGACAGTCTCTTCGGGTACATCTTCACTACCAGCCGTATCGGCGGGTAGCAATCGATTTCTCGGGGATTGATATATTGCATCTCATCTAGACGCAATATATCAATCCCCGAACCCGCTCCTGTCAACTCCGGAACTCCACCAACGTGAATGGCGGTAGCGGAGTCGACAGGGGAGCCGTGGACGTCGATCCCGCGCCGTGAGGACGGTAGGTAACTCGATCTAAGATACTTCGACTTCAGCTACGCTATTCACATAGCTGAAGTTGCGAATCTTAGATTGATCCCCCACCCCCAGTGTAGATCAGCCCTTCCAGCCCTGCGCCTGTGGAGGCTGAATGTGTAAATTCAACAAGCTCACAAAACGGGAGCATATTTTCCCCATAGTGTGAGGTTCTTCTCACTCTTAGCACCAGCAGGAGAATATACATCTGGAGTCCTTGGTGATACCAGAGATGCCTTAAAAGAGGCAGGTCCTGTCCCTAGCTGCTGTCCCAGCTAGCAGGCCGACAGCCAGGCCAGAGCGGTGTCGGTGCAATGGCTCCTGCTCACCAATTCTTCCATACATGTATGAACATATCAGGTTTCCTCTTTTTCACAGCATCTAGCTCTCTCTGTGTCTCTTCATTTATATTGACACTGCTCAAGCTGTGCAGGAAAACAAGTCAAGAAAAAGTGTTAGACATAAAGCCTGAGAACACAGTCCCTTTGAAGCAGAGTTAGCCACACACCATTGGTTTCAGTGAAATCATCTCTGGAATGGACACAAAAGACTATTGCAATGAATGTTCAGACATAACTATCTGCGCCCATCTTCTTTCCCCATCCCACACATTTTTGGTCCACCCCGGCAGTCACCATCTGCACTGGATTCCCTCTGGAGTCTGACCAGGCCCGTCCTTGCCTGCTGAAGAGGCTGCTATTGAGTGACGTGCGTAACTCTCGGCCCACTTAGAGGGAGGGAGATGCCAGCATGTGACATTTATAGCAAGCAAGAAAACAGACTTCAGCGAACTTATTTGTTTCTGAATTGTTATTAATCTATAAAGTTATTGTTCTAAATCTAAATCATTTTGAAAGCTGCCATCATGTGTTTTGGTTGTAACATCCCAGAACCAAAGGCGGTGTGGGGGATGTCTAGGACTGTGTAGAAATCTGGACGTTGTTTAAATGTATTTGCTATCTCAATGCTCCACAGAACTTACTTCTATTTTTTAATTCCCGTCGGTCTTTTCCCTTCCTTTATTTCTGGTCCTTTTAGTTCTCTCTCTTTTATAGATTTGCCTTTTCCCCTTCAGGCCATTGATATGGAAATTTCAAAACATTCTCTTGTAGCTGTGGATTTAAACCTCCCACCTGGCTGGCTGTGCTGGATTTAAATGCTGCTTAAGCTGAAACCCTAGTAGCTTTTATGCACTAAGAAGATCTTAAAAACAGTTTAAAACTGCCTGACATTGTTCTGGAGGAAAAGGCAGATGTCAGTTGCCTAAGGAGCCAGCGGGACCTTCCAATCCTACCGCTATCTGTATGAGCTGCTGACTAGAGACAACCAAGATGAAGAGAGGAATGAAGGAACTGGGTTGCCATCATAGACAGAAAAAGAAATTAAGCAGAAACAATTAGGTGTCAACTTTGTATCCTTCCCCTCTTTTCCTTTGTCTATCTGTTTGGCTTTGTCCCAGAATTATTTGTTGAAATGGTGGTAAATTATTATTTGAATGCAGGGCTATTTTAATTCAATTGTGAAGCACCCCAGACTTGTATTCTCAGTCCTGCTTACTGAGTAAAATAACTGAGATTCTAACATAAAACTACACTGCCTTTGGAGTGCTCAAACAGCCACTTTATTATCCCATGTTTAAGCTAGTCAAACTGCATGAATAATAAATTTTTCAGGTTGGTGGCTGAAGAAAAAAAAAAGAAAAGGTTCATTTTGAACCAAAATCTAAATTTTTCAGGGTTTTGTTGTTGTTGAAAGAAATCAAACAAACAATTTTTTTTGGTGCCAAATGAAAATTTATTTGATCTGAAAAAAATGTTGGGTCATTTTGAGTTTTTCTTTAGTTTCTTTTGAAGTGTTTTTCACCCTCAAAAAACCAATTAATCAAATTAGCTACACAAAACATTCTAAACAAAACATTGTTTCAAAGTGACAAGACAAATCTTTTGTTTAAAAAAAGTCAGCTTTTTAGTCTGCCAAAATTAGTCACCAAATGCAACCTCCATTTGCAAATATTTTCATCCTGAAACTGCATTTTTCTGCACATTTACTATTTGAGCAAAAAATGTCACCCAGCTCTACTGGTATCACAGCAGTGTATCTCTGTCCCTTTCTCTGTGGGAGGAGACTAGGTGCTGGTTCTTGGGTGCACAGACAATAACACTGTGACCTCAGGAGAAAGAGCTTAAATCACATCACTATGTGCCAGCTTTTCCAAAGAACTTAGCACCCACAACTGGGGCTGGATGTTCAAGGGGACTGAAGTCCCATTTACCCAGGGTGCTGCTGGCTTTTCTGAAAATCTGACCATAGAAGTCACAAGCTACTGCATGCTGAGCACTTTAGAAAGCCTGGCCCCATGTGAAAGGAACACCGGTGAAAGGAGCCCACTGGTAACTTACCCCAGTTTCTGCAGTTTGCAGTTTGGGTGTTTCAGTCCTTCACACAACTGTTTCACACCTGAGTTGTCCATTGTTTTCTCTCCCAGGATCAGCTCTGTCAGTGTCTGGTTGGTGCTGAGCGCAGAGGCGAGATCCCCACAACAAGCAGCTGTGAAATGGCAACCACTCAGTCTGCAGGAGCCAGAGAGATACAAAGATTTATGACTGCTTATTTTTGCCCCATTCACTGGCATCAGCAGTTTTCATTCTAGGCATGTACAGTAAACTACAGTGCTCTGAGAGGAACCTTTGGGATTAGTCATAAATTCCAAGGCCAGAAGGGACAACTGTGATCATCTGGTCTGACCTGCAGTACAGGACGTCCCCCAAACAATTCCTGTTTGAACTAGAGCAGAGCTTGTCGACAAAAATATTCAATCTTGATTTTAAAATTGCCAGTGACAGAGAATCCACCACAACCCTTGGTAAATTGTCCCAGTGGTTAGCTGCCCTCACGGAACCTTATTTCCAGTCTGAATTTGTCTAGCTTCAACTTCCAGCCATTGGATCCTGTTATACTTTCCTCTGCTAGACTGAAGAGCCCATTATCAAATATTTGTTCCCCACGTAGGTACTTGTACACTGTGATCATGTCACCCCTTAGCCTTCTCTTTCTTAAGCTAAGTAGATCGAAGTCTGTCACTATAAGGCAGGTTTTCCCATCCTTGCATTATTCTCATGGCTCTTCTCAGGACCATCTCCAATTTATCAACATCCTTCTTGGACTGTGGGCACCAGAACTAGACACAATATTCCAGCAGCCGTCACACCAGTGCTAAATACAAAGGTAAAATCACCTTGACTCCTACTCGAGATTCTTCTCTTTATACATCCATTAGCCCTTTTGGCCACAGCATCGCACTGGGAGCTCATGCTTAGCTGATTATCCACCGTACCCCCTCAAGTCTTTTTCAGAGTCACTGCTACCCAGGACAGGGTTCCCCACCCTGTAAGTGTGGCCTACATTCTTTGCTCCTAGAGGTACAAGTTTATATTTGTCTGTACTAAAATGCACATATTGTTCGCTTGCGCCCAATTTCCCAAACAATACAGATTGCTCTGTAGCAGTAATTTGTGCTCTACATCTCTACATTGTTTCCCATTTTGCAATTTTTGTGTCATCCGTAAACTTTATCAGTGATACTATGTTGTCTGCCAGGTCATTGATAAAAATGTTACAAAGCATAGGGCCAAGAACTGTGGTGCCCCCATAGAAACACACCCTCTCGTCTTAAACTCTACAAGCCCCGGAGGGAATACTTCACCATGAGCAGGTGTTGTGTCAGTTACTATGTGTTCTATATGTGATTGTTCAGATGAGTTGAAGGGACAGGTAGATTGAGGGGCTATTTCTAGTAGGTGGGGTGATCCTAACAATATCCTGTAATGACCTGCTGGTTCTCTACTGGATACCGCCCCCTCTAGAGTGGTAAGAGGAGAAAGGACTAAGCCCTAGCTTAGTCTGGTGGAGGAAGGACCTAGATTAGTATCTCCCCAGTAGGGGGCGCTGTGTTAAGCAGAATGACGAGGAAAGAGAAGTGACATCCTGTGGACAGAAGGGATCAGGCTGGGAGAGCGAGATGGCCGGGGGGGGGGGGCGATGAGCAGCAGGCTGCAGGTAGCAAGGACAGAAAGCCTGGCAGTGGTATCCTGAGAGCCAGGGCAAGGAGGCAGGTGGGAAGGTGAGAGCTGATCAAAGAAGCAGGCTGTGGCTGGTGGGCTGGGAGCAGCAGCACCAGGACATGTGGGGTGGAGCAGCCTGCAAGCAGGAGGTGAGAGGCAATTGCTAAGGCTGGGTGACAGGAGGACAATACACAGGGACCCCGAGGAGACTAGAGACGACAGGACTGAGCTCTGGCCAGTGGGGTCGCAGACAAGCCCTAAATTGTCTGCCATGAGAAAGATGGGTCAAAAATGGCACCGGGTGCTAGCCCACAGCCGGTTCTCAGTGATACACTTTCTGGCTGGGCTGTGTTATCAGTAGCTGGGGTGATACTGCTGATTTGGCCATGCACTGCTACAGGCTGGGAACCGACTAGCTAAGCAGCAGTTTTGCAGAAAAGGACCTAGGGATTACAGTGGATGAGAAGCTGGATATGAGTCAGCAGTGTGCCCTTGTTGCCAAGAAGGCCAATGATATATTGGGCTGCATTAGTAGGAGCATTGCCAGCAGATTGAGGGAAGTGATTATTCCCCTCTATTTGGCATTGATGAGGCCACATCTGGAGTATTGCAGCCAGTTTTGGGCCCCGCACTACAGAAAGGATGTGGACAAATTGGAGAGAGTCCAGTGGAGGGCAATGAAAATGATTAGGGGGCTGGAGCACATGACTTATGAGGAGAAACTGAGGGACCTGAGCTTATTTAGTCTGCAGAAGAGAAGAGTGAGGGGGGGATTTGATAGCAGCCTTCAACTACCTGAACGGGGGTTCCAAAGAGAATGGAGCTCAGCTGTTCTCAGTGGTGGCAGATGACAGAACAAGGAGCAATGGTCTCAAGTTGCAGTGAGGGAGGTTTAGGTTGTATATTAGGAAAAACTATTTCACTAGGAGGGTGGTGAAGCACTGGAATGGGTTACCTAGGGAGGTGATGGAATCTCCATCCTTAGAGGTCTTTAAGGCCCAACTTGACCAGCGGCGGCTCCAGGCACCAGCACTCCAAGTGCGTGCCTGGGGTGGCAAGCTGCGGGGGCAGCCTGCTGGTCCCTGCGAGGGCAGCAGTCAGGCAGCCTTTGGTGGCAAGCCTGCAGGAGGTCCGCCAGTTCCACAGATTTGGCGGCAATTCGGCGGCGGGTACGCCGAAGCTGCAGGACTGGCGGACCTCCCACAGGCATGCCGCCGAAGGCTGCCTGCTTGTCGTGCTTGGGTCGGCAAAAAAGCTAGAGCTGCCTTTGGGCTTGACAATAGTAATAAGAGATATACACCTATCTTCTAGAACTGGAAGGGACCTTGAAAGGTCATTGAGTCCAGCCCCCTGCCTTCACTAGCAGGACTAAGTACCGATTTTTGCCCCAGATCCTTAAGTGGCCCCCTCAAGTATTGAACTCACAACCGTGGGTTTAGCAGGCCCATGCTCAAACCACTGAGCTATCCCTCCTCGCTAGGATGATTTAGTTGGGGTTGGTCCTGCTTTGAGCATAGGGTTGGACTAGATGACCTCCTGAGTTCCCTTCCAACCCTGATATTCTGTGAAATGACAGGTGATGATCGGGGGGAGTCCCAGCCACTTTGTGGGAAACACATTAATGTTGATGTTATTTATTCACATTACAGTTTACAGCCAGTTTGGGAGAACAGAGCCATGTTCAATTTCCTTTTCTTTCCAGCCCTTTTGGGAGAGCAGGAGTGACAGCTCCAGTTCAGGGCAGTGTGCACACATGTGGGGTTGTTACTGCCTTAGTGAGTAAAGTCATTGTTTTTCTAACTCCAAAATATGCTGCATTTGTGGTTTGCTAAAAACCACTGGATTCTGCCCTTGGCAGCACCACGTTCACATCTGGCACTGCTGAGAGACTTCAAGGAGAAGATATTGGCTGTAACCCACCTTCCTACTGCACTGATCCTGGGCCAGGTGGGGGCCAAAACAGCCTCTGGTATAACTCAGAGGAAACTGCAGAACTAAAATTCATTTGCAATTTAACACCATTAATTTGTGCTTGAATAGGGACTGGGAGTGGCTGGCTCACTACAGAAGCAACTTTTCCTCTCCTGGAGTTGACACCTCCTCATCAGTTACTGGGAGTGGACTACATCCACCCTGTTCAAATTGGCCCTGTCAACACTGGTTCTCTGCTTGTGAGGTAACTCCCTTCTCTTCATGTGTCAGTGTAATAATCCCTGCATCTGTAATTCTCACTCCATGCATCTGAAGAAGTGGGTTTTTGACCCACAAAAGCTTATGCCCAAACAAATCTGTTAGATTTTAAGGTACCACCGGACTCCTTGTTGTTTTTGATAAATAGAGTGTAACTCACAACACCACCATGTCAACAAGCACAGACTAAAGGGAACCAGCTGGTACTTACTGTAGTATCTGTAATTTGCAGTTTGGATGTTTTAATCCTTCACACAGCAGCTGCACTCCTGAATCTCCTAGGTTGTTCCACCTTACGCCGAGCTCTGTCAGGGTCTGGCTGGTGCTGAGAACAGAGGACAGATCCCCACAACAAGCAACTGTGAGATCACAATTCCCCAGTCTGTAGGATATGAAGATATACAGGGAGCAAAATGATGACTTGTTTATGCCCCATCCTCTGCATTTCCCCTCCTTGATACCTGTGTGTAACTCTAAAGTTAATTCTTAATTTAGAAACAATACAGAAATCACTTTTAGAAGCAATTACAGAAATACCCCTACAGAATATCAGGGTTGGAAGGGACCTCAGGCAGTCATCTAGTCCAACCCCCTGCTAAAAGCAGGACTAGGACAAGGACCAGGCCCCAGGCAGATTTTTGCCCCAGACCTCTAACTGGTCCCCTCAAGGATTAAATTCACAACCCTGGGTTTAGCAGGCCAAGGCTCAAACTACTGAGCTATCCCTCTCCCCTATATAAGGCTCTAGACAGGGGTGGGCAAACTACGGCCCATGGGACATTTTAAGCCGGCCCTTGAGGTCTCACTGGGGAGTGGGGTCTGGGGCTTGTCCTGCTCCGGTGCTCTGGCACTCCAGCCAGGGAGCAGATTCAGGGGCCACTCTATGCGGCTCCTGGAAGCCGTGGCATGGCCCCACTCCAGCTGCTGCGCACTCCAATGGCCCCCTCTGATGCTCTAATGGGAGCTGCAGGGGAAGTACCTGCCTGTGTAGGAGCCGGAGGAGGGACATGCTACTGTTTCCAGGAGCCATTTGAGGTAAGCGCCGCCCGGAGCCTGCACCCCTAAGCTTTCCCCATGCCCCAACCCTCTGCCCCAGCCCTGATCCTCCTTCTGCTCTCTAAAACCCTTGATCCCAGCCCAGAGCACCCGCCTGCACCCTAAACCCCTCATCCCCGGCCCCACGCCCAGCCAGAGCCTGCACCCCTTCCCGCACTCAAGCCCCCTGCCCCAGCCCTGATCCCTCTCCTGCCCTCCAAACCCCTCGATCCCAAGCTGGAGCACCCTCCTATACCCCAAACTCTGCATCCCCAGCCCCACCCCAGAGCCCGCACCCTCAGCTGGAGGCTGCACCCCACACCCCCCCAGGAGCCCCCACCAGCACCCAGAACTCCACATTTCTGGCCCCACCCCAGAGCCCACACCCTCAATCAGAGCCCTTACCCCCTCCTACACCCCAAACCCAATTTTGTGAACATTCACAGCTGCCATACAATTTATATTCCCAGATGTGGCCCTTGGGCCAAAAAGTTTGTTCACCCCTGCTCTAGACCTCTAGCACACAATTAGTACTACAGCCAAAACCCGAGTAGCACTAAATTAATTATTCTAATAGGAGCTCATCCATCCAACTACAGAAAGCACCTTCCCACTCCTCAACCCTCTCTAAAACCCCATCAAACAGAGGCTCTTTGCAGCATGCCCAGAAGGTTCCTAAATGTGGAGTATTTTGGATGGGGGGGGGTGGGGGGGGAAGGGCAAGTCCCAGAGCCTTCACAGAGGCCAACCATCCCTTCTCTTTTATAACAAAAGGGGGATCAGCTCAGGTGCCTGTGCAGACTGCAGTTGGGACAATCTGGCCCAGTGCCAGACACAATTCCTCAGATAGGCTGGTTCCAGGCCATTTAGGGCTTTATAGCTCAGAAGACCAGAGACCAATAGGCAACCAGAGAAATCCTGGAGCCATGTGCTCCCAGCAGGATTCCACGCGCAGTAAGTGACCTAGCGCTGTCTACACTGGGGCTTAGGTCGGCTTAACTAAGTCTCTCGGGGGTGTGTGTGAATTTTTCACACCCCTGAGCGACATAGCTGGGTCAACCTAACTTTCTAGTATGGACCAAACCTTAGTGAGTAAAATAAACAGAGGATCTACAGAAAATCTCTATGGGGCGTGAAGAGGCTCTGTGTGACCCAACTTCTGTCTAGTAAAATATGACAAATCTACAGTGTGATGGGGTCTCTCAGCTGTACACAGGAGGAGAGTAGGTGTTTTTGGGTGGTCATTAGATGAACCAGTTGGGATTTTTTCAGTGAAATAGTTTTTCCATCAGAAAATGCAGATTAGTCACACACTTTTTGTGGGAACGTCTCGGTGTTGATGGAAGTTCTGTCAGGAAGGTCTTTCCTAGCCAGGCTGGACTGTCAGGGCAAAACTACAGAGAGAGCAAGCCTAGAATAGCCAGTAGCCCTGTGGTTGGGGCATTCACCTGGCCTGTGTGAGGCCCAGCTTCGTCTCCTCCCAAATCAGGCAGAGCAGTGACTTTAACCTGTGCTCCCCACACCTCAGGTGAGTGCCCTAACCAGTGGGCTATTGGCTAGTTTAGCTTCTCTCTCTCTAAGAAGGTGTTTGTTTCATCACAATGCAGAATGGGGGGAAATACTGAGTTTTCACAGGATGGAAAACAGTTTCCCACAGCTGCCAGGAGTACGGATGTTCCAGTAGACAAAGCTCAGGTCACTGTTAAGAAGCACAGACTGCAGGAAACCAGCTGTTACTTACACTAGTTTCTGCAGTTTGCAGTCTGGGTGTTTCAGTCCCTCACACAGCAGCCGCACGCCTGAATCCCCCAGTTTGTTATCCGCCAGTTCCAGCTCTGTCAGGCTCTGGCTGGTGCTGAGAATAGTGGAGAGATCCCCACAGCAAGCAGCTGTGAGGCTGCAACTCCCCAACCTACAAGAGACAAATACACAGAGAGGGAAGTGATCACTTGTTTCCTCCCTGTTGGCTGTGGTTCCCTCACTGGTGTCGGTATCTGTCTGGAGAGGGTTTCATTTCCATTCTGGAGGGAGGGAAGGATGGCTCCTGCCACATGTGCCACTAGCCAAATACTTAGGGGCTAGGGACATCCCAGGTCCTCAGCGAGTAAGGGGTTAATTCTGGCTTCCTTCAGTCTGTCCTTGCACAGGTGCTCAGGGAAAGGGCTATAAAAACAGCTGTTGGGGAGCCAGTGGGTGCAGAATGGCTGTGGGTTGAGATGGCTGCAAATCCAGGCTGAGCGAGCCTCAGGCTGGGGTGGTTTATGATTTGATGCGTTTAAGTTGTTTTGCTTTGCTGATTGAGATTTGCTTCTGCTGAAATATCCTTCCTGATTACCAGAGTCTTGCTGCCGTACAGTGCTAGGACCATGGTACCACCCCATACACCTGCTGCTCACTCTGCCTCTTCCTGACTCTCAATAGAACATTTGCTGTTGCAGCTGAGTCTTCAGAGCTATGCTGGCCCTGCAATTTGGCCTGAAACTACCCCTGGGAGGATATATCACGTGGGGTCTTGCAAGGGTCTGTCCTGGGTCCAGTACTGCTCAATATTTTCATTAACAGCTTGAATGATGGAGTAGCAAGTACACTTATAACATCTGCAGATGGCACCAAGCTGGGAGGGGTTACAAACAATTTTAGAAGACAGAATTAGAATTCAAAATGATCTTGATTAATTGGAAAACTGGTCTGAAATTGATAATATTAGATAGAGACATGCAATGTTTTGCAGTTAGCAAGGAAAAATATCAAATGCACAACTTCAAAATGGGGAATAACTGGCTAGGCGGCAGTACTGCAGAACAGGATCTGGGGAATATGAGTAAACAGTGTGATGTATTTTTGAAAAAATGCTAATATCACTGTAGGGTGTATTAGCAGGAGAGTCGTAAGTAGGGCATGGGAGGTGATTGTCCCACTCTACCCATCACCAGTGAGGCCTCAGCTGGAGAACTGTGTCCAGTTTGCGGCATCACAGTTCAAGAAAGATGTTGACGAATTAGAGAGTCCAGATGAGAGCAACAAAAGTGAAAAGAGGTTTAGAAAACAAGCTCCACAAGAAAAGGGTGAAAGACTTGGGCATGTTTAGTCTACAAAAGACAAGGCTGAGGGGCAACATGATAACAGTCTTCAACTATGTGAAAAGTTGTTATAAAGAGAATGGTGATCCATTGTTCTCCATGTCCACCAAGGGTAGGACAGGAAGTAATCAGCTGAATCAACAGCAAGGGAGATTTAGGTTGGATATTAGGAAATACTTTCTAAATATAAGGATAGTAAAGCCCTGGAACAAGTCACCTAGGGAGACTGAAACCTGTGGAATCCCTGTCCTTGGAGGTTTTTAAGAACAGGTGAGACAAACACCTGCCAGGGATGGGCTACGCTTACTTAATTCTGCCTCTGCACTGGGGGATGGACTTGCTGATCTCTCAGGGTCCCTTCCAGCTGTACATTTCTAAGGAGTGGGATGGTCCCCCTGAGGTGCAGGGCCTGGGGCTGGTTTCAGCAAAGCTTTACAGTTTGGTAACCCAGCAGCCAGAGCTACCATGCTAGCAGGCACAGTCTGGAGGAGACCAGCCAGTACTTACAGTATTTTCTGCAGTTTGCAGTTGGGATGTCTCAGTCCCTCACACAACACCTGCACGCCTGAATCTCCCAGCTTTGCCCCCCAAAGGTTCAGCTCTGTCAGGGCCTGGCTGGTGCTGAGAGCAGAGGAGAGGAACCCACAACATACAGCTGAGAGTCTGCACCCCTCCAACCTGCATGAAATGAAGAGAGAATGGAAAACGAGTCATTTCTGACCCATGCACTGTGTTCCCCTCACAGATGTCTGTGTGAGTCTAGAAAGATTTGTTATTGTGGGAGTGCAGGGAGAGACGACAGCGCTGTGGGAAGAGGCCAGGGGGAATAAAAACACAGAAGGCCGTTAGTGTGGATTTCTTCCATGCACGCCTGTCGGGCAGGGTTTAGCTCTCGTTCATGTTGGTGTAACTCTGGAGCATCCCTTGCAGTCAATAAAGGCAGACTTGCAAATACAGAGCAGCTGAGAGCACAGTCTGGCCCATTATGTCGGTTATGCAGCACTCCACAAGTGACTGGTCAGTTGAAGTGAAGGGAGGGGGCAGGTTGTGGGGTCACTTTTAGTGGGTTGGGAGGGGGAAGGTCGTGGCTGGAAAATAGTTCAAACATTTTCATTGCTAGCGCTCTGGATCCCTTCTGGTTTAAGCAGATGGAGCCAGAATAAGCTCTCCAGCCCCCAAGTGTTCCCCAGGGCCATGAGCATCCATTACCCGTCCCTTGTAAGAACAGACACCCTTAATCCCAGAAGACAAACTACCTGATCGTTCTCATAACCAACCAACCCCCCACAGTGTTGAGGATACAGCACCTTTTCCCCATTACAGCCTCTGTCTAGCACAACTGGAATCCCCAAACCTCTCAGCCCCGAACCTGCCCGTGAGTGACAGACACAATAGAAATGTGTGACAGTGACTGGAATGTGGAACACCTGGGTCTTGCTTTACACAGCACCGTGACTGAGCAGATTAATGATTTTTAACTAAACGTCTGTTTTTAAGGCTGTTTCTTCCCTGGGTGAATTAAATAAACTTGTTGTTTAAGAAGAAAACTAGAAAAAACCAAGACCTTAGTCCAATGGTAGCCAAAGGACCCTTGCACAGGGCAGCAGCCAGGTTTGGATCAGAGACTTTCAAGTACACAGAACGGACTGCTACCACCTGAGATGACATAGTAACTATTTATCCTATGCATGGACCAGCCTGTAGAGAGGGAGTTTCCAGTGGGTCACACAGCTATTAACCATACAGCAGTAGAAGGTTGGATGCTATTTGACATTCAGATAGCAGGAAGTTCCCTGTGATGATGTGGTGTGTTGCAGTCAGTGGATATGTGCTGAGTGGACACTAGGATACAGTTACCGGTGTCCTGGGAGTTGTCATTTCCTTGCTTTTAAGGATTTGTGTTGAGCAGGTGCCCCACTCACCCAGCCGTAATCATTTCTAGACAAAGATGTAGTTTGTGGAGTATCCTGGCTTAATGACAACAAATGTAGGAAGGTTTGGGGGGAGGGAGAGAGAGGCCAGGAAACGGGGAGCAGGGATATTTGAAGTGGGGTTAATGGTGTGTATAGGGTCCCAGCAGATCCATTTCCACCCTCCCTAACTCCAGCACAAAGGGGCCTGTGTTCTTGGTTCCCACCTGTCAAGTGCTGCTCTGCTCTGCCTGCCCAGCCATGGCTCCTTGGAGCTCTGAAGCTTTGACAGAGATTCTTCTGCTCCCAGTCGTCCCACAGGGTAAGTCCCAAAACTGCATCACACATGGACCCAGTCTGCTCCCTCTGTGCCACAGCAAACTCCTTCTCCCAGCAGCTCTGCCCTGCGCGGAGGGAGCTGGGCCGCACACTCTTTGGTTTTGGCAGCAGCACCCTTCCTTTTCCTGCTTCTCTTTCCTCCCTCCCCACAGGCCATCTGGACCTGGATGAGAAGTTGCCTGAAAATGGAAATCCCTTCCCATCAAAAAAATTTGCATTTTTGAAAATGTTCTGCCCCAAATTGGGACAAAAATTCAAAGTATTTTATGGGAAAGGACTTCCAGAAAAATTCCATTTGGGGAGAACCAAAATGATTCCCTAGCTGCCTTCCTGGCTCCAGGGCTGCCTGGCTTCCCAGATGCCTGAGAAGAGACTGGATGGGAACCTGGACAGACCAGGAGAGCTGGTTATTGAGCCGAGGACCCAGAAAGCCTAGGGTCCTGCAGTCTCTCCAAACAGAGAGGCTGAAGCTGACTTCTCCATACTTTTTGCCACTGTTGTTGGGTCGTGTGACTGCCAGGTCACTCACTGTGCCTAGTGCGACAGCAGCTGGGAGATGTACATGGATGAAGTTCTGCAGGGTGGTCACCTATTCTAGAATCCTCTTGACTAAGGCAACGTTGAAAACCTGAAAGCGGTTCAGTTCGGCTCTTGACAAGGAAGCTGTCAACTTTTGCAAGCTCCTACATCCCAGGACAAGAGGAGAAGCTGCCTTTACATCCGGTGCTAACACCAAAAGTTCTCAGCTACTCTCCTGTTGCTGTCACCTCTGTCTGGGCAGGGACCCACATCCCTCTTCCTCCTGACCAGGGGTTTGGGCAGCCGCCTTGCAAGTTATTGTGTCTGTCCCAGAAGCAGGGGCGGCTCTAGCTTTTTGGCCGCCCCAAGCAGTCATGCGTGGGAGGCGCCCCGGAGTCGCGGGAGCAGCGGACCTCCCGCGGGCATGACTGCTTGTCCCGCGTGGCTCGGCTGGACCTCCCGCAGCTGCGGGCGGCTCGCGGGTCCGGCGGCTCCACTTGAGCTGCCGCAGTCATGCCTGCGGGAGGTCCAGCGGAGCCGCGGGACGAGCGCCCCCTCCGCAGTCATGCCTGCGGCAGGTCCAGTCATCCCGGGGCTCCGGTGGACCTCCCGCAGGCATGACTGCGGCAGGACCACCGGCCCAGCCCGCTGCCCCCCGTGGCCGCAGGGGACGCCCCCTAGATGTTGCCGCCCTAGGCACCAGCTTGTTTTGCTGGTGCCTAGAGCCGCCCCTGCCCAGAAGGTCTGACCAAGAATCCTGCCCCTGCGCTTTGTTTTCTCTCCCAGGCTGTGGCCAGTATGTGGCTGTAGCTACAAGTAACCAAATAGCTCTGGCCTTAAACAAACCCTACTATGACCCTGTTTATTTCACTGACACGCTCACTTTCTCCTTTTCCAATGCAGAAGCTCACTGTCCTGCCATGATGGCATCAAAGGAGCTGGGTGAAGATACCCCAACCTAGTAAGCAGGGCCAGTGCAACCATTTAGGCGACCGCTAGGGCATTAGGATTTGGGGGGCGGCATTTTCTTCGGCAGCAACCGTGGTGGCCAGATCTTCGGTCTCCCTGGTTGCCACCGGCATTTAGGCGGAGGGAGCTGGGGCAGGGGAGCGCAGGGAGAGCCACCTGCAGCAAGTAAGGGGGGGGCAGCACGCAAGGGAACTCCCCACCCCAGCTCACCCCTGCCCTGCCTCCTCCCCGAGCACGCCATGGCTGCTTCACTTCTCCCGCCTCCCAGGCTTGCGGCTCAGGGCGGAGGGTGGGGAGCTGTCGCAGGGGGGGGCTCCTCAGGGCGGAGGAGGGGAGCTGCCATGGGGGGGAGGGGAGGGAAGGGCGCCTCAGGGTGGGGGCTCAGGGACGGGGGAGGGCGCAAGGTGGAAGTTTTGCCTAGGGCGCGAAACATCCTTGCACCAGCCCTGCTAGTGAGTGACACAAGCTGCCTCCTTCTGAGACAGCTGTCAATCAGAGTGTGGTGGGTTGTGATGTAGGAGTGATCTGTCACTAACACAATCTCCAGAGATCCCTTCTCTGCAGCACATTAGATCCAAAGCTGGTGGGGGGTGGGCACTGCACCAGGTTCACAAGGCCATTATTTCACCTTGTGCCCTGCTCCCTACAGTGTATTTCCCCGTGAGTTGTCTAGTCTACTGTGATGATGGCCCAAGTCATGGAGCTTCCACCCCTTCCGGGGGGAGACTATTCCATGGACTATTCCAGCAGATCTGTCAGAGCAGCACAGCAGTGAAGCAGACACACTTCAGTTTTGTATCTTCCCTCCCGCTCCCCCCCCATATCACTCTCAGTGAGTTACTCATTCCCCACCCTCCTCCGAGCTGTGAGGGAGAGATGGGGCAGTTGCCACCAGGGAGAGGTGCCACCATCACTCTCTGCAGGGCTGTGGTGGAGGAGAGGCCAGTCGTCACTGATGGTGGAGAAAAAACAAAGAGCTTTGAGATGAGTCCTGTCCACCTACATACTGACAGGCAGAGTTTTGAAGCCCTGCTTGGGGGCTGGTGGGGAAAGATGGGGACAGAAGCATCTCATCCCTCCATCCATGAATCTGATGTTCTGGGGAGAGAATGGGGGTCCCTGGATTAGGGGTTTGTGGCTCTAACCCCAAACCTCCAATTATAGACAGCAGCTGCAGTAAAAGGTAGCTGATTTTGACATTCACTTTGCTGTTGCTTTTGGGGCAGATTTTCAAGAGAGCTCACCATCCAATGTGGAAGGCTTCAAAATTTGTGCAGAAAAGTGTCACAAGTTTTAAAGTAATATATAAAGAAGTCAAAGTCATTAAAGTTATATGTAAAATGGGCTGTTAATGGAAGGGTAAGAGAGTGCTCTCTCTCTCTCTCTCTTTTTTTTAAAGCCCAATATTAAAGAATTGGTTTAAAAAAATTGAAATATTTTCCCAGCTGTCTACTGTGGGCCCACCTTTGCTTAATATTTCCATTTTCCAAACAGGGCAAGCTGGGTGCATGTTGTGAGCCATTGGCAATGGTACTGGAGAGACATTGAACTCTCAGCTCTTCTTTATACCTACAGGGGGCAGACACCAGACACCAGCTATAGCTCCTGTAAAGTGCTTTACATAGAGGTCACTTGAAAATACACAGAGGACACCAAATATTACTTACCCTAGTATCTGTAATTTGCAATTTGGATGTTTCAGTCCCTCACACAGCAGCTGAACTCCATCATCTCCCAGAGAAAAATTATAACTGAGGCCCAGCTCTGTCAGGCTCTGTCTGGTGCTGAGAACAGCGGAGAGATCCCCACAGCAAGTGCCTGTGAGACCACAAAATCTCAACCTGCAGGAGAGACAAATGCAGGGCAGATACATCAGAGAGTGAACAAGGCTCATCACAGCAATTGGCAGGTGGCCCCACCTAGCATCTCCTTTCCCTGACCAATCAGAATGGGGAATGAGCCAGAATCCAGCCCTAGACTCTGTCCTAAGCCCCATCCCTTGACCAATGAGAACCAGGTTTGAGTGTGACATCCTATATTAGCCCCACTGCTTGCACTATAAAGATGGAGAGAGGGAGAGGGGTGTTTCCAGGAAGGCTCTAGGAGAGGGTTAGCAGGAGGAAAATGGGGAAGATGGAGGCAGAAGTTTAGAGGGTGGTAAAAAGGTCAGAAGAGAGGTTAATTGGAGGGTAAAAACAGACACTACAAAACAATGAGGAAAAAAGAGTCAGAGAGAAAAGGAGAGAAGAAAACTTTCAAGCAGAGAAAAACTAAAAATAGTAAAGTGTTGACCTAGTGGAACTCTGTTACATTATTTTATATCAAGTTTGATGCCAAAATGTTGCAGTAAAATACGCACTCATGGCATGTGGCCAACCCCAAAAGTTCCAAAATCATGAGTCAAGCTCCAAAAAAATCACACTATTAGCTTAAAATTCATGGGATTTTTTTTACAAATACATTTTTGGTTCTTTTTCTTTGTCTTCTGGTTTTTGAGACTGGTTTTCAGGCTCTCTCTGCAACCACAAGGGCTAGAAACTTAGCTTTCATTTTTAAAAAGCGAGGGGCTCACTTATTCACATGATTCCAGGAGCTGTGACTTTAAGAAAAACCATCAAATATAAAAATTTGTGATAAAGTCATATGATGGCAACAATATTATATGTAAGCAGAGTCAGGATGAGCTCTACCCTGACATCTGGTGGTGAATTCTGGCGAGTTGTGCAAAAGAACTTCAGGGGCTGATCTTGTTTGCATAGGCACACCCACCCCGCCTAACATGAGCCCACAGCTGCCCAAATGGTCACTTTAGCTGCTGTGGGATCCCCAGTTTCTCTGTTATTGGGGCAGGAAGAATAAACTGTTGTTACCCTGACTATATGAATCAATGACAGTGGAACTATTTTATGACAAAGGGACTGACCATCAACTAAGTAGCATTCGCTAGACAAGGGACATGGGTTCCAAAACAGTGAATTGAGAGAGAGGGAGAGGGAGAGGGAGGGAGGGAGGGAGGGGGGCCTGGGCAACCCCAACCCTCTGCTCAAGGGTAAGTAGTCTCATAGCCATCCAAGGCTGTGATCAAGTGTCTTGATGTTTTTTGTCTTTTGGACTTCAGATGAAAACCTTGTCTGTGTCTCTTGGACCTTGAAGTAAAAATATCATCTAAATTATATAAGAGCTAATTTTGATTTTATTAGAAATCTGGTTACAAGCTGCTGAGCTGAATTCACTTTGGGCACAGAGGTTCCCCTACTACAAGCTGAAATCACTGAAGAGCTAAAATTACTGAGTGTTGTTGGGAGGAGGGGCTGAAAATATATTGCTGAGTGGCTGATGGCGCAGAGCAGTTTGCAGGACACCTGGTGGAGTGGAGTGTCGAGTGGAGCATTTCATGGGACAGGTGGAGCGGCTGGTGGGATGGCTGGTGGAGCGGAGCGGCTGGTGGAACGGCTTGCGGTGAAGGCTGCAACAGAACCCCACGGAAAGGCGGGGCAGTCAGCCTCAGATCATGTAAGGTGCCCCTTAACACCCCCTGCACCCCCCCATTTCCACCCAGGCTGGGAGGTAAAACTCTGCAGATAAATTTTTGAACTCTGGGGCTGCACTGACCAGGGACAGAGACTTTTGGGCTGTGGGACTTTGGGTGATTTTTCGGGTTGCTGGACTTAAGACCCTCAGGGGAAAAGGACACTGCCAAACTTACTTGAGGGTGGGTCTGTTGCTCATGGTTTGTGTTATGAATCCTGTTTGTGGTGTTTCCCCAACATAATGCCGCATTGTTTCCCTCCTTTATTAAAAGGATTTTTCTACACTCAGACTCTGTGATTGTGAGAGGGGAAGTATTGCCTCTTAGAGGCACCCGGGGGGTGGTGTATAATTGTCCCAGGTCACTGGGTGGGGGCTCAAGCCAGTTTTGCACTATGTTATTGAAATGGAACCCCTGGATACTGAACCAGGCCCTTGTTGCTGCCAACTCAGATGGGCAGAAGGGTTACATATATATCAGACAACATGACTCCATAGGACAATGGGGTCTCTGTAGCTTGGTTAGGAATGGTAGGTGGGTATGGGAGTCATCTGTCCGGAGATTAGAGGAATAACCTGATTTTTGTTTACCTCAAAATCTTTATTGTAAAATAATGGGTTTTCAGTCCTCCTTTAATTGCAAATCTGAATGCAAACTTAATTATAGAATTGCTAGCACTGCCTCCACAAGTTTTTCCCCAGTGTTGATGCTAGGTTTTAGAATACTTCATGCTTGCAGCTACCTGAAATAATCATATATATTTAAGGGTCCTGTGGTTTTGATGCACATCTGTTTTCGCAGTACATTACCGGATGCACTAGCAAATTATCCTAGCACAGAAGTCCAGATGAACACCAGATGTCAAGATGTCTGGGTGGCGGTGGCTAGTTCATGCCACTGATCACTGCTGCCTGTGCTACCACAGCTACGCTACTATTTTTAGTGCACTAGCAAAGATCAGAGCTAGCATGAATGTGTGTATGTGAGCTCCCAGCTCCAACTGCAGACAAAGCCTAAGACTTCTAGGGCATAGAGCTACTTATCAATGAATAGATACTAGGGGTAGTGATGAGGGGTCCAAGCACAGTGTCTGATTTGAGGAACTGTGTCTGGGAAATTCAGGAAGCTGACTACCCAGGGCCCGGAGTTACCCAAGCAAAAATGCAAAGGCCATGAAGAGCTGTGGGGAGGCGAATTCCTGCAACCCCCCTCATGGATACATACTTGGAACAGCTAGCTCATGCCACTGCTCGCGCTACCGTAGCTACATCACTATATTTAGCACGCTGGGTCGATGAGAGCTAGTGCAAGTGTGTCTAGTCACTCTGGGAATCACACTCCCAGCTCTGAGTGCAGACGTAGCCTTCGTGTGGGCAAAAGACTGTGGGAGTCTCTCATGAATATGAGACTTTCCCACCCCAATCCAAGATTTACATGGAAGACACAAGAAATACAAGCCAGCCTCTGGAAAGCATTACTCTAGGCACCAGCCACCAATCCAGTGCAACTGAGTTTCAGCCACAGCACACAAAATTACTACAGACACAGGCACACCTCAGGATCAAAGCTCGTGTTGATTAAAGCAAGGTTAGTGGCTTAAAAGATGTTTATCAGCTTCAATTAGATCCTTATAATAAATATATATATAATAATAATTAATAATAATCCCTGACCTGGTCTGCATCCCCAGAGCCTGGCTATCTGACACTGCAGCCTGGGACCTGGATCATTTCATGCCTTCCAGCTGACACTGTGCCCTACAGACCCAGACTAGGCAGTTCCCGGGGCAGAGACACAATTTTATTGCCACCCAGCTTCAAATGCAAAAGAAGCTCCTTTGTAACAAAATCCTTTGAGTGCATCTACTTAATCTGAGAGACTAATGACAAGCGCAATAAGACATCCCAATAGCACAGATCTATTACCTACAGAGAGCTCAAGTTTTCTGGAGGAGTTGACAGAGACATTGACTGACATGGTGATGCAGTTCCTGAGGCTCCTCATTCTTGGAGGCTTAACAATTCACACTGACAATACACCTGATCCAATGCACAAAACTTTCTATTTGCCCTGTTCTCCTTTGGATTATCACAGACACAGCCGGTCACATCCTGACCTTTATAATGAACGTGGATCACTCCTCGATGCCAGTCAGATTACCACCTCCAAAAGAGAAAGAACATAAGAACAGCCATACTGGGTCAGAGCAAATCTCCGTATAGCCCAGTAGCCTGTCTTCCAACAGTGGCCAATGCCAGGTGCCCCAGAGGGAATGAACAGAACAGGTAATCATCTAGTGATCCAACCCTTGTCACCCATTCCCATCTAATAGCCATTCATGGACCTGTTCTCCATGAATTTATCTAGTTATTTTTTTTAACTCTGTTCTAGTCTCAGTCTTCACAACATTCTCTGGCAAAGAGTTCCACAAGTTGACTGTGCGTTGTGTGAAAAAATACTTCCTTGTGTTTGTTTTTAATCTTCTGCCTATTAATTAATTAATTAATTAATTTCCAGGCAAGAAGGTCTTATCATCATGATCCATCCTAGAGAACTCATTGATTCAGTTAGACTCACAAAGCACTGATGCCCTAGCCCAGCAGCCAAGGACTAGAAGAACCAGTGAGACATCACAGTCACTGACTGACCACAGCCATGAATACTTTGTTTCTGAAGCACTTCCTTCCCATATGGCCCTCACAGAGCTTTGTGGTTTCTTCTTCCTGTGACAGATGATGCAAGGAGGCAAGAAAACCCAAGTGCCAGTGTTGAGAACACTCAAGAAGATACAACAAAGTATCTGAACAACAAAGTTTTCTTTGCCTGCTCCTTGGCCATGGAGAAGACCAAGAGATCCTCATTCTTCTCTTCCGTAGCAACCACCAAGGCTTCATCTATGCAGTTGGACTATGCAGTTCAGACTATGGGGGTGTGAATTGCAACAGCACAGCATTCTGGTGCATGCAGCTCCCCAATGTGGATGGTCCTAGTGCAAACTAAGAGGTACCTAGCTTGTGTTAACATAGTCCTCTTCAAACAGGACTATGTTAGCACGAACTAGGTACCTTTTTGTTTGCACCTGGGGGAGTTACAAAACAGAAGTTTGGTGCATGCTACACTTCACACCCCTGTGGTCTGAACTGCAGGGCTGTGTAGACAAGTCCCAAGTCACACCCCACTGAACTATTTTGGATTGTCAATAACATTGCTAACCTAGGCCTGGTCTACACTAGGACTTTAATTCGAATTTAGCAGCGTTAATTCGAACTAACCGCTCAACCGTCCACACCAGGAAGCCATTTAATTCGAACTAGAGGGCTCTTTAGTTCGAATTTGGTACTCCACCCCGGCAGGTGGAGTAACGCTAAATTCGACATGGCTAGCTCGAATTAGGCTAGGTGTGGATGCTAATCGAACTTAGTAGCTCCGGGAGCTATCCCACAGTGCACCACTCTGTTGACGCTCTGGACAGCAGTCCGAGCTTTGATTCTCTGACCAGCCACACAGGAAATGACCCGGGAAAATTTGAATTCATTTTCCTGTCTGGGCACTTTGAATCTGACGTCCTGGCTGGACATCGGGGCGAGCTCCGCAGCACCTGCAACGCTGCAGAGCTCTCCAGCAGAGGAGTTCATGTAATCTCTGAATAGAAAGAGGGACCCAGCATGGACTGACTGGGAACTCTTGGATCTGATCGGTGTGTGGGGCGAGGAGTCTGTGCTTTCGGAGCTGCGCTCCAAAACAGGGAATGCGAAGACCTACGAGAAGGTCTCCAAAGCCATGAGAGACAGAGGATACAGCCGGGATGCAACGCAGCGCCGCGTGAAAATCAAGGACCCCAGACAAGGCTACCAAAAAATCAAAGCGGCAAACGGACGCTACGGAGCCTGCAACCACTGCCCCACCAGTGACCGTGGACTCTGACTATGGGACAGTGTCGATGGACAGTTCCTCGGCGATGTTCACGGACGGGGAAGATGAGGAAGGGTTTGTGGAGGACGAGGCAGGTGACAGCGCTTACAACGCTGGTTTCCCCGACAGCCAGGATCTCTTCATCACCGTCACGGAGATCCCCTACCAACCCTCCCCGGCCGTTAACCCGGACCCTGAATCAGGGGAAGGAGCAGTCGGTAAGTGCTTTAAACATGTAAACTTTTATTCTTAATATAACAGGAATCTGAAGTATGTGAAAAGGAGGTCTCTCTATATATGGGGATAGAACAGAAATCCTCCTGGGAGATCTCCACGAAGCTCTCCTGGAGGTATAAAAAGCCTCCGCAGGAGGTTCCTGGGGAGAGCTGCCTTATTGGGTGCTCCGTGGTAGCACAGTTTTCCGCGCCAGGCTTTCATGAGGTACTCAGGGAGCACTGACTCCCCGAGCACGGCTGCATCAGGCCCTGGTTTGTGCGAGCTTTCACGCAGCATGCGCTCTATATCTCCTTCAGTGAGCCTCCTCAGGGTGATCTCGCTTGGAGACTCCTGCATCTAATTAGGGTAATTACTGTAATGTTACGCCTGGTCCAAAGTATTTTTAAAAAATCTACGGACACACGGCATAGCACAGACTCAGCACGCAGCTGCGTGATGAGCGTAACGGAAAGCCAAAGAATATAATGGACGCTCATGGAGGGAGGGGGGAATGAGGACGCAAGGTATCCCACAGTTCCTGCTGTCTCCGAAAAGTATTTGCATTCTTGGATGAGCTCCAAATGCTTCTAGGGTCAAACACAGTGTCTGCGGTGGGTCAGGGCATAGTTCGGCAATTTGCACACACACCACACCCACCACCAGAAGTGAAAACAATCCTCTGTTAAGTCTTTTACATGTCACCCTATCTTTACTGAATGCTGCAGATAGACGCGATGGTGCAGCACTCAACACCAACATCCTTGCTCCCCCCACGCTATGGATGGCTGATGGTACAAAATGATGGAAATCCGTCCTCATCATCAGCCTCTTGGCACATGGGGAGTGCAAAAGGGCTGGTAACCATGCCGACTAGTATCAGTAAGGTCGATCAAGGGCGCCTGTCCCTAATTTTTGATGGCTGATGGTACAATATGGCTGGTAACCGTCCTCATCATTGCAACAGGGGGCTGAGCTCCATCAGCCCCCACCCTTCATTGTAAATAAAAGATTCAATTGCCCCTGGACTAGCAGAGGGATGATGGGCTCCTTCATCCACACTCCTTAATGTCCTGCCTGGACTATCATTGCAGCTGGAGGCTTCCTTCCAGTCATTTCTCACAAACAAGTCACTGTGTCTTATTCCTGCATTATTTATTACTTCATCACAGAAGTGGGGGGACAATGGTATGGTAGCCCAGGAAGGCCGGGGTAAGAACGGAATGAACAGGTGGTGTTGTTGCAGGAGCACCCCCTGTGAATAGAATACAGCTCATAATTTATGCAGGATCGGACACAGAGCAGCTGTGCTCTGTGGTTCTATGATACAGTGGTTCTCTAGTACACTTGCCCATAATCTGGGCAGGACTGATTCTATTTTTAGATACCAAAAAGGAGGGATTGACTCAGGGAGTCATTCCCAGTTTTTGCTTTTGCACCCCTGGCTGCTCGGCCAGGGGCACTTATGACAGCAGCAAATGGTGCAGTGCAAAAGGACAGGTAACCATGCCCATCTTATTACCATCTTATTACCAATTTATGGTATGGTTGATGGTACAATATGGCTGGTAACCATCTCTGCTGTCATGCAAAAGCAAACTCATGCTGCTGTGTAGCGCTGCTGGCCCGCCTCTATCAGCGGCATCTAGTACACATACGGGGACATACACAAAAGGCAAAACAGTGTCCATGGTTGCCACGCTATGGCGTATGCCAGGGAAATTCTGGGAAAACGGGCTTGAAATGATTGTCTGCCATTGCTTTCCCGGAGGAAGGAATGACTGGCGACATTTACCCAGAATCCACCGCGAAAATGATTTGTGCCCCAGCAGGCACAGGGGTCTCAACCCAGAATTCACAGAGACAGCCTAGACTCAGTTAATTGTTCGCCAAAATGTATCTTTGCAAGGAATTCACTCCCTGTTTCCCATCTCACAGCTTCCACTGTCTCCAGACCTGCCACAGCATCCCCCTCGCAGAGGCTGGCAAAGATTAGGCGGCGAAAGAAAAAGACAAGGGACAAGATGTTCGAGGAACGTATGGGCTGCTACCTAGCAGAGGCGGACCGGCAGAGCCAGTGTAGGGAGACCATCTCTCTGTGCCAGCGCTCACACAGCGAACGGGAGGAGAGGTGGCGTGAGGAAGACAAGCAGGCGACTGAAACGCTGCTTGGACTAGTGAGGGAGCAAACGGACACGCTCAGGCGCCTTGTGGATGTTCTGCAGGACCGCAGGAGGACAGAGACACCCTGCAGTGTATCTGCAACTGCACTCCCCTGCCACAAAGTCCCATACCCCCCTCAACGAAAGTAATCAGGAGGAGGGGCGGCCGGGGACGTGAATACTGTCACTGCACCACAGCACAGTGCTCAAGTACCCAAAAGCTCTCATACCCTACATTTGCCGAAGTCCTTCACTTCCACACTCACAGTAGTCCCAATCCCAGTCCCATCCCCTAACTGTGTACTTAATTAATAAAAATGCTTTGCTGTTAATTACTGTTTCCGTTATGTTTTTTCAAAGAAGACTGTGTTTGAATGGGGGGTGTGGGGAAGGGGGTGTTTAATTGCATAGGACAGTCACCTTTCCCAGGGTACAGACACGGGGGCAGGATCAGCAGCGGGTCACACACACGGTGCAGTCAGTAGGCACCCTGGTCGGTTTTTGGAGGTGGTTTCCAGGATCTGTGTGGGCGGGGAGATGTGACTTTGCAGCGGGGAGGCGGTTACAGATCTTATACAGCGGTCCTTGTCCTGGACCGCTGAGTCACGCAGCTGAGGAATCTGTATCCGTCCTCCTCCACCACAAGGTCACATATCCGCCCGCACACAGAATTCCATAAAGAGGAATGGCAGGCTCCGTTGAAAGAAGCATTCCGGCACTGCAGACCGCTCTAGGAGCAGGAGCCTGTCATTCCTTGAGTTTAGAGGCGGTCTTTACATCACCGCACACCCTACCCAGCACAGCCTGCGTCCCAGTTTCAACCCTTTCACGAAAAGTCATGAATAAAGAAACCTTTGTTAAGTAATAATGGGACATGTATTTTATTTTTACACGTGTGCTGGAAGTGGGGGTAACGGGGTGAACCGGGTATGTAACCGAAGAGGAGAGTCAACAGTAACTGGGTAAAGAAACAGGGGCAGGTTCAGCTTCTCTGTAAAGAAACTGAACAGTCACAGGTCACGCTGCTCGCTGCTCGCTGGTATTTGAAGAGTTCCTTGTCGCTGTCCCAGGCGCCTGTATAGGGCTTCATGAGCAAGTGCATTAGCGGGCAGGCTAGGTCCCCGAGGATGACTATAGGCATCTGCACATCCACAACAGTTATTTCGTGGTCCGGGAACAAACTACCTTCCTGCAGGCGTCTGAGCAGCACACAGTTCCTGAAAACACACGCATCATGAACCTTGCCCGGCCACCCGACGTTGATGTTTGTAAAACGTCCCCTATGGTCCCCCAGTGCTTGCAGCACCATTGAAAAGTGGCCCAATTTCTCAGCAGCTGACTGTGGAAGAGGTGGACGATAAAGTGCGAGGAGGAGAAAACGGCGATGATCGCAGCGGGCTCCATGCTTGCAGTGCTGTGGCGTCCGCGCTGTCACTGACCAGAAAAGTGCATGAACAGATTGCCCGCAGGCGCTTTCAAGGAGGGAGGGAGGGAGGTTGTGATTGACGGTTCAATGATGACACTTACCCAAAACCACCCTCGACACATTTCTCCCCCCAGCAGGCATTGGGGGCTCTACCCAGCATTCCAATGGGCAGCGGGGACTGCGGGAACTGTGGGATAGCTTCCCACAGTGCACTGCTTCCAAAGTCGACGCTGGCCCCGTGAATGTGGACTCAGAAATTCGAATTAGTGTATTTAGTATGGATACACAAATTCGACTTCATAAGGTCGAATCCACAAATTCGAACTAAGTTGATTCGAAATAGTCTTGTAGTGTAGACAAGGCCCTAGATGCCTCCTAGCTCCAGAGCCCAGCACCATTCGGCGTGAGGAACTGTACCCACTTCACAGAGAAGATCTTCCACATCCAGGATGGCCTCTATGGCCATCAGGGACAACACAAAACCCTCCTCAGAATAGTGTTCATTCACAAAACAGGAATCCTAGATATGCTAGAGGAAATCTGAGCCTCTGTCTATGACTCCAATCCTTGATCTCTGTGGCTAGTGCATGGCAGCAAGAGCCTAGGGGGGAGCGGGGCCTGGGGCAGATGTAACGAATCCATCACTTCCGGGACTGACCCGTCACTTCTGGGACTGATTGTGCTGGCCAATTCCACTGGCCCACAGGGCTCCCCAAAGTGCAGGGCCCGGAGCGGTCTTCCCGATTCACCGTACCTTAGGAATGGCTCTGAGCAAAAGCATCTAGAACCCCTACTAATAAATACTGTCATCGTCTGCTTTTGAGGACAGAAATCTGCTCCCCCAACCTGGAGAATGCAGTAACCTGGCCAGGACGTAAGAATCCATTGCTTGATACAACCAGCCTTATACGTTTCAAAGAGAAACTTCTGAGCTTCAGTTCATCTGCAAATTTGACACCATCAGCTCAGGATTAAACAAAGACTGTGAATGGCTTGCCAACTACAAAACCAGTTTCTCCTCTCTTGGTTTTCACACCTCAGCTGCTAGAAGAGGGCCTCATCCTCCCTGATTGAACTAACCTCGTTATCTCTAGCCTGCTTCTTGCTTGCTTATATATACCTGCCCCTGGAAATTTCCACTACATGCATCCGACGAAGTGGGTATTCACCCACGAAAGCTCATGCTCCCAAATGTCTGTTAGTCTATAAGGTGCCACAAGACTCTTTGCTGCTTTTACAGATCCAGACTAACACGGCTACCCCTCCGAAGCCTTACAAGTGAATGCCCAGTATCATTAGGTCTCCTATTTCTGAGCAATCTAGTCAAGCAGTTACTGAACATTTGCATCCAACTTCACTTGTCCATTGGCAATATCCAGCTGGGTTTTAAGCCTAGACACAGAACAGACACGGCACTGCCAAGGCTGATGGAGAACCTCCTCCTGTCCACAGGCGAGAGGATTTTTGAAGCTTTTTACTGTCAGGGTCTGCAGAATGGGGACAAAGCCTACTCTTGTTGGAGCCAACAGTTAAATTTGGAGATGGGGTGGAGGAGCACCTTAGTATAGGGATGTTGTGTGCAGCAAAAACTGCTTTCAACAGGCTGAACGATGACGGGAGGACATGGGATGGAGAACTGAGAAGATTCAATGGCAGCCTGGGTGTAGGTGAGGGGATATGAGGAAGTATAAATCAACAGTGAGGTCACAAGCCTGAATGGTGGGGGAGGATCAGGGATGGAGGGAGGAGCAGGAGGGGATCAAGGCAGCAGGAACTGACTTAAATGAATCTTATATTATTTTGTCTCCAGTTGGCTCAATGGGGTGGGAGGTGAATTCCCTCAGTTCTATAAGTGCTTTGAGATCCTCAGCTAGACGGTGCTCTAAGAGGGCATGTTATTTGGCTTCAGGAATAGAGACTGTTCCTGTCCCTCCCACCACCTACCCTACAGAGCAGGGGAGAGGAATGAGAAGTGGATGCGGGGGTGACTGCAGAGAAGGAGAAATTGTTCATAGAGGGATCAGAGCTGTCCTGGTTTGCAGGTGGTGATTTTCCTTCACTGCAAGGGTCCTCCTGGGTAGTGCCTCCTTCTTGCTCTCACATGTTTGAGGGTGGGGAGAAAGTGTCCCCAACTGAGGCATTAATAGGAGAGACTCAGATTTTAACCTCACCACATACCTGCAGGAAGTTTATTGTACCCCATCCACGCCTCCTGCCAAGGTCTTTACATAAAGGAAACTGGTCAATACTTACACTAGTCTCTGCAGTTTGCAGTTTGGCTGTTTCAGTCCTTCACACAGCAGCTGCACTCCCAGAGCTCCCAGTTGATTACCACTCAGGTCCAGATCTGTTAGCAGCTGGTTGGTGTTGAGAGCAGAAGAGAGCTCCCCACAACAAGCAGCTGAGACTTCACAAGCCTTCAATCTGCAGGAGATAGATGCACAGATTAGAGAATGAGCACATCTGACTATCCAGTCCTCTCCTCTCAATTGAAATTCCAGCATGGAAAGCCAAGAAGCATTTACCATAGTCCCCATGACCCTTAATCTAAGGATTTGCAACATATCAATAAACAAATGCATAGAGACTGGTGAGGAAAATGAAGAATAATGGAATTGTATAGGAAGCCAGTTGTAAATTATAGTTTCTCTTTCTTGTAGACTAAAAGTCTCAGTGCTTTAGAAAGAAATATCACCCAGATCAAGGAGACTATGACCAAAATAGACAAACTGAAGATACATTATCCTCTTGTATCAACCTAGCTGCATTTACACCAGTGGTTGAATTTTTAACTTATTTTTATTTTTATTGACTTTTCCACACCTATGAGCCTTGTAGCTATGTTGACCTAAATTTTAAGTGTAGATCAGGCCTTAAACATGATGGATAGATACTGAGGGCTTGTCTATACAAGGACATTGACCAGAATAGCTCCCTGTGGGACACACTCTTCCAGAATCAAAGTCTCTTTTCCTTTAAAACAATTACTCTGCTTTACCAGCTATTGGGATTCTCATCTGTTGCAAGCTGCAGAGTTGTCCATTAACATCCTGGGGATCTCAGAGGCATAAAGGTGGTTTAAATCCACTTAGCTCCACCCTCCCTCTGGAATGTGAGATCTTTGTTGCACCTCTTAAAAGCTCAGCAATGAATCTTAACCTTGGTGTTGGTAGCAGTGGGATTGTAAAAGAAAAGTTTACACTGGGGTCCTTCTACGGGCATCTGTTATGTCCATTAGCCTGTGTTCCACAAGTGTGTGTTCAGCTAAGCTGAAGGTTAGGGTAGAGCATGGCTGCATTTTCAAGGGGGCTGGTGAATCCCGAAATGCGGCTGTGAAACTGTTCTCGGTGAGCTTGGAGGGGCCAGGGGAAGTGCCTAGCTTCTATTTGCAGAAGCTGGGAATGGGCAACAGGGAATAGATCACTTGATGACCTGTTCTGTTCATTCCTTCTGAAGCACCTGGCAATGGCCACGGTTGGAAGACAGGATACTGGGCTAGATGGAGCTTTGGCCCTAACTCAGCACTGCCGTTCTTATGTTCTTATGTGGTGTAGCTATGAGGAACCCCAAATGTGGGCCTAGTGTAGAGAAAGGAGCTCTACACATCTATCGGCAGGATAGTAGGCTCAGAGAGGTGTGAAGTGGCCCATTCATCTCAATGAGACATTCTCAGCTGAATGAGAACACGGCATGGAGATGAAAACAGCCTGAAACAATAGCTCCGAGAGGTGTGAACTGCTCCATTCATCTCAGTGGGAATTCTCATCGCCCACTCCATCAGGTATTTAGCATTATGGTTTACTCATGGGAGGCAGGAAGAGGGGCTCAGACCCCCAGAAGTTTCATACATAAGTAACATAGACTGGGGTTTGGCCTATAGGCTGATTTAGTGTCCAACAGACAAAAGGAAGTTTCCGGCCCTCATGGCAACAGAGATCACCAATGTGAGCCAAGTTTGTAACAGATACATTGAAGTCAGCCTGAGTCTGCAGAGAGCCTGAAGCAATCACTCAGGAATGGGAACTCTCCTGTCCCCCAGTAATCTGACTGTACTATCAACTTTATTGCTCGCCAGTGAGATTTCAGTGCCAACATCAACTACTGAATCAATTATCATTGTAGCGGGTAGAATTAGGGGATTAGGGGATGGGAGCGAAGCCTGCTGGGTTGGGAACTGGAAGTTGCTGCAGGGAAGGAAATACAGAGAACACACAGGAGACAGCAGAAGAGAAAGCAGAGAGGGGAGGATAGAGAAGGAAGAGAAACCAAAGGCAGAAAAGCAATGGGCTTAAAGGTGAGCAGATTTTTCCACTGATGATGAATGCAATAATAAAGCACTAATCAAACAATAAATAGTAACAAAACATTTAGTTACTACATAAAGGCCATATTCTCAGCTGGATCTCTGTCATGAGGGGGGCATTCCACTGTGCATCACAGAGAAAATATAGTATTTATAGCCTGACCTATGACTATAGGTAACCATAGAATTCAACACTCTTCAAGTGAGTTTGACACCCCGGCCTTACATGCTGGAGCATCTATGTACCTTTCTCATGAACACTCTGCGGGGCTTACAGTCAGTCCTGCCTCCCTAATGAATCTTAAGACTGTGGCCACCTTCTCTAAGACTATGACATGGTTATCAAGTGGCATATTGGTTACTGAAAAATTAGGCCCATCAATTGCTGGAATGTCACAGGTACCTGACGTAACCCAGAGAGCCTCGTCTATTATTAGAACAGCTACTGCAGTGGCTATTGTGACAATAGTGACTAAATGCTTTTCTATTACCCAGAGGGGCTGTGTGTCAAAGGTCTTTCTACAAACTCCTGCCTTCCCTCTGCTGAGAATAGTTTCACCTCCTACTGTGAGTACCTCACAGGCCAGACACACCTCAGCCAGGCAGGAGCTGAAAACAGTGAATGTTACAGTTCACACGCTGAGATGGCTACTCAAAAGGTGCACAAGGGGCGGGGAGACCACAGGAAGCCTTGTTTATAGGTTGGGCGTAATAATAGCTGCCTTTTATTCGATGTAAAAAAATTAATTGAGCTACTTTATAGAATAGACTGCTGAAGCCAATACAGGCCTCTGTTTTGGCTTCACACAGGCCATGTGCATGGCTGGAACAGGAGCTTACCATGTGGCACAAGGGGTTTCCATGACGATCTGATAAACCCAGGGCAGTGGGTTGATTTTGTCTGTGTACGAGAAAAGAACAGACAGAAATACCACAGAGCGAGAGACAGAAGGGCAGAACAAGGCACCCGAACAAGCACTGGAGATGTTTCCCTAAGAAAAAGCCCAGAGAGAGCTTGTGGCATCTCTGTGTTGCTGAAAGAGGCGTGAGCTTTGAGCAAAGAAACTACTTCCTGTTTGATTCTTCCTGTGTCTGAGGAAATGGGACTGTGTGCAGTCTTCATAAACAAAACTGAATCAAAGATCAAAGATACCTGGATCCATCACCAATTTCTCCTTCTAGCAAACAATACACAGGACCCCAAATTTTGGCTAAATGCTCAAGTCAAAAAGGGATGACACCTCCCTCTCCTTGTGTCTTGTGCTGAGCCCCCCCCATAAACACAGTCTCCTTCTTCTTTCCCTACGTTAGGGGCAGAAGACTCACTAAAGGATGCAGGGAAGAGCAGAAAGGAGCCATGATAAAATACACCTGTATGTAATGGCCAGCAGAGGTGACTGGGTAAAACAAAAGAACATGCTGTACCTCCTGAAGGGGGGTTAGCTGCAGGCAAATTCCCCTCCCTTGGCACATGAAGGAGTTATAGGAAAAATTCTTCCTTCCTGAGACAGAATCCCTCCCACAGTTCCCCTGAGACGCACATCGTTCTCAGCGTGGGAATGTGTCTATAAGGGACGACTGGGAGATATAGGGTCATCAGGCTCCTGGGGCCTAATTATTTTAAAAATAATTAAAATGATGATAAAGCGGGGCTTTTATCAAAGCGATTAAGATTCTGCAATAGTTTTAAATGCCAGGGACACATTAGGAATCATTTATATATGATGATTTATCCTTCAGATTCAGGGGGATTGGAACTACTGCTCCAATATGTGCCCATCTTTATTGATAAATTCCATTTACTGAATGTGACAGGCTAGCAGACTGTTGGGAGCCACTGAGACACCAGGGGCTGGAGGGACACTCAGTGTTCAGCCTCTTCTGGTATGTCTACATTGCAGCGAGTCCCAGGGCCTGGATTAACTGATTTGGGCTTGCAGGGCTTGTGCTACAGAGCTAAAAATAGCAGCGTAGATGTTCCTGCTTGGTCTGAAATCCTGCTCAGGGGGTGGATCTTAGAGCTCATGCTCCAGCCTGAGCAGGAACACCTATGCTATTATTTTTAGCCCTGTAGTATAAACCTGGATCAGTTGATCTGGGATCTGAGACTTCACTGCTGTGGGTCTTTTTTGCAATGTAGACACCCCCTTCATGTACCTGCAGGGAGCCAACATCTTACACCATCCTCACACTCCATGGATTCCTTTACAGAAAAAAAGGGTAAATACTCACCCCAGTTTCTGCAGTTTGCAATTTGCATGCCTCAGTCCCTCACACAGCAGCTTCACTCCTGATTCTCCCAGGCTGTTTCCTGCCAGGCGCAACTCAACCAAGGTCTGTTTGGTACCAAGAATAGAGGAGAGATCCTCACAGCAAGCAGCTGTCAAATGGCAATCAGAAAACCTGCAAGAGACAGGTAAGCAGAGAGGAAAATGAGACCTTCTGTCTGTCCAGTCCCTGCTGTGGGTTTCTAGAAAGATTCTTTTATTTGGGAGTGGGAGTGGGGAGGGGGAAATCACAGAGCTGTAGTAATGGATGGTGGGGATCACATGATCATGTGTGGATTTCAATCCATGTGCATCTGTAGATCTCATTGATCCTGTATTCCACATATGAGTGTTTTCTATCTCTGAGCAGAAACACTTGGGCATCTGATAATAAGAAAAGACAGGGGTGGGGAGGGGAATCTCACTGGGAATTAATGCTCCTGCTGCTGCACTGGAAGGTCTATTATAGTTTTGTGGATGGGAGGAGCCTTTTCTTCTCTCTTGCTGCATCTTTTCAATTGAGGGCTCAGCAAATAAGACACCATCTATGGTAGACTTAAACATTCAGGATTCAGGGATGGTTCCACTTTACCAAGTCTCAAGTCCCACCCCTCTCTTGATCATACAGTAGAAGAGGCTGGAATTTCCCTAGAGAGCCCAGTCTCAGAGGGCACTAGACAGAGGGAGGTCTCTCTTTGCCACATCCCTGAACAAGAACCTACCAGCCTTCTGCTGATAGCCTGAAGAATAGATAATGTTAGCAAGGGGGGCTCTCTCTACCTCCGGGAGAAGAATGCTCCTGTGGACCTTGGTACCAGCTCCTGGTGACACAGGCACTGGCACATTTCAGAAGAGACAAGGGTTCTATAACCCTCACAGCCTCATACTGCCCAGGCCAGGTATGGCTCTCAGCTCAGGTTCAGATGGCCAAAGCCGACTGCATTGGGCTGACTGGGCATGAGGCCACATGCAGGAGCAGGGGGCTCATGTCCTCCTAGAGTCATATCAACCATCTACCCGTGGAAAGGGGTTCTGGCAGGGTGCAAACAGGTCCACATGGCACCCTCTATTATCCTCACAGAAAAACAGTTTGACTGACTCCTTCATCAGCCTCTCAGGAAGTCCCATCCCTGTAGCCCTAATTATGCGGTTCATACAGGGCTTGACAGTTTTGAAATCCTGTGTCAGAGAGGTGTGTGTGTGTGTGTGTGTGTGTGACCGTACAAAATTACAAAGCCCATTTTGTATTAGTTGTTGAACACATGTCTGAACTTGCCCAGGACAAGCCAGTGAACAGCATTTCCTGAGCAGGAAAGGTGCTTGACAGGCAGTTGAAGGACTGTCACTGAGAAGCCATCAGGACTATGCTCTGGAGTCATTGCCTGTGTTTGTCTCAACTTCTGGCCCACCCCCATGGAACAGAGGGGCCACAGGCAGGAAAAGCATGACTAGGAGAGGGTGCAGGGGCAACCCAGTGGGTCACATGGCAAGGTGACAGAGACCCCAGAGCTGCTCTGTTCAGGGGATGGGTATGACCATCATGACATATAAGCAGGATATACAGTAGCGAGAGAGGGCAAGAGGGACTCTGCCCAGCCTGAACCCCTGACATGCCTCGGACTTGTGGGAAGGGCCTGATAAGACTCAGGGAGGAGGGATCTCAGGACTTCTGTTGCTTTTCAAAGACCTGTAACCCCTGAGTGCTTTGAAGACAAAGTCTCTGATTAATAAGCCCCTGTGCCAAGCCTGTGTTCCTTGCTTTCCTGCCACATTATCCCTGAAGGTGACAAGCTAGAAGCCCAGAGAACCCACAACCCAGGTGGAGCGCTGGAGCAGGGTGTGAGTCTGACTGGAGGTGGGACTTGGGAGATCTCAGACACTGATTTCAGGGCCTAGGGCAATGGGAAGGCAGCGCCTCACATTCCAAGGAGGGACATCAGACAAGAGGGCTGAGGAATGACCCCAAAGATCCAGACCTGGAAACAGGGACTAGACCACACCCAGGCTCACCTGGCTTAGAAGCAGGTGTCACCCAGTGATTGGGCCCCACTCACAACAGCCTGGCAATCCTCCAGAGTGGTACTGGGCCAAGTTGTAAAACCTCCATTCCCCGGTGTCATGGGATAAAGCTGATGAAACCTCCTTTTGAATCACTTGGTTAATGGAGCTTAATTTCCTTACATGGAAAGTCATTTTCCTACCAACAGTGATTCTGGCTCAGAGTGAACAAGCTTCAGGCTCATGTGACTGGTCCATCGTGTCACATTTTACGAAGCTAAGGTGATAGTATAGACTCCTCTGAGATTCCTCCCCAGTGTGTCTTGAACTTACTAGTCTATCCATCCTGATAATTTTTTCCCTCATGCCTGCATGCCCATCTGAGTGGGGCCTTTCCCCAGGGACTTGATGTTCTATTTGGGGCAAATTAAAGCCCTTGGAAATGCCAACCAACATTTTAGAAAAAAAAACACCTTTGTTTCATTTGAAACCAATTTGACACATTAGCTCATAGACTCATAGACTTTAAGGTCAGAAGGGACCATTATGATCATCTAATCTGACCTCCTGAACAACACAGGCCACAGAATCTCACCCACCCACTCCTGTAACAACCCCCTGACCCAGGGGTCCCCAATGCGGTGCCCGCGGGCACCATGGCGCCCGCAGGGGCATCTAAATGCGCCCACGTCCTGGACGGCGGTGGAGCACCCACCAAAATGCCACCGAATTTCTGAGGTGTTTCGGCGGCGACGCCTCTCGATGACGTCACTTGTCGGCAGCAAGTGACATCACCAAGAGGCGTCGCTGCCAAAATGCCACAGAAATTTGGGAGCGACGCCTCTCGATGACGTCACTTGCCGCCGACAAGCGACGTTATCAAGAGGTGGCACCGCCAAAATGCCGCAGAAATTCGGCGGCATTTCGGCGGGTGCTCCACCACCGCCACGGTCCTTCATCTGGCACCCGCCAGACGAAAAGGTTGGGGACCACTGTCCTGACCTATGTCTGAGCTATTCAACTCCTCAACTTGTGGTTTAAAGACTTCAAGGTGCAGAGAATCCTCCAGCAAGTGACCCATGCCCCACGCCACAGAGGAAGGTGAAAAACCCCCAGGGCCTCTGCCACTCTGCCCTGGGGGAAAATTCCTTCCTGACCCCAAATATGGTGATCAGCTAAACCCTGAGCATGTGGGCAAGACTCACCAGCCAGACACCCAGGAAAGAATTCTCTGTAGTAACTCAGATCCCACCCCATCTAACATCCCATCATAGGCCATTGGGTATATTTACCACTAATAGTCAGAAATAGTTGGAAACCTTCATCTAATTAAAGTCTAAACTTCCTGATGGCCAGTTTATAACCACTTGTTCTTGTGTCCACATTGGTACTGAGCTTAAATAATTATTCTCCCTCCCTGGCATTTATCCCTCTGATACATTTATAGAGAGCAATCATATCTCCCCTCAGCCTTCTCTCAGTTAGGCTAAACAAGCCAAGCTCTTTGAGTCTCCTTTCATAAGACATTCCTCAGATCATCCTAGTAGCCCTTCTCTGTACCTGTTCCGGTTTGAATTCATCCTTCTTAAACATGGGAGACCAGAACTGCACACAATATTCCAGATGAGGTCTCACCAGTGCCTTGCATAACAGTGCTAACACCTCCTTATCTCTACTGGAAATACCTTGCCTGATGCATCCCAAGACTGCATTAGGTTTTTTCACAGCCATATCACATTGGTGGCTAACAGTGATCCTGTGATCAACCACTACTCCAAGGTCCTTTTCCTCCTCTGTTACTTCCAAGTGACGCGTCCCCAGTTTATAACAAAAATTCTTGTTATTAATCCTTAAATGCATGACCTTGCACTTTTCACTATTAAATTTCATCCTATTACTCTTACTCCAGTTTACAAGGTCATCCAGATCTTCCTGTTTGATATCCTGGTCCTTCTCTGTATTGGCTATAGCTCCCAGCTTTGTGTCATCCACAAACTTTATTAGCACGTTCCCACTTTTTGTGCCAAGGTCAGTAATAAAAAGATTAAATAAGATTGGTCTCAAAACCAATCCCTGACGAACTCCACTAGTAACCTCCTTCCAGCCTGACAGTTCACCTTTCAGTATGACCCGTTGTAGTCACCCCTTTAACCAGTTCCTTATCCACCTTTCAGTTTTCATATTGATCCCCATCTTTTCCAATTTAGCTAATAATTCCTCATGTGGAACTATATCAAATGCCTTACTGAAATCAAGGTAAATTGGATCCACTGCATTTCTTTTGTCTAAAAATTTTTCCCAAAGGAGATCAGGTTGGTTTGGCACCATCTACCTTTTGTAAAACCATATTGTATTTTGTCCCAATTACCATTGACCTCAACATCCTTAACTACTTTCTCCTTCAAAATTTTTTCCAAGACCTTGTATACTACAGATGTCAAACTAACAGGCCTGTAGTTACCCAGATCACGTTTTTTCCCCTTTCTTAAGAATAGGAACTATGTTAGCAATTCTCCAGTCATATGGTACAAACCCTGAGTTTACAGATTCATTAAAATTCTTGCTAATGAGCTTGCAATTTCATGTGCCAGTTCTTTTAATATTATTGGATGAAGATTATCTGGGCTCCCTGCTTTAGCCCCCTGTTCAAGTTTGGCTTCTACCTCGGATGTGGTAATATCTACCTCCATAGCCTCATTCCCATTTGTCATCCCTAAGCTCCTCATTAGCCTCATTAAAGCCTAAGGAAAAGTATTTGTTTAGATGTTGGGCCATTCCTAGAATATCCTTAACCTCCATCCATCCTCAGTGTTTAGTGGTCTCACTTCTTCTTTCTTTGTTTTCTTCTTATTTATATGACTATAGAACCTTTTACTATTGGTTTTAATTCCCTTTGCAAGGTCCAACTCTACATGGCTTTTGGCCTTTCTCATTTTATCCCTACATGTTCTGACCTCAATCAGGTAGCTTTCCTTGCTGATCCCTCCCATCCTTGTAGGCTTTCTGTTTTTTCTTAATCACCTCTCTGAGATGCTTGCTCATCCAGCTTGGTCTATAACTCCTGCCTATGAATTTTCCCCCCTTTCTTGGGATGCAGGCTTCTGATAATTTCTGCAACTTTGACTTGAAGTCACTCCAGGCCTCCTCCACCTTTAGATCCACAAGTTCTTCAGTCCAATCCACTTCTCTAACTAATTTCCTTAGTTTTTTAAAGTTAGCCCTTTTGAAATAAAAAACCCTAGTCACAGATCTATTTTTGTTTATCCTTCCATTTAGTTTGAACTGAATTAGCTCATGATCGCTGAAACCAAGGTTGTTCCAACAACCATTTCTTCTATGAGGTCCTCACTACTCACCAAAACCAAATCTAAAATGGCATCCCCTCTTGTTTGTTCTTCAACTACTTGGTGAAGGAATCCATCAGCTATTGCATCCAGGAAAATCTGAGCCCTATTATTATTACTAGCACTTGTCCTCCAGTCTATATCTGGGAAGTTAAAGTTTCCCATGATCACACAATTTCCTCTTCAAAAGCTCTTCAAAAGGCCAGGAGGAAGTGGTCCCATTTTTACAGTTAATTCTCTTTACAACAGTAGATCCTCAGAGTTACGAACACCTTGGGAATGGAAGTTGTTCATAATTCTGAAATGTTTGTAACTCTGAACAAAATGTTATGGTTGTTCTGTCAAAAGTTTACCACTGAACACTGACTTAATAGTTTACTATGAGTGAGCAACTGACTCTGAAACTGTACTATGCAGAAGAAAAATGCTGCTTTTAACCATCTTAATTTAAATGAAAAAAGCACAGAAACAGTTTCCTTACCTTGTCAATTTTTTAAAACGTTCCCTTCATTTTTTTAGTAGATTACATTTAACACACAGTCACATAATGTGTTTGCTGCTGCTTCTTTTTTTCTTCTCTGCTTCTGCCTGATAGCATACTTCCAGCTTCAAATGGGTTGTGTGGTTGACCGGTCAGTTCATACCTCTGGTGTTTGTAACTTTGAGGTTCTACTGTTGTTTATTTTTACACAGAGTTTTTCCATTCCCTTTACTTTGCAGTGAGAAATCAATGCATATTCCTCTGGTCACCCTCAGTCTGCTGTAGAAAAGGGCAGTGTATTTGCCTAGCTTCACAGATCACATTGGGATTGGTGTCGGCAAGAATTTGCTCTGTGGATAAAGGTGGCTGTGATGCCCCGTACATGTGCCGTTGTTGGCAAAGTTTGAGGTTTCAGTGTTTGGGCTTCCATTGTGTAGCAAACTCTTCCTTCACAGCCAACATATAAACAGTTCCTGGACAGAAGGCTTTGTCATGCTGACATTGAAGTTACTGTGACCTGCCCCCAGCCTTGTAGAAAGAGATTAAAAAATGCTGGGTTTTTAAAAACAAATCCTAAACTGTCATCCCTAAGCCTGGAAATTACAAATTCAGGTTCTACTTTAAAGTCAGTTGAACAAGGATTGGAAATCAGAGAAATGTGCAAACCCAAACTGTCTGGACCCTGTAGTACCACCCTGGGAACAACCTGAGATCCTGGAAAACACTGTTGGGGATTAAGTCCCTCGCCGCCTCACCAGCTTTGCTTGTAAAAAGCAGAGATGGAGCCTAGCAAGCAACCTCATTTTTGCCAGTGGAAGATGAAAAGTTGGGTAAGGGCAGCAGCACTTCCCTAAAGGAAGATCCCTGGTACCTGCGCCCAGAGGACTGGAGCACAATGGATCCACATGTCAGGCCCTATAAAACACGGATGGGGGTTGGACCAGCTAGCTGCCCTCAGAAGAAAACGGAGGGGAGGGGAAAGCTCACCACCCTCACCCAAAATTCTAAGGGTGCAGGAGAGAAGGAGCCATGGAGGCCACTGGGGAGCTGGATGAGGTGTGGGGCCACGAGGCTGTAGAGCAGTAGGACAACAGGGTGAAGAGGAGATTAAGTGAAGTCCGTTTCAACTGCGGTTTGAGGAAGGCTGAGGGGAATTAAGGCTACTCTGGAGTTGCAGAGGGTTGGTGGGAATTCAGAGCCATATGGGGTTTGGTGAATAAGGGCTTGTGGCCGGGTCAGCCTTCGCAGCAACCCCTTGTGGTCCACCATGGTACAATTCACCATGCTTCTGTTTCCCTTCAAGATCTTCAATGGTCAGCTGCTACCTCTAATGTGACCCGGTCTGTGGTGACTTAACATCCCAGTTAAATCTCACACCAAAGTTCTGCCTCTGCTAGGATAGCCAAGTTCCAACACACATAACACAAAACCAAAAGGGTGAGTTGTCCATCCCAGCCTATGGCTGGACCAAGCCCTTCTATTTGCTCTATCTTTTCTACTTAACCCACACCTGGCCTCCCTGTTTCAGGCTGCTGTTCCCTCAAGGAGGCCCTGATCTGCAGCAGTCTGACCCAGCTTCCTGGCTCCAGACAGGTTTCTCTCACTGAGGCCTGGTCTACACTAGGACTTTAATTCGAATTTAGCAGCATTAATTTGAATTAACCGCGCACCCGTCCACACCAGGAAGCCATTTAATTCGACCTAGAGGGCTCTTTAGTTCGAATTCGGTACTCCACCCCAACGAGGGGAGTAGCGCTAAATTCGACATGGCTACGTCGAATTAGGCTAGGTGTGGATGCAAATCGAACTTAGTAGCTCCAGGAGCTATCCCACAGTGCACCACTCTGTTAACGCTCTGGACAGCAGTCCGAGCTCAGATGTTCTGATCAGCCATGCAGGAAAAGCCCCGGGAACATTTGAATTCCTTTTCCTGTCTGGCCAGTTTGAATCTCAATTTCTGGTTGGACATTGTGGCGAGCTCAGCAGCACTGGCAGCGATGCAGAGCTCTCCAGCAGAGGAGTCCATGCAATCTCAGAGTAGAAAGAGGGCCCCAGCATGGACTGACCGGGAAGTCTTGGATCTGATCGCTGTGTGGGGTGATGAGTCTGTGCTTTCGGAGCTGCGCTCCAAAAAAAGGAACGCAAAGACCTACGAGAAGGTCTCCAAAGCTATGGCACTCAGAGGATACAGCCGGGATGCAACGCAGTGCCGCATGAAAGTCAAGGACCTGAGACAAGGTTACCAAAAAGTCAGAGTGGCAAACGGATGCTCCGGAGCCAAGCCCCAGACATGCCGCTTCTACGAGGCACTGCATGCCATTCTCGGCGATGTTCGCCAATGGGGAAGATGAGGAAGGGTTTGTGGAGGACGAGGCAGGCGACAGCACTTGCAATACTGCTTTCCCCGACAGCCAGGATCTCTTCATCACCCTCACAGAGATCCCCTACCAACCCTCCCCGGCTGTTAACCCGGACTCTGAATCAGGGGAAGGATCAGTCGGTAAGTGCTATAAACATGTAAACATTTATTTTTTAAAAAACAGGACTAAAAACTATATGAAAAGAAGGTCAATACATATAGGGATCGAGCAGAAATCCTCTTGGGACAGTTCCACGAAGCTCTCGTAGAGGTACTCGAAAAGCCTCCGCTGGAGGTTCCTGGGGAGAGGTGCCTTATTGGGTGCTCCGTGGAAGCACACTCTTCCGCGCCAGGCCATCCTGAGGTACAGTGGGAGCATTGCCTCCACCAGCATGGCAGCATAGGGCCCTGGTCTGTGCAGGGATTCACGCAGCATGCGCTCTCTGTCTCTCCTAGTGACCCACCTCAGGGTGATCTCGCTCGGCGACTGCTGCATCTAATTAGGGGAATTACTGTAATGTTACTATTGTGAATGCTTGACTTTTCCTTTGCATAACAATGACCGTCGTTTAACAGCCACGTGGTGGAGGCTGCAGAGGAAAAGCATACAGGGATCTTTCCCTGGGACAGCCGCGAGGGGCTCGAACACGGTCAGACTTTATGCTTTCCAGATTGCCTGCAGCAGGAGGGCAGTGCTATCCATTAACTGTTAAGCAGCCTAAAGTTTACGGCTTACCAGGCCTGGCTGCTACACGGATTCTGCTGTCCTGCCCCGCTTGTCCAATCTCCAGTGCAAGTCCCCAGGCAATGAAAGCGAATGCCGAAATTTCGAACTTGTCCTGAGAGCACATGAGATTAGGTGCCCTGTATGGTCTTGTTCACAGAAACTGAGTAGACTGTGTTCAGTGTTCGCAAACATGTATCTTTGCAAGGAAATCACTTCCTTTTTCCCATCACACAGCTGCGGCTCTTTCCCGAACTGCCCCGGCATCCCCCTCACAGAGGCTGGTGCAGATTAGGCGGCGAAAGAAAAAGACTCGGGACGAGATGTTCGCTGAACTGATGGCCTGCTCCAGAGCCGAGGCGGCCCAGCAGAGCCAGTGGAGGGAGACCCTCTCTCAGCAGCAGCGCTCACACAGCGAACGGGAGGACAGGTGGTGGCAGGAAGACCAGCAGGCGACTCAAACGCTGCTTGGACTAATGAGGGAGCAAACGGATACGCTCCGGCGCCTTGTGGATGTTCTGCAGGACCGCAGGCAGGAGCAGAGAGCCCCCCTGAACTGTATCTGCAACCGCCCTCCCCCGCCACAAAGTCCTGTCCCGCCCTCACCCAAAATCACAAGAAGGAGGGGCGCTAGGGCCCGTGAAAACTGTCACTCCACCCCAGCACAGCGCTCATGTACCAAACAGCTCTCATTCCCTAAAGTATGAGAATTGCTTCCCTTCCTGGCTCACCCGATCCCAAATCCCAGTTTCATCCCCCAACTGTGTAGTTGAGTATTAAAAATAGTTTGCTGTTCATTACTGTTTCCGTCGTGTTTCTTTGCAGAAGACTTTGTGTGAAGGGGGGGGAGGGGTTTGTTAATTGCATAGGACAGCCACCATTACCAGGGTACAGACATGGGGGCAGGATCAACAGCACGTCACACACAGAGTGCAGACACTAGGCACCCGGGTCACTCTGGGAGGTGTCTGCTGCCCCAGGTCAGTCTGGGAGGTGTATGCTGCCCCAGGGTCCGAGCGCCTGGCATCCACAAATGGCAAGGCAGGCTGCCCTTACCATGCCCTTCCACCCTAGCCATGAACCTCTCCGATGCCCTGAGCCCCAGCCAGAGCCATCATCCCCCTACAGCTACTCACCCTTCCCACACACCCCTCACCCCTTCCTGCAAACCCACCCCTTCCTGCACACCCTCCTGTAACCGTCCTCCCCCCAGAGACCGCTGTAGGAGCAGGAGCCTGTCAGTCCTCGAGTGTAGAAGCGGTCTGTACATCACTGCACACCGTACCCACCACAGTCTGCATCCCTGTTTGAACCCTTGAACGCGAATTCGTTAGTAAAGAAAACTTTGTTAATTAAAAATGTTCCAATAACTTTATTTTTAAGCGTCTGTTGGAAGGGGGGAAACCTGGTGAACGGGGTATGTAACCGCTGAAAAAAGTGAATAGTAAGTGAAACAGGGGCAGGTTCAGCTTCTCTGTAAAGAGACTGGACAGTCATAGGTTACCCTGCTCTCTGAGGAACCTAGCTTTCAAAGCCTCCCGGATGCACAGCGCTTCCCGCTGGGCTCTTCTAATGGCACGGGTGTCTGGCTGAGCGTAATCAGCAGCCAGGCGATTTGCCTCAACCTCCCATCCCGCCATAAAGGTCTCCCCCTTTCTCTCACAGAGATTGTGGAGCACACAGCAAGCTGCAATAACAATGGGGATATTGGTTTCGCTGAGATCCGAGCGAGTCAGTAAGCTCCTCCATCTCCCCTTGAGACGTCCGAAAGCACACTCCACCACCATTCTGCACTTGCTCAGCTGGTAGTTGAAGAGCTCCTTGTCACTGTCCAGGGCGCCTGTATAGGGCTTCATGAGCCAGGGCATTAGCGGGTAGGCTGGGTCCGCGAGGATCACTGTAGGCATCTCCACATCCCCAACACTTATTTTGTGGTCCGGGAAGAAACTACCTTCCTGCAGGCGTCTAAACAGACCAGAGTTCCTGAACACACACGCGTCATGAACCTTGCCCGGCCACCCGACGTAGATGTTGGTAAAACATCCCCTATGGTCCACCAGTGCTTGCAGCACCATTGAAAAGTAGCCCTTTCGGTTAATGTACTCGCTGGCCTGGTGGGCCGGTCCCAGGATAGGGATGTGAGTGCCATCTATAGCCCCACCGCAGTTTGGGAATCCCATCGCGGCGAAGCCATCTATGACGACCTGGACGTTTCCCAGGGTCACTACCTTTGAGAGCAGTAGGTCAACAATTGCGTGGGCTACTTGCATCACAGCAACCCCCACGGTAGATTTGCCCACGCCAAAGTGGTTCGCTACTGACCGGTAGCTGTCTGGTGTGGCAAGTTTCCAGAGGGCTATGGCCACTCGCTTCTGCACACTCAGGGCTGCTCGCATCCGGGTGTCCTGGCGCTTCAGGGCAGGGGCCAGCAAGTCACACAGTTCAAGGAAAGTGCCCTTACGCATCCTGAAGTTTCGCAGCCACTGTGATTCATCCCAGACCTGCAGCACTATGCGGTCCCACCAGTCCGTGCTTGTTTCCCGGGCCCAAAATCGCCGTCCCATAGCATGAACGTGACCCATTGCCACCATGATCTCCGAGGCGCGGGATCCCATGCTTTGTGAGAGGTCTGTGCCACTCTGACACTTCATGTCCTCACCATGCTGCCAGAGCCTCCTTGCCCGATTTCTCAGCAGCTGACTGTGGAAGAGGTGGACGATAAGGTGCGAGGAGTTGACAACGGCCATAAGTGCAGCGATGATCGCAGCGGGCTCCATGCTCGCAGTGCTGTGGCGTCCGCGCTGTCACTGACCAGAAAAGTGCGGTAACAGATTTCCCGCCGGCGCTTTCAGGGAGAGAGGGCGGGAGTGACGGTTGAATGACGACAGTTACCCAAAACCACCCTCGACACATTTTCCCCCAGCAGGCATTGGGGGCTCTACCCAGCATTCCAATGGGAAGCGGGGACTGCGGGAACTGTGGGATAGCTGCCCAGAATGCACCACTTCCAATGTCGACGCTTGCCCCGTTAGTGTGGACTCACAAAGTCGAATTAGTGTCCTTAGTGTGGATACACAAATTCGAATTCATAAGGTCGAATCCACAAATTTGACCTAAGTTAAATCAAACTACTCTTGTAGTGTAGACATACCCTGAGTGAGAGCCAGCGAGCTACTCCCTTTCCCAGCTAGCCAGCCACTCAGCTTGGTTCTCTCTTTTTAGCCCCTCACTCTAGCCTGTCACCTACTCCTGGTGTAGCAAGGTGGGGCTGATTGAACCTACAAGTTGTCAGCCCCTTCTTGGCTGGTGTGTGGGTTGTACACCCCATCACAGGGGTTTTATGGGCCTGGGGAATGCAGGAGAGGAGGGAGGTGGGGGAGGGAGAAGGAAGGTGTGTTATGGGGAAGAACTGTATACGTTTCAAACAATAGCAATTTCTTTTTGTAACTGGGGTAGAGAAATGTCAAATGGTAAAATAAAAGACACACTGCCAGCTTCCTGACACCCTTTCACCTAAACAACTGGGAAGGGCTGTCATGGCTAGTAATGAAGGTTTCCTGGAGCCAGCTCAATAGCCTCATACTCACACCAGAAATCATCTCCCAGCTCTACTCAGGCAACAGGTGCAACAGGGCTCTTTAGTCTATCAGAGACAGGCATAACAAGAACCAGTGGTGGGAAATTAAAACCAGACAAATTTAAATTAGAAATGAGGCACAAATTTCTAACAGTGAGGGCGGTTAACCATTGGAACAAAGCTACCAAGGGAAGTGGTAGATTCTCCATCTCTTGATGTCTTCAGATCAAGACTGGATGCCTTTCTGGAAGATGCTTTAGTTAAACCCAAGTTACTGGGCTCAGTGCAGGGGTAACTGGGTGAAATGTAATGGTCTGTGTTATACATGAGGTCAGAGTAGATGACGTAATGGTACCGTCTGGCCTTACAATCTATGAGTCCATGAATTTCTGTAGTGGATTTATAGCCTCCTCCCTTTTGGAGACCAACTTTTTCCCCCCCAACATGGAATTACTTTAAGCCATTGGGGCCTGGAAACACAAAATGATATTCCATTTAATTCTTTTCCGCACGTCTATTCCCTAGTCCTTAGCCACTGTCGTCCATGGCTATGTCACCTTTCTGTTGGACTGCCACAACTCACTCTCTCTTGGGATGGTCTAAGCATCCCATTCAGAAGGCAGCAGATCAATCCTTAATCTACAACGACCAAAGTGAGCATATCACTCTGTCTGATGCTCCAGCAACTCATCTGGCTTCCCATTCCCCATCCCCCCAAATTCAAAGTCCTGGTACTAATTTGCAATGCCAGAAATTGGTCCCAATCTGGCATGTGCACTAGAAAACTCCATGTTGCAATTTGCAGCAGTGTGACTGAACGGGAAGCTACAATGATGCAGTGCAGCCACATTAGCCATTTTCTTTTGTATGCACACAATGCACTATGTCCACAAACAGCACGCTCTGCAAGTGCTGCAGGCCTGTGGCTTGTTGCATCTGACCCACACTTCTTAACACAGCTCCCTGAACCAGGAGCATAACATCTATGGTTTATAGTGTATGTTCTCACTTCAGTTTTTTAGTTTGCGGCATTGCTCCTTTAAATGGTTCTGTCCTGCCCTAAAAACTGCACATATGTTGTGAATGGAACATCCTCTCACTTGCAGAAGATGTGATACGGTCAGCAGCTCCCACTGCCCTCTGCCATGATGCTTGTGGGCCTGCAGGGCCAGGATGTATCATGAAGAGCACCAGCAGCTGTGGGTGTCTGTGCTCGTGAGGGGCTGGATTTTAGTCATTTGTTCAGTTGTTTTGATTGTTTTGTTATGTTTTCAGATCTCATTTTGTGGTTTGTTTTGGAGCTCAACTAGCTGTTCCCTTGCAGGTAGCTCTTTGGGAGCTTGAGATGACCGTGCTCTGGGCTCAGAGGGAGAATATCACTCAGGGCCCCTCCTCCATGTAGCCCAGAGACTTCGGAGTTCTTCCTCACCTCCTGTTGTGGAGTCCCTGGGGTACGTGCAGCTTCCCGGGGGGAGGATGGGAGCAAGGAGAACCACGGGAAAATACATGGAGTTACTTGGAGGTGTGGGAGTGCAGAGGGTAGTGCTCGTCTGGCTGTTAATTCATTAGTTCATTATCCTGCTCGGCGTTCTTATTTGCAGATCTCAGCAGTATGGAAGTTGCTGCTGAGGCAGTGAACACACCATGCAATGTGTGCGAATGTACGTGCACCATGCACCAGGACAATGTCACTATCTGCTGCTTTTCCCTTTTATGGTTTTCAGAAGAATCCTCAAGGGACCAAATAAAACCAAGATTTCTGTTTTAAAGTTGAAATTCAGATGTTGTTGCAGTGTATTTCTGGCATTGCTAACCTGGGTGGGGAAGTGGGGGAAATGTTTGGGGCCAGACAGAGCAAAGACGGGACAGTCTCCGGCCAGTCTCCCTTCATATGCTCTGGGGCTGGCATGCAGCAGGGGTACAAGTAGCAGAGCTGGGTGGAACTTGGAAACTATTTTCTGTTGCTAATTTTGCATCACCTTTTGTTAATTCATCCACATTATGAAATCGTCTGCTTAGCTTCAGTGAGCAGCTTGTCACGATGATGCCAGTACTCTGAGCTATCCGAGCTGTCCGGGGCATTGTCGGATTGCACTGGGAATATTTATTGCCCCACTGCAGCTGCTCTGCCAGTGCTTGTGCTGAATCAGTGGAGAGAGACATGGTAGGTGACAATATGTCATTGCATTCTATTAAAATCCAAAGGTGATGTGATCTCTTGTGCATCGCTGTAAGTACGTGGCTGTGCAGTGTTACAGGTGTGTTAGGAAGATGTGCTGCTGCTGGTAAGGTCAAAGTTCTCTAGCACAGACATAGTCTCAAACCGCTCATCCACCAGCACCCTGCAGAAGAGCTGTGCTCACAGGGACAATCCAACTAGAGGAGCCCAGGCTCAGACTCTTGGGCATTGGGGCAGAGAATTCTCAACAGCTAGAGCCCTGCAGTAGAACTCCTTGTCAGAGGGGATCAGACTGAGTCCTGGCCTGGCCATGGTCAAAGCAAAATGCAAGATCATCTCTTTGCTAAAGACTTTCCCAGGAACAACTCCAGGATCAGCACAGAATCATGGAGTGTAGGACTGGAAGGGATCTCAATAGGTCATTTAGTCCAGTCCCCTGGACTCAAGGCAGGACTAAGGAATAACTAGACCAACTAGCATGAGAGGGAGATGGTGTAGTAAGAGGAGAGAGAAAGAAGAAGGAAGAGAGTTGAGGGTGGAGCAGAGAGAGAGAAAGAAAGAAATCAATCCCTCCCAAAAAACCATACCTGTGAGTCAGGGAGAAATGAAATCCAATATGGTACAAAAATGTTAAATAAATAGATATGTTCAGGGCTTAGATACCCTGGTGACAGGTAGGACTGGACAAATAGTTTATTATTTGGTTCAGTGCCTGAGCTCAATAATATGAAATAAATATTTTATCTGGGTTCATTTGAAACAGTAAAGTCAATTTTTCCCGATTAAATGAAAACAAAGGAAAAAATTAGTTTGGACTCTAATGAAATGTTTTGTGCTACCCTAAACAAAATTATTAGTTTTCAGGTTTTGTTTTTGTTTAACTCTATTTTTTTAAAATTAAACTTAGCTAATTTTTCCTAACAAAACATCATTTTGACACAAACTTTGAAATTTTGGTTCAAAAATGTCTAAACTAAATATTTTGACTTTTTTGGAAACTTTCCCCCCATTTTTATTCAGTCAAAACCATTCATCAGATATGACCTGAATTTGTGAACAGTTTCAGTTGACCCGAAACTGCTTTATTTGCCAAATCAACTATTCACCGTGTAAATTTCACCCAGCTCTAGTGACAGGCACCTTAGAAATATCTAGGATTAAAATACCTTAGCTTCTCTCTCCTACTTCCTGAGTCTTTCCTGATCTCAAAAATTTCCCCTGGCCACACTACTTACCCCTGTCTCTCAGGCTCATCTGTGGGTAAGGTAATTGGGTTAACTGTCATTGCAGCACTAGGCTGACTAAGCCAACCCCACATGTATTAACTGCAAATTTAAACACAATCCTCAGAAGTTACACAATTCTATGTGGTCACTGTACCAACCATGGTGAAGAGCTGCACTGTTGTAGAATTTCTGGGATAGCAGCAGTAATAAGGGGATTTTAAAAAGAAAAAATAGTTACTTACTCTAGTTTCTTTAATTTACATTTTGGATCCTTCAGTGCTTGACAGAGCAGGTAAATAGACGAATGCTGTGGCTTACTCTGACGTTGCTTCCTTAAAAAGGAGAAAATAGAAATGTTCTATATTGCTCTCTGAAGACAGATTTTAATTCTATTTCCTGAACATTGAAATAGCCTCTTGGACAGTGTCATACGGTGCATATAGATTATTCTGCAGTTAGTTAGTTGTAAGTCCCCAATTCAAAACTACATCTAGTACTTTGATATGTATTTTAAGTATACGGAGTCAAATAGAAAACATGCGACTAAGATTAATCCATTCATTTTATGAACTTGTGGTACTCTGATTCTCTGAATATTAAAACCAGTTCTAACTACTCACACAAATGGGAATGTCTCCAGAGGTTTTATGCTTGTGTGTCAGGCAGTAACTGCAGTATCATTTCTGGAGATACAGTAGAAATTATCATGTTTATTTAACTAGGAATGTTGTCTTTAATTTGCCCACAAAGCTGAAAACCAAATATAAGGTATTTGCTTAAAATTGTAAATATGACAAATGTTACTCAATAGTGCATAATTAGGGTTATGCTTAGTGAAATTACATCCCTAGGAGGAACCAAAAATGGAGCTTATTGTTTCCTGACAGCAGAATGTGTAAAATGGTACGTTAATTTTAAAAAGCAGCATCTGTATAAGAAATAGTGCTGGATGAATAATTAAACAACTAAAATTCAAGAATTTTAAAGTGAATTTATTTCCACTGTGTTTTATTTTGCACTTTCCAAATAGTCTAGCAAAGGGAATTTGCAGACAGGAATGTTGTTGAAGTAACGCGTTTAAGTCACTGTTACAGAATATTCCTGTGAAAGCAAAATTTGTATTTATAATCCTGAGCATTCATACAAGAAATCTGGTTCTCATATTTATGTTCATCGATTCACAGAACCAAAATATCTATGACCTGTGTGTCCAATCAAAATGAATAATTTAGAAAAAATAATATTTTAAAAAAATAAAATTGTTTGGATAATTTGTGAAAAAGGCAACATTCATTGAGTGAATTTTTCATTATTATCTGCCCAGCTCTAATAATCAGGTCTTTCTTAAACAGCAGTTGTAGAGGACTCGGGGAGACAGGGTGATAGTTGGAGAGACAAGTGGAGTCACGAGAAGGGTTTTTTTATCATGGGGGCAAATAAATCACACATAAATTGCCAAAGAAATGGACCAGAGTTTGAGGGGCAAAAGCATGAGGAATGGAAGGGTATTAGGAACAAGGTAGATCAGAAGATAGGATGGGATGGTTGATGGTATTGCTGAGGCAGATGGTGGGTAAAAGGAGAGCAGGCCAAATCCCTGTCTTTTGTCACCCTGTCCAGTCTGGCTTCCTCACCACTGAAGCTTCCATCTTTGTTTTTATTAACCTCACCCTAGCCAGAGTTCAGGTACTCGGTCCTCCCTCTCGTCAACCTCTCCACTGCCTTTAACACCTTTGCCTACTCTCCTCCTCTTGAAACCTCTTCTTCCCTCAACTTTCAGGAGTCTGTTCTCTCCTGCTTCTCCTCCTACCTCTCTCGTCAGCATTTCATGTGCTGCATCCTCTCACCCCCCTCCATCTTTCATTGGCACCCCACAGGGCTCCATCCTTGGCCCCTCCTTTTCTCCACCTACACCTTGACACTGGGCAATTTCATTCAAAATGTGGCTTTGACAGTCAAATTTATGATGAAGACTCAGATTATTATAAGGTCATCCGACACCGTGGTGTCCCAGTGCCTTCCACAAGACATCTCCCCTCCATCAGGAAAAAGCGAGGTTATCACTGGGATTATTTTTAAAGAACATGTGTAACGTGACGGTGCTGGTGAGAGCTGGTTCTCGTGGGAAAACTCAGTCAGAGACGTAGGGTTTGTATTTAGTTTTGAGGCAGTGTGTGTGTGGGGGGCAGGCGGTTCATTCTTATTACATCTTTCTGGATAGAGATCTCTTTAATGTTTTTAATGAAGGAAATACTAATGGAAATTGTGTGATCATGGGAGACTTTAACTTCCCAGATATAGATTGGAGGACAAGTGCTAGTGATAATAATAGGCTCAGATTTTCCTGGATGCAATAGCTGATGGATTCCTTCACCAAGTAGTTGAAGAACAAACAAGAGGGGATGCTATTTTAGATTTGGTTTTGGTGAGTAGTGAGGACCTCATAGAAGAAATGGTTTTAGGGAACAACATTGGTTCGGCGATCATGAGCTAATTCAGTTCAAACTAAATGGAAGGATAAACAAAAATAGATCTGTGACTAGGGTTTTTTATTTCAAAAGGGCTAACTTTAAAAAACTAAGGAAATTAGTTAGAGAAGTGGATTGGACTGAAGAACTTGTGGATCTAAAGGTGGAGGAGGCCTGGAATTACTTCAAGTCAAAGTTGCAGAAATTATCAGAAGCCTACATCCCAAGAAAGGGGGAAAAATTCATAGGCAGGAGTTATAGACCAAGCTGGATGAGCCAGCATCTCAGAGAGGTGATTAAGAAAAAACAGAAAGCCTACAAGGATGGGAGGGATCAGCAAGGAAAACTACCTTACTGAGGTTAGAACATGTAGGGATAAAATGAGAAAGGCCAAAAGCCATGTAGAGTTGGACCTTGCAAAGGGAATTAAAACCAATAGTAAAAGGTTCTATAGCCATATAAATAAGAAGAAAACAAAGAAAGAAGAAGTGGGACCACTAAACACTGAGGATGGATGGAGGTTAAGGATATTCTAGGAATGGCCCAACATCTAAACAAATACTTTGCCTCAGTTTTTAATGAGGCTAATGAGGAGCTTAGGGATAATGGTAGGATAACAAATGGGAATGAGGATATGGAGGTAGCTATTACCACATCCGAGGTAGAAGCCAAACTCAAACAGCTTAATGGGACAAAATCAGGGGGCCCAGATGATCTTCATCCAATAATATTAAAGGATCTGGCACATGAAATTGCAAGCCCATTAGCAAAAATTTTAATGAATCTGTAAACTCAGGGATTGTACCATATGACTGGAGAATTGCTAACATAGTTCCTATTTTTAAGAAAGGGGAAAAAAAGTGATACAGGTAACTACAGGCATCTTAGTTTGACATCTGTAGTATGTAAGGTCTTGGAAAATTTTTTGAAAGAGAAAGTTGTTAAGGTCATTGAGGTCAAATGTAATTGGGACAAAATACAACATGGTTTTACAAAAGGTAGATCATGCCAAACCAACCTGATCTCCTTCTTTGAGAAGGTAACAGATTTTTTAGACAAAGGAAATGGAGTGGATCTAGTTTACCTCAATTTCAGTAAGGCATTTGATATGTTTCCACATGGGGAATTATTAGCTAAATTGGAAAAGATGGGGATCAATATGAAAACTGAAAGGTGGATAAGGAACTGGTTAAAAGGGAGACTACAACGGGTCATACTGAAAGATGAACTGTCAGGCTGGAAGGAGGTTACTAGTGGAGTTCCTCAGGGATCAGTTTTGGGACCAATCTTACTTAATCTTTTTATTACTGACCTTGGTACAAAATGCAGGAATGTGCTAATAAAGTTTGTGGATGGCACAAAGCTGGGAGGTATTGCCAATAGAGAGATGTAGATGACCTTGTAAACTGGAGTAATAGTAATAGGATGAAATTTAATAGTGAAAAGTGCATTTAGGGATTAACAAGAATTTTTGTTATAAACTGGGGACGCGTCACTTGGAAGTAACAGAGGAGAAGGACCTTGGAGTAGTGGTTGATCACAGGATGACTATGAACCACCAATGTGATATGGCCGTGAAAAAAAACTTGGGTCTTGGGATGCATCAGGCAAGGTATTTCCAGTAGAGATAAGGAGGTGTTAATACCGTTATACAAGGCACTGGTGAGACCTCATCTGGAATATTGTGTGCAATTCCGGTCTCCCATGTTTAAGAAGGATGAATTCAAACTGGAACAGGTACAGAGAAGAGCTACTAGGATGATCTGAGGAATGGAAAACCCGTCTTATGAAAGGAGACTCAAAGAGCTTGGCTTGTTTAGCCTAACCAAAAGAAGGTTGTGAGGAGATGTGATTGCTCTCTATAAATATATCAGAGGGATAAATACCAGGGAGGGAGAAGAATTATTTAAGCTCAGTACCAATATGGACTCAAGAACAAATGGATATAAACTGGTCATCAGGAAGTTTAGACTTGAAATTAGATGAAGGTTTCTAACCATCAGTGGAGTGAAGTTCTGGAACAGCCTTCCAAGGGGAGTAGTGAGAGCAAAAGACATATCTGGCTTCAAGACTAAGCTTGATAAATTTATGGAGGGGATGGTATGATGGGATAACCTAATTTTGGCAATTAATTGATTTTTGACTATTAGCAGTAAATATGCCCAATGGCCTGTGATGGGATGTTAGATGGGGTGGGATCTGAGTTACGACAGAGAATTCTTTCCTGGGTGTCTGGCTGGTGAGTCTTGCCCACATGCTCAGGGTTTCGTTGATCACCATATTTGGGGTCGGGAAGGAATTTTCATCCAGGGCAGATTGGCAGAGACCCTGGGTTTTTTTTGCCTTCCTCTGGAGCATCGGTCACGGGTCATTTGCTGGAGGATTCTCTGCACCTTTAAGTCTTTACACCACGATTTGAGGACTTGAATAGCTCAGACATAGGTCAGGGGTTTGTTACAGGACTGGGTGGGTGAGATTCTGTGGCCTGCGTTGTGTAGGAGGTCAGACTAGACAATCATAATGGTCCCTTCTGACCTTAAAGTCTATGATTCTATGATTCTACATTGGGCAGTGAGTTCCACCATTGTGGCCCCACGGCTGTGACAACTTAGTCTCCTGCAGAGACGAGCCTTTCCTTCCTTGTCAACAGATTGCTTTTTCTTGTGGAATAAAGCCACCAGGCCAAGTCACTGTCATGGAGGGACTGGAGCTCTCTCTCTCTCTCGCTCTCAGCTGGGGTCAGCACTATATAATGCTTTGAAAAGAGTCAGTTCAACCACGTTTAACTCGACTCGGGTCAATAGGGAGCCAGGTCATAACTCCATTACTCCTCTGCAATAGCCTTCTTCAGATCCTGCCTTAAAACTCACCTCTGCTGTGAATCCTGCAAAACACTTGACAATGGTTGGGCAGCTGGTGCACATGACTCCTGCTTACTAACTTCTGCCCATTAGACTAAACGTGATCATTTACTAGTTAGTGCATCACATGGTGGTGAGTTTGTGAAGTGGGAGCTGGAACTGACCAATCTCAATTCATTCTGGGGCCACCAACATCCTATTAGCGGGGAATCCCTAGCACTAGGCTGTTGGGTTTCAGGATTGTTAGACTGGGTTCTCTTCCTTGCTCTGGGAGGAGTCTACGCTCAGCTGGTTAGAGACAGCAGAGCCATTGCAACAACCCTCCTGCTTGGGTTGTCTTCAGTAGAACTGGCTAGAAAACGTTCAACAAACATTCCTTAATACCTCTGGGGAGAGGAAGAGAGATATCTCATTGCAGAATGGCTAATAACCCTATGGTTAGTGTTTTTCTCTCTGTTGGAGCTATTCCACTTTGTGCAAATCCTTAAGTATTCATTGGGCCAGAGAGAACAAGACTGATTCTGTAACTGGGTAGTTAGGACACTGACCTGAAATGTGAGAGATCAGGGTCAGATCTGTTTCCTGCCTGATTTGGCCAGCGCTGATCTGCAGGGAGTGGTCCTGGGCTCTCAACCTCAACACATGAGCATCTGTCACTTGATTTAAAGGACCACTCCCATGAGTACAGGGGCTATTAGAGATCTGTGAACTGCTCGCTCTATGATCTAGTCCAGAGGTGGGCAAACTACGGCCTGTGGGCCACATCCGGCCTGCGGGACCATCCTGCCCGGCCCCTGAGCTACTGGCCGGGACGTTAGACCTCAGCCCCTCCCTCGCTGTCCTCCGTCCCCCGCAGCCTCAGCGCGCTGCAAGCGCTCTGGCCTGCCACTCCTGCTGGGCAGCGCAGTGGTGTGGTTGCAGGCTCCTGCTGCTCTGAGTGGCATGGTAAGGGGGTAGGGGGGTTAGATAAGGGGTAGAGGGTCCCGGGGGGCAGTCAGGGGACAGGGAGAATGGGGCAGTTAGTTGGGGTGGAGGTTGGGGGGGCAGTCAGGGAACTGGGAACAGGGAGGGTTGGATAGGCTTGGGGGCTGTCAGGGGGCGGGGATGTTGATGGGGTCAGGGCAGTCAGGAGACAGGGAGCAGGGGGGGTTGGATAGGGGGTGGAGTCCCAGGGGGGTGGTTAGAAATGGGGTGGTCAGGGGACAAGGAGTGGGGGGGTGTTTGATGGGTCAGGGGTTCTGAGGGGGGTTGGAAGTGGGAGGGGGCAGATAGGGGGCGGGGGCCAGGCTGTTTGAGGAGGTACAGCCTTCCCTATCCGGCCCTCCATACAGTTTTGGAACCCGATATGACCCTCCGGCCAAAAAGTTTGCCCACCTCTTATCTACTAGACAGGAACAAAGAGCCACTCTGTCTGAATGTATTGATATTTTGGCTTTTTTCACCTTATAGGCAGGTTGGCAAAATGAATGAGGCTTAGATCCATGTTATTAGAGGCCTGGGTTCTATCCTCGGCTCTGTTGATGTGAACTTGCCAATCGCTCTGTTATCTTGGCTGTAAAATGGGTAGGTGATAGTTATACCTCCCCTAAGGCAGGGTTTTGAGGCCTATGTTAATAAGGGATGAAAAAGGCAGAGAAATATCAAGAGCAGCCAAGAAACAGCTGGGATTAGAACTCACAAGCTTTTAGCTGGTACCTCAATGCACCATCTGCTAAGCTACTCACTATTGTGGAATCTTCCCTCACCCAGAAAAAAACAAAAAAACCTCTACACTCTCTGCATGACATTGCACTGGTTATGTGGAAGATTGCACTGGTTATGTCTTGCAAGATGTGCGCGGCATGGTAGGTCGGGTTAGGATTGTTTTTGGAGACCTGCCAAGCAGTTGTTAATAGCGACACTGAGACACACCACCAATTATTGAATGCACCTTTTTTTTTTGTTAAAATCCAATTATACTGATAGGAAGAAGCTTCTGAAATATTTTTAAGTTCCTATGTACTACTGATTTTTTTAAATGATAATTTTAGTTTTATCCACATGCAGCAAATTGTGGTGAAGAGTGCTGCAGCATAGTTTGGTGGTGAAGACCAGGGCCGGCTCCAGACCCCAGCGTGCCAAGCGCTCTTGGGGCGGCATTTTGCTGGGAGGGTGGCAGGTGGCTCCAGTGGACCACCCGCAGGCGTGCCTGCAGAGGGTCCGCTGGTCCCGCGGCTTTGGTGAACCTCCCGCAGGCATGCCTGCTGGAGGTCCACCAGAGCCGTGGGACCAGCGGACCCTCCACAGGCACGTCTGCAAGAAGTCCCCCGGAGCCACGGGACCGGCGACCACCCGAGCGCCCCGTGCGGCATGCCACCCTGCTTGGGGCGGTGGAATTCTTAGAGCTGCCCCTGGTGAAGACACCTGTTTTCTGGTTGCAGCTAGGGCTGGTTGAAACTCAGAATTTTGTGGGAAATTTCAAGTTTGGTTTTGTTCTGAATTTTATTTGATCAGCGAACTGTTCAAACACACTGCCTTCTACACACAACAGCACGGTAAAACTACATGCTGATTTTCAGTTGAGGCCTGATCAACACACAGTGTTATTACTGCTATAACTATTTTGGTTAGGAGAAAATTTTTACCAAAATGTTTGGACCAGTACAATCTCTAGGGTGGATGCAATTTTACTACTATAAAGGTGCCTTAGTTGTACACCGGGGATGTGGAAGCTTGTTTTGTTTCCTAGTGATTTCCTCATCATGGAAGGTCTCAGTGAGCAGCTCTCAACCGTTCTTGTACAATTGTTGACACAAAGCAGGTTTCCCTCCCCTGCTCTTTTGTCTCACCCCTTTCATATCTGTACAGAAAACAGTACAGCAAACATTTCAGTCATTGAGAGGATAGAGCAGACCAAACAATCACGATTTTTTTTAAAAAGGTTATTTTTTTCAGTAGTGTGATAACTGTATCATTAGCTTACAGTAACAGTAGAATTGGTCTCAGGTGGATCATTCAGCCAATTAGTAGTTATCAAGACAGAGGGAAAGCAACATTTAATCTGTTAAAGAAACTACAGATTTTTCAGCTCAGATAATACTTACTGATGTAGCCACGTTTGTCGTCTTGGGAGTTCTTCCTCATGGTCTTCTAAACTAAATGTACAGTCACACATACAAAGTGACTCCAGACTACGACAATGCTTTACACAGAATGAAAGAGCCCTTTGATCCATCTGGGTAAATTTATTTTGATTTAATTTCAGTTCAGTGAAGTGATCCAATGCATTAACTGCAAAATCTTCTTCATGCATCTCATACACACAGTGAAACAACTCAAGCTGATAACTTTGATAAATCCCCTCATGAACACAGGGCAAGGTTAAATCTGTTTGTTGGTTTGCTTGAACCCACTTCAGTAAATCTGCCTTAATTTTAGGTGAAAGTTTACACCCAAATTTTTCCTGCAGATCCTTCATTCTTTCTTCATTTAAGAACCCAAACAGGAATCGCACTGTTAACATTAAATAATTTTTAGAGTTTCTATAGTTTTCTAACAACGTTTTCACATCTTTCTTGGGAATCCCTGAATCTGTTGTTTCATCTTCCTCCAGGACATATAACAAAGCTGCAAAAAATTCCTGAAAGCTTAAGTGAATGAAGCTGTAGAGACATTCACAGTCAGTTTCTTTTTGAAAAATATTCTCATTCAAAAAGAGAGGGAGAGAGTTTTCTCGATCTAAGCCAAACTTCTTGATTTCTTCTTCCTCAAACAGTATCTTTTGTTTCCAGATTCCATCAGCAGCCAAAGAGCAAAGTCCCCTCAGATTTCCATATAAGTGTTGCTTTGTATTGTTGCTGAGAGGCTTGACTAAACTGGAAAGATAGAGCATATACACTCCAGTGACTGTTTTTGAAGTTTGTGTGAGATTCTCACCTTTTTCAAGCTGTTGTTTCAGAACAGTGCAGATGATCCAACATACGAAGGGGACAAAGCACATGGTGAAAAGAATTTCATTTGCTTTCACAAATCGTAAAGCTTGTCTTGCTTGGTTTTCATTTCCAAAGAACTTGTGGAAATATTCTTCCCGCTCAGCTTCGGAAAACCCCAGGATCTCTGCATAACGTGAGCATTCCAAACATTGCCCGAGTTTCTCCAGAGCAGCTGGTCTTGTAGTGATCATCAGGTAGGATTCAGGAAGAACTGTTCTCCTAAATAAACTGCTCAGGAGGATTTCCATTGGCTTCTTCTCCCAGGGGTCAGTGCACAGATTATCTTTAGGCTGATCAAAGGAAAATCTCAATTCATCAAACCCATCTATTATGAACAGGAGTTTTTCTGGATTCACCAGAATGTGGTTAACTGGTGCATTTGTATTAAGCCAACTTTTAAAAATCATGTCAGCCACACTTCCCTGCTCATTAAGAAGGTTCATTTCCCTGCAGTTTATGTAGAAAACATAATCAAACTTTTTCTTATAGAGTTCCCCAGCTGCCCAATCGTACATGATCTTTCTTGCAGTCATTGTTTTCCCAATCCCAGCAGCTCCCAGCAGCACAATGACTTGTGGTGTTTGTCCATCTTTATCAGGTTTATAGAGGGTGGCCAGTGTAACTGCAGAACTAGCTCGTTCAGTCATGACTTCTGCATGTCTCCATCCCATGGCCATTATTTCATGTTCTCTCTCCTTTGCCTGACGAGGTCTGTCTACAATAATGAGGTTTGTGTATCTTCTGTTTAGAATCATATAGTCACCAAAACGACTGTTCATGTCTTTTATTAGCTTGTATTTCTTTTTAATATCTTCTTTATACTTCTTCTTGTAACCTGTATCAGCAACATGAGACATTAGAAATATTGAACTGAAAGTTCAGAAAACAGACAGACTAATCTCTTAAAATAGTTCTACTGTAACAACAATAATGGTTCTTCACATTTATAATGAAACCTTCTTCAAAAAGGATCCTGAAATCACTCAACTATGGGTGAGATCCTGCAGCCCTTATTCAAATACGGTCGCCCCACTGAAATTATTCATTTGAGTAAAGACTGTAGGCATCACTTCATCCCCAGTGAAATGCAACCACCTCTCTGGTGAAACCCAGCTACTGTCTGACAGTGCACAGGAACACTACACAACAAGAAAGGTCAACAGTGGAAGAGAATATCATATGCAGTTGAAACAATACTGGGAATGTAGATGGAAAGAATGTAACTTCATAAACTAGAATTTGTCAGGACACATGGGTTTACAAGAGAGAGCGTCACAGGATCTTTAATTACCACAATTGAGTACTTCCAGTTACCTTCCTCACTTAAGAGATGGTGCCCCTACACAGGGGCAGCTCTAGACATTTCGCCGCCCCAAGCAGGGCAGCATGCCGCAGGAGGCGTTCTGCCGGTCGCTGGTCCCGCGGCTCTGGTGGACCTCCCGCAGGTGTGCCTGCGGAGGGTCTGCTGGTCCCGCGCGGCCACTGAAGCTGCGCGGGACCAGCGGACCCTCCGCAGGCACGCCTGCGGGAGGTCCACCGGAGCCGCCTGCCGCCCTCCCGGCGACCGGCAGAGCACCCCCCGCAGCATGCTGCCCCAAGCATGCGCTTGGCGTGCTGGGGTCTGGAGCCACCCCTGCCCCTACAGCAGAGTGTCCTCCAGCATGAGGCTAGTACATTTGCTCAGTACTAACCCAGAGGGACTCTTTGCACACATGTGTATTGGAAGTTGCCCAAGGTAATAAAAGTCCCACTCAGCCCATTATATAAAATTGTTTGTAAAACAACTGATACAAACTGGATTATTTAAGCTAGAAAAGCAGTACTGAGGGGTCTGCAAGGCTCCTGGTAAAGTCATAGGTTGGCATGACAATGAGCCGAGAGATTCTAGAAATAGGAAAAATGTTTATAATTGAAATCACCAAAGGATTTTGATTGGTTCATTGTAATGGCATGAGGCTGCCACCCCATTTTGTACACAGTTCGTCTGACAGTTGCTAGAAGGAACAGAAGAGCACATGAAATGGAAGGTGCAAACTTCCCCATCATGGCTGCAATTCCTGGGATTGACCATGACACGAAGAGTGGAAAGACAGACAAATTGCTTAGGATGAGAACAAAAGGATTGAACAGAGATGTAGGGACAAAATCAGAAAGGCTAAGGGACAAAATGAGTTACACCTAGTAAAGGACATAGAAAGCAATAAAAGGCTCTATGAATACAACAGGAGCAAGAGAAGGACAAAGAAAAGCACAGGTCCACTGCTTAGCAGGGAAGGAGATCTAATAATGGATGATACCTAGAAGGCTGAGGTGTTTAATGCCTATTTTGCTTCAGTGTTCACTAAATATGTTAATTGTGACCAGATGCTAAGACAATTCTTATTAATAACAAGAGGAAAAACCCAAAAGCCAGAATAGGGAGAGAGCAGGGTAAAGACTACTTAGATAAGTTAGACGCATTCAAGTCAGCAGGGCCTAAAACTCACCTTAGGATACTTAAGGAACTAGGTGAAGCACTCTCTGAACCAATATCTCTGAAAACTCATAGAGGACGGATGAGGTCCCAGTGGGCTGGAGAAGGGCAAATATCTTTTTAATGATGGAACAAAGAACCTGGGGAATTATAGACCATGTAAACTGTTCATTTTTTTTCACAGCAATAGTTCTGTGAACGTATCCAACTGAGTAAGCAGGAACCGCTGTCCTTAGGTAACTTCCTGAGTAGCCATCACATACCTTTTGCCGACAACTCTGATGGGTTTTGACTCTGATGAAACTCTGAAAGGGAAATTACACAGTGAAAGAATGTAGAGTGTATTTCAATGCAAGTGTGTTTCTGTTCTGTACAGAGGCAGCAAGTGACAGAATGATGCAATTGCATCCTGTGTTAATGAAGTAATCACCAAGGAGAGCACTGCTACCAGCCGTCAATGTATGAAGTCCAGTTTGGGGAATACTGTGAAGGGAGCTCAGTTTCTCGGACCTCCCCCTGCCTGGTTCCACTGATGACTAGTCTGCACTTTACATGATGAGCCGGCCACGTGGTCAGAGAAACACAGAACAACTGGCACTGGGACAAACAGTCAATTCAGGAGTGTCTGTGGGGAGAGGGAATCCCTCACAAACACTCATGTTCCAACACAGATTAGGTGAAACAACTAAAGGGTCCATGCAAAGGAGAATTCTGCCCTCGGTCAGGGATGGGCTAGGTGGCCCAGGAGAGCCTTTAAAATGTAGGGATCTAATACATACACTAAGGGCAGCCCGAGGGAATTTGTTCATTTGGGATAACTACCATTTGGGGCCTCCCCCGCAACAACCCCTAGCTTCTCACTAGATTCAGTTATTGATAGAATGTAGAATGCTGCCTGGATTAAAAGTCGCACAGGTAACCAGAAATGTTTGCTTAATATTGCCACTCCTTTTGCCAAGCATCTGTGACTAACTTAGGGAACAAAGAACCCTTTCCCCACCCCTCAATAATTATTATTTTATTACTGAGTTTTAATAGGATCTAGAGCCCCAATCGGGGGCCCATTGTACTAGGTCCTGTGCACACACATAACATGACTGTCCCGGCCTGACAGAGCTCACAGTCTAAACCAAGGAACTGCCCCCTGCATTGCGCTCTGGAGGCTGCCAAACTTTCCCCCTGGGGGACTGTCCAGGGGAGTGAATTCCAAAGGCCTCTAGGGAGAGCCCCACTGCCAGCCCCAGAGCTTCCATCCCAGGGACCCCAGGCAGAACCAGCCCAGCTGGGCTCCACTGGCACTATAGGATGCAGGGAAGTGGAACAGGAATGACTGTAACAGGGTTGAGTTTAACTCCATCACTGAGCACATGGAATCTAACACTGCTCCACTACAGACTGGCTCCCCGCTGGCACTGGCTATTACACTCTTGTGGGACACTGCAAAGCAGCCTGGAGCCTCTGGAACTGCAGCTCTGCAGCTTTGCTGGCTCCTTGGCTGTTTATACTGCACTGAATTTGTTTCTTGCATTAAAAGATAGCCTTGGAGATAATAAAGATCCTGCCTGGAACCCCTGGAATGTCTCATGTTGTCAACCAGCTGTTTGGGGATAACATACTCTGCTGTGACCAGTTACCAGTTACAGATCCTCAATTCTCTGTCCCAGCTCTAGCACAGGTTAGAGCAGCCTGGAGGCTGGTCTTACTTGCACTAGTTGCTAATGGTCACCAAGGAATGATCCTCCAGCTAGGGATGCATCCCAGTTACTCCTCGTCCCCACCTCTCCCTGTCCATGACACTCCCTCTGCACTGCTCTGTTGGCTCTACACCCACTGGGGACTCCCCAACACTGCGGATTTCCTCAGATGCAGAGTTACAGGCTGTCTCTGCTCCCTTTGTGCCAGCTGAGTGGTGAAAAGGGAGTGGAGTAGGTGAGAGAATCTGGGCCACTGTGGGCATCTCTGCTCTGAGTCCCCCTGGCTTCCTGCTTGGATTCAGAATTTGTCATTCCTGCTATCAGCCTGTTTCTCCTGTTCCTGCTGCTGCCGCCCTGGAGCAGATTCTTGGGGCAGACTCCCAGGTTTTACAGTAACTTTAGGTTTCTTACCTTTCTCTCTTTCCTCTCTGAGTTTTGCAGCTGAATCTTGGAGGTTGATCTGAGTGAAAACCTCTATGGTTACATCTACTGCAGCGTCTCCACTATAGAATTCCATCAGGAGGTTCTTCGTATCTATCCTGTCGGCATTCTCCAGCCGACCTCGGGGGATGTTACCTTTCCCCTCAAAGTCAGAATGTGACAGTTTGTCTTTAAATCTTTTCAAATCTTCCTGAGAAAGGTTGTCGAGAGCTCGTAAGAGCAAGTCACTGATTCTGCTGCTTTGGTTACCCATCACTGGGCATCAAGAGAGAAGCTATAATGCAATGTAAAATCTTGGTGTTAATCATTAATTGGATCATTAATAACAACAATTATTCCCATGTTGAGGAAAGAAGTAAGCTAGTAGTGGGAGAAGGTCACTGGGATTCATAACTCCTCAGTGTTTCTCTCTCACAAATGATTCTTTGTGCTTGTAGCCACATCTGTAAAATGGAGATAATCCTACTGATCTAACGCACAGGGTGAGGTGCAGCTTAGCTAATGTTTGTAAAGCCAAGTGAGGTTTTAGGAAGATAGGGGCTATGGTAATAGTATTTATCAACCAACTGGGTTTGAAAATAGAGGTGGGACACCCTAATTTAATTAACATTTCAAAAATATAAACCCAGAAAATACAGTCCTGGAATATCAGGCCCTGCATCCTGAGATCCAGCGTTAGCTTGTGAGAACCTCCTGGGTATTTTGAATATCAGAGCAAAGTGAGGTGGAGCAGTGGTAACTTCTGACATATGGTGTGTTCAGTGGTGAGCTGGAGCTGGTTCGCACAAACCGGTTGTTAAATTTAGAAGCTGGTTTAGAACCGGTTGTTAAAGGGGTGGGCAAACTCCGGGCCGTGGGCGACATCCAGCCCGTGGGACCAACCTGTCTGGCCCACCTGAGTTCCCAGCTGGGGAGGCTCCCCCAGCCCCTCCCCTACCTTCCCTGCTCTTGCAGAGCCCGGCGCCAGCACTCTGGACCGCTCCTGGGCAGCTCTGCAGCTCCTGCTGCTTTGAGCAGCATGGTAACGGGGTGGGGCTGTGAGCTCCAGCGGGCCACGCGGCATCCATACACGCTGTCCTGAGCAGCATGGTAAGGGGGCCGGACCGGGGCTGGGAGGAGGGGTTTGATAAGGGACAAGAAGCGGTGGGAGGGGGCGGAGGTTCTGGGGTGGTCAGGGGACGGGAAGGGTTGGGTAGGCGTGGGCATTCCGGGGGTCTGTCGGGGTGGTGGAGGATGGGGTCGGGCAGAGGTGAAAGTAAGCCGGTATGCCCCGGTACGGCGTAGTGGCAAGAGCAGGTGCGCCGTACCAGTGCGGCCCAGCTTCCCCAAGCAGCAATTTAAAGGTCCTGGGGCTCCCAGCACCGGCTGGAGCCCCGGGCCCTTTAATTTGCTGCCAGAGCCCTTCTGCTGGAGCCCTGGGATAGTAGCAGTGGGGCTATGGGGGCTATTTAAAGGGACGGGGCTCCCGCTGCCTTTACTGCCCTGGACCCTTTAAATAGCCACCAGAGCCCGCTGCCACTAACCCAGTCTGACAGGTCTCACCACCCACATGTACAAACTACAACTAGCTCAGATTAAAGTTAGCCTATCCCAAGAGAAAATGCAGAAAGTGATGGACTTACTGTTAGTCAGAACGCTCTCATCAACATCATCTGAAGGCCCTGGTTTGATGTGTTTCGCTCCGTCTTCTTTGTGTTCAAACACAGATATATATATATATATATATATATATAGGAAGAGGAACAGGAAACTGTTTGCTCAAAGTTTATTGTGCAATACAAAGAAACTAAAACATCTCCAGCTAAAACTGAACTTCAGCACTTTCTGAATTTCTCTAACAACCCTCATACCACAGCCAGTATGATTTAAAGCCTTCTTAGTCCATGTATGTATACTGTGTTGGTTTTTATTTCTTTTATTGACTTTAGGATTCACCTCTTTGGCTTCAGCAACTTGTTTCTCTGAATAGTGAGGTTATGAACTCCATAGACATGTTCACCACTTTTCCCTTCCCACACACTCCATGTTGGGAGAAAATATCGTAGCAGCTTTAACCAAGACAAGCCACGTATAATAGCGAGCAGCAGACAGAATGGGGACTGGACTTTGCATCATCTTGATACATAAATAGCAGTGATATCAGCAGGAGTTGAGGCTTACATCCTATTCGGGAGTGGGGGAAAGAATCCCTATCTTTAATATTTAAAAAATCATGAAAACAGAACTTTTGACAAAAACGAAGTAAGCAGAATTGGATCTTTGTGGACCACAAATATCATAAGCGTCAAAAGTGAGCTTGGAAAGTTTTACGAGTCACTCATACAGTTACTCAGAAGGAAATTGCTGCTTGTTAAACGGAAGAAGGAGGACACGTTTCTGATACATCCAAGTGAAATTCTTAGTCTCTGTCGTCTTTCTGGGGCAATTTTCTTTGAGATCAAATAAGCAGCAACTCTGAGCTCCCATGCTGGCTCACACCCCACCACCTGCCACCATTTGGGGCTTTGTTGCCTCATTTTAAGAATTTCTTGTGTTTTTGTTTTTGTTTGCAGCTGCCAGAAGCCTTTGTCCCAGCTGAGAAGTGGAAACAAGAGGTTCGCTGTTCATTTCAGCAAAGAAGTAAGAAAAATGGGAACCAGAATCCATTGGTCCGACTCCTCTTAGGATGGAAGCAGAGAGAGGGGTTTCTGCCTGAGGGCAGATCTCAGCTGGTGTAAGTCAGCTTTAGTACTACTGCCAAGGGATGGCCCATATACGGGTCCCTAAATACATAGCTTTACAGAGGGCTGCATTTGCTTGTATCTGCCCTGCACATAGAGTGAACATGATAACCACTGCCCTAGAGACACTCACATGTTGAGGCTAGTGACTTAGGTGTTATGGTCACTCTCTCTGGTGGTTGGTCCCTTACTGCATCCATTAGTCTCTTCTCACAACTCCAGCCCACACAGACTCCCTCGGCCTCCCCCTCAGGAATGACACACACATATATTATATCAAATTAAATTAAAACAAATATTAAATCCCTGTTTTACAAGAACATAAGGTTACTGATTCAAGCACTTAAAAGATAGGAAATGCCAGAATTAAGGATGCCCATGGGACAGGAGTTCAGCCCCCTTGTGCATGTGCACCATGATATAGTCTTTGATGTCACTTGATCACATCCCATTTTTTCCCCATTTGCTGGCTGGACAGCTAGTCAGGATCCTTTTCATAGAATCATAGAATCTCAGGGTTGGAAGGGACCTCAGGAGGTCATCTAGTCCAACCCCCTGCTCAAAGCAGGGCCAAACCCAACTAAATCATCCCAGCCAGGGCTTTGTCAAGCCTGACCTTAAAAACCTCTAAGGAAGGAGATTCCACTACCTCCCTAGGTAACCCATTCCAGTTCTTCACCACCCTACTAGTGAAAAAGTTTTTCCTAATATCCAGCCTAAACCTCCCTCTCTGCAACTTGAGACCATTACTCCTTGTTCTGTCATCTTCTACCACTGAGAACAGTCTAGATCCATCCTCTTTGGAAACCCCTTTCAGGTAGCTGAAAGCAGCTATCAAATCCCCCCTCATTCTTCTCTTCTGCAGACTAAACAATCCCAGTTCCCTCAGCCTCTCCTCATAAGTCATGTGCTGCAGCACCCTAATCATTTTTGTTGCCCTCCGCTGGACTCTCTCCAATTTATCCACATCCTTCTTGTAGTGTGGGGCCCAAAACTGGACACAGTACTCCAAATGAGGCCTCACCAGTGCTGAGTAGAGGGGAATGATCACATCCCTCGATGTGCTGGAAATGCCCCTACTTATACAACCCAAAATGCCATTAGCCTTCTTGGCAACAAGGGCACACTGTTGACTCATATTCAGCTTTTCATCCACCGTAACCCCTAGGTCCTTTTCTGCAGAACTGCTGCCTAGCCATTCAGTCCCTAGTCTGTAGCAGTGCATGGGATTCTTCCGTCCTAAGTGCAGGACTCTGCACTTGTCCTTGTTGAAGCTCATCATATTTCTTTTGGCCCAATCCTCTAATTTGTCTAGGTCCCTCTGTATCCTAGCCCTACCCTCCAGCGTATCAACCACTCCTCCCAGTTTAGTGTCATCTGCAAACTTGCTAAGGGTGCAGTCCACACCATCCTCCAGATTGTTAATGAAGATATTGAATAAAACCGGCCCCAGCACCGACCCTTGGGGCACTCCACTTGATACCGGCTGCCAACTAGACATGGAACCATTGATCACTACCCATTGAGCCCGACCATCTAGCCAGTTTTCTATCCACCTTACCGTCCATTCATCCAGCCCAGACTTCTTTAACTTGCTGGCAAGAATACTGTGGGAGACTGTATCAAAAGCTTTGCTAACGTCCAGAAATAGTACATCCACTGCTTTCCCCTCATCCACAGAGACGGTTATCTCGTCATAGAAGGCAATTAGGTTAGTCAGGCATGACTTGCCCTTGGTGAATCCATGCTGACTGTTCCTGATCACTTTCCCCTCCTTTAAGTGGTTCAGGATTGATTCCTTGAGGACCTGTTCCATGATTTTCCAGGGACTGAGGTGAGACTGACTGGCCTGTAGTTCCCTGGATCTTCCTTCTTCCCTTTTTTAAAGATGGGCACTACATTAGCTTTTTTCCAGTCATCCGGGACCTCCCCCGATCGCCATGATTTTTCAAGATAATGGCCAATGGCTCTGCAATCTCATCGGCCAACTCCTTTAGCACCCTCGGATGCAGCGCATCCGGCCCCATGGACTTGTGCTCGTCCAGCTTTCCTAAATAGCCCTGAACTACTTCTTTCTCCACAGAGAGCTGGTCACCTCCTCCCCATACCGTGCTGCAGAGTGCAGCTGTCTGGGAACTGACCTTGTCTGTGAAGACAGAGGCAAAAAAAGCATTGAGTACACTAGCTTTCTCCACATCCTCTGTCACTAGGTTCCCTCCCTCATTCAGCAAGGGGCCCACACTTTCCTTGACTTTCTTCCTGTTGCTAACATACCTAAAGAAACCCTTCTTGTTACTCCTAACATCTCCGGCTAGCTGCAACTCCAAGTGTGATTTGGCCTTCCTGATTTCACACCTGCATGCCTGAACAATACTTTTATACTCCTCCCTGGTTATTTGTCCAATCTTCCACTTCTTGTAAGCTGTTCTTTTGTGTTTTTGTCCTGCTGACTCAATGTGTGGCCCCAGGCCTCATTCAGCACAAACCACTGAATAGAAAATTATTCATTTTCCTCCTGGGTGTTCTGATGGGGTGTTGCAACCTAAGTTCCCTCTAAAGGTACGTCCATACTACCCGCCAGGTCGGCGGGTAGCAATCGACTTCTCGGAGTTCGATATATCGCGTCTCATCTAGACGCGATATATCGAACTCTGAACATGCTCCCGTCGACTCCGGAACTCCACCACCGCAAACGGCGGTGGCGGAGTCGGCAGAGAGCGCGGACCGATCAGCGGCGTGAGGACGGGTAAGTACTTCAAACTAAGGTACTTCGAGTTCAGCTACGCTATTCGCGTAGCTGAACTTGCATACCTTAGTTCGAACCCCCCCCAGTGTAGACCAGGCCTTAGATGCATGGCCATGCAGCTGCCTATTAAGCCCCAGGCAGGGGCTCAGGGCTGCAGCGGGGAGATGCCTCTCCCCCAGCATGGACCAGCTCGGATTTGCCAAGGCCGGGAAGAGGGCCCCCTCCTTGGCCCGGCCCTTCTGGAGCTACCATGGTGGGAAGAGGCACCTCTCCCCTGGCCCCGAGCTAGTGCGATGAGAGAGGGCTGGGGGAAGTCCTCTCTCCCCACTGCAGCCCTGAGGCAGCCTGCACCCCCAACCCCGCATCCTGGCTCCACCCCCAAGCCTGCACCCCCACCTCTGCCCCAGCCAGGAGCCTCCGCCCGCACCCCAAGCCCCGCATTACAAGCACACCCCCCAGCCGTAACCCCAAAACAGAGCCCCCACCCCCCCCCCCCAGCCCCAGGCCTGAGCCTTCTCCCGTACCCCCAACTCCTCATCCCCAGCCCCACCACATGCATTTTATTATGTGCACCAATATGAAGGTGATGCTCCTCCTGCAAACCCAGAATTGCTCCCTGACCTCACCCTGGGGCAGTGCTGCTCCACACCTCCCCCAGCACGCGGCTGCAAAGACACGTGGCTGAAGGACACAATGGGAGGGGCAGCAGAAGCACATGAGCTGTAACAGGTAAATGGAGGGCCAGGCAGGTATGGGTACCATGAGGCAGCAGAGACACATGGGAGGACTGAGGGGTGAGAGGCAAATGGCGGAAGCTGCGGGTCGTGAGGCCCCTGACATATTTACGCACATATCTATAAATGGAAACTACTGGTTCTCTGCTTGCAAATGTTAGCAGGTCCACCTAGTATCTGAGCAACTCACAATATTTTTATTGGTTTCTCATCCAACACCCCTGTGAGGTAGGGCAGTAGGATCCTCCTTTTACAAATGAGGAACTGAAGCACAGATGGACTAATGCCCAGATCCATTGATTACCATGGAAATTTGGATCCTGAATATCTTCATGGACCTCAGCCAAAGTGACTTGACCAAGGTCGCACTGGTAGAGGAAGGAACTGAACCCAATAGTCTCAACTCCCAGTCCAGCCCTTCATCATCAGACTTACCCATCATCCTGCATTCCAGCCTCTCTGAAATCTGGTTTAAATTAACCTTGTAGCATTCTCTCATGGAGCCAACCCCCTAAATTGTGCCATCCTGATTCTCCAGTGGGTTTCACACCAGAAATACATAAGTGCAGACAGAAGCCCCTTTGGGGATCAGAAAGAGCCAAAGATGTGGGCCCTGCAAACACCCCGCACTCCCCTCTGTTCATTCGCTGCCTCGGGTGCAGTGGGAAGGGATGTTATAATCCCTGAACTGAGGGCCCTGTTACTGCTACATGGGGAACATGAGAGTAGACCAGGGGTGAGAGGGATCTGCTGGCTTCAAGCAGAACCAGCCCAAGCAGCTCCTAAGGCAAATGCTGAAAAAGTAGGCAGGGAAATGTCTCTCTCTGCAAAAGCTTTGACTGCCATGGCACATGCAGTGGAAAACCCCTACATCTGCACCGTGCAGTATTCACATTGTGCCCTGTGAAAACGTCACTCCCCTCCTGATAAATCCCAGCCAGTTCTCGAGGGGCCCCACTTCACCCGTTAATCCAGTCAGCTGCTTTGGCCACTCTCTGCTCTCTCCACATCTCCTGTCTGCACCACTCAGTGATTGTCACATGCTGCCTGCAATGAAACAGGATCCTGGGGTGACCTGCCATATCACACAAAGGCAAAGATGTTCCCATTGCCGACCACAGGCCGGGCAACAATCATTTACAAAAAAGGGCCATGGGGTGGGGAGCACAAAGGGACACAGATCACAGCCGGGTGCGCAGGGAGAGGGGCAGCCATGGAACAGGGCACTCTCTGTAATAGGGTTACCAGATGTCCCAATTTTATAGGGACAGTCCCGATTTTTGGGTCTTTTTCTTATATAGACTCATATTACCTCCCACCCTCTGTCCTGATTTTCACACTTGCTGTCTGGTCACCCTACTCTGTAACCATTACAAAATGCAGCTAGGATCTCCTATCTTCTGGTGTTGCCACATGCTCTGTTTGGAAGAGGAACCTGACTGCATAGAACATGGGACACTCTGGGGATGGGGATGTTCTCTCACAGCCCAAGATCGAGACCATCACACCCCGACTCACCCTGGCTTCTGCTTTAGAGTCAGAGGAAAACACCATCTTCAAAGTAAGCGCCGAACCAGCCCAGTCACATCCTAAGAAGAGACTGATGCAGGTGTGACTTGAAGGTTACTCCTGAGCAGGGGCGGCTCTAAAAATTTGGCCGCCCCAAGCACTCATGCCCGGGGCGCCCCGAGCAGCGGGTGCAGCGGACCTGCTGCGGGCATGACTGCGGAGGTCCGCTGGTCGCGCTGCTCAGCTGGACCGCCCCCGCAGCTGCGGACGGTTCGCTGGTCCGGCGGCTCCGGTTGAGCTGCCGCAGTCATGCCTCGGGAGGTCCAGCCGAGCCGCGGGACCAGCGAACCGTCCGCAGTCATGCCTGCGGCAGGTCCGGTCGTCCCGGGGCTCCGGTGGACCTCCCGCAGGCATGACTGCGGCAGGTCCACCGGCCCAGCCTGCCGCCCCCCTGGGAAAGGGCCGCCCCAGGCGGGTGCTTGCCCCGCTGGGCTCTAGAGCCGCCCCTGCTCCTGAGGTACCTTTGTCACATATGACTGAATTCAACTCCCATTAACATCAATGGAAAGACTCAGTTCGACTTTGGTGGGCTTTGGTTCAGACCTACAAAGCTGGGGTGACCTGGTTGCTCAAGTTGTTGCTACAGAGCACTGTTGGGTCCCTAGTCAGCTCTGTGTTTGGCTGTTACATGAGGAGGGGCACCTGCAGCCTGCTCAGCACCCACAGGCAAGTCACTGGTAACAATCGAACACTAGCCCCACAGGAGGCCTCCCTTCCCTCAGCGAGGCTCTGGCAGGCAGCTATCTCTAGTCAGGTCCTGGGCCCGGGCAGACTTCTCTCACTCTGGGAGCAAGGGGTTTAGGCTCCCTCTCAGCCAGCTCTTACCTTAGCTGGGCAATCCCCTTTTAACCCTTCCCTCCAAGCCTCACTCCTTCTGCAGGTGTAGCAAGGAAGGGCTAAATAAGACCACAACAGTTTGTTAAGCCAGTTTGAATTTTGCACACACACACCCGTTACAGCCCATTCCTGTCCCTCTGCAGTCAATGAGATGTGCATTGACTCAATGGCAGCAGTATTAGGCCTACAGAGTGAGTGAAATTCCTTAGTAAGGTTTAATAGGCTCGTCACACCAGCTTTGCTGAAGCGCAGTTGTCTGAGGATGGGGCCGTGCAGGGAGAATCACACAGAGTGTGTTAGGGTCAAATTCCACCTTGAGTTACCCCTGTGCAGCCCCTTTGGCTTTTGCAGGAACAACCCTGCACTGGCAGGAAGATCATGGGTCTTGTCCAGGCATAACTTCTTTGCATCCGAGGCATTACACAGATGTAACTGAGGCAGAATTTGTACTTGCCTCGCAACAGAGGAATTACCATATAAACCAATCCAGGATTAGCAGGATAATCTACTGCATGGCCTGCTTCAATTGCTATGAATTCATACACTAAAAAATCCAGTGTAGGCTCCTCAGAGTGAAGAAACATTTTTTAATCACAAGACAAACATACTTGGTAACCCCCAGAGGCCAAGAAGAGACAAGGAGCATAAGGAAACAGGTGGGTGACACCTTCTTGGCACTCTCATTGCTAGTTACTCTTCAGCTAAGCATTATCAGTCACCAAGCAACACCTGGAGGCAGACAGGGCCTATCGCATTCTGTCTCTGCATGCATAGAATGCTCAGATTTCATGGCCAATAACTTCTCCAATAGTTCTTGGACTATCCCTACAATTTCCTCACTCCCCAGGATTATTTTCAAGACTTTCCAAATTTCTGTTTACACAATCGTATGGTGTGGGAATGCTGCACAAGTGCCCACTGGGTGTGTAATGGCTCTTCACCTATAGTCACCCTTTGTAACGTAGTTTAGGATTCTCCCAGAGGCCCCTTTTCAGTTATGGAGGGAAAAGAGCTGCCCCATAGCTAAGCCTGTGTTGCAGTTTACAGCTGATTTTTCCAAGCATTTAAAAATCCATGTGCAGTAGCAGATTGGCCTGAAAATTGCTAGGGTGGAGTTGTTGGTTGAAACTTGGACTCATTTAGTCAAGTGGCTCTTGGGCTACAGCCCCCTACTATCTCCAGCCCTCCCCTCTCCCACATGACCTGCTTTTAAAATGTATATTTTCTTCTAACTCTATTTTGCTCAGAGCCAGATAAAGCTCAGGTTCATCTTCTGCCCAGGCCAAGCACACCTCAGCTCTATGTGTTTCACTCAGACCCAAAGTGTGTGTTTGGGGGTATTTTAATCAATGCGTACTAGGGTCTGTGGCTCCGTTGTAGCTGTGAGAGCAAGTGAGTGGCTATGAAGTTGTCAAGGTTTCCTCCCCCACTCTGAACTTTAGCGTCCAAAAGGTGGGGACCTGCATATACCCTTCTAAGCTTAATTCCTAGCTTAGATCTGATAGCGCTGCCACCAACCAAAAATATAGTGTTTTGGTACACTTTCCATTCCCCCCAAAACCTTCCCTGGGGAACACAGATCTAAATCCTTTAGATCTTAACACAAGGAGAAATTAACCATTCCCCCATCCTTTTCCCCCCAGACTTTCCCCTCCCTGGGTTGCCTTGAGAGGCTTCACACAGATCCAAACTCCTTGGATCTTAAAACAAAGAAAAATCAATCAGGTTCTTAAAAAGAAAGCTTTTAATTAAAGAAAAAGAAAAGGTAAAACTTATCTCTGTAAAATCAGGATGGGAAATGCTTACAGGGTATTTAAATGTATATAGCCAGAGAAATCCCCTCTAGCCTCAGGTTTAAAGTTACAGCAAACAGGTAAAAATCCTTCCAGCAAAAGAAACATTTACAGATTGAGAAAACAAACATAAGACTAACATGCCTTCCTGACTAGGTACTTACACATGTGAAACATGAGACTGATTCAGAAAGATTTGGAGAGCCTGGATGGATGTCTGGTCCCTCTCATGTCCCGAGAGCGAACAACCCCTAAAACAAAGAACACAAACAAAAAAGACTTCCCTCCACCAAGATTTGAAAGTATCTTGTCCCCTTATTGGTCCTCTGGTCAGGTGTCAGCCAGGTTTACTGAGCTTCTTAACCCTTTACAGGTAAAAGAGACATTAACCCTTAACTATCTGTTTATGACAGAAGTAAATGTCTTCACTTGTGCCTGCTAAATTAATCGTGCACCAGGCATAATTAGAACAGCCAGCAGCATCTGTCCAGGCACATGCAACTGGGTGATTGGCCATTAATCATCTCCCTGTCCTGCTTCTTTATTTTCCACTCCCAAATGAATCTTCACAGTTCTTTGTGGCCACCTACAGCACATTTCTGATAAAGCCATGAGCACCCAGAGAAGGGTAAATGAACCCTCTTTTAGCTGCCCAAACTATCATTCTGCCTGCGCAAGCTTTTTGACCATAATGAATAAGAAACTGGGACCCTGAGAAAGTGGGCTGGGAAGCATCCTTGAGGACTCCCCCAGCCTTGGACAATGGGAAAATTCTTGTGCACAAGAACAGAACAAACTTTGGCAAGAAATACAAACTCTGAAGTACAGCATCAGTTCTTGATTCATGAGCTTGGTTGGACTCCAGCCAAACTGACACAGAAACGAACATCTGGCATAAATAAATGTTGGAGATGGACACAGAAAGCCATCAATAGCTGTGGGATTGTGTAAAACTGGAAGGGTGGGAGGAAGAAACATACAACAAAGAGTGACTGAGCGATTGGGACAGAATCATAATTCCACATTGGATCCCAGGATGATGGAGTCTCGGAATGGTGGGATCCCTCTTAGGAGGGCCAGGTTCTCATCTGTTCCTGGCTGCTGACCCAGCTAGTGGCAGGGCAGCCAGGCCAGAGCCGTGTTGGTGCAGTGGCTCCCACTCGATACCTTGTCTATAATTCTATGTCTAGATTGGGTTTTATCTTTTTCACAGCATTCAGCTCTGCCCGCATTCCTGTAGTTAATGCAACATGGGTGAACCCATGGGGAAAATAAGGAGAGAAAAGGACATGCTAATTCTCTCTGCAGACATGAAGCCTGAGCCCACAGTCCCTGTCACTGTGCTGCCCACCACTGGGGTCTTTCCCAGCTGCCTGCCAGAGCCCACAGGATCTGTGTCATTGTCACTGCCCTGCCAGAACTTACTGACAGTGGGTGTGATTCACTTGGGGGCGGGGTGGTGCATCACTGGTGCAGTCTGTAGCCTAGACTGCTCCCCCCACACCCCAGTCACCCTGCGTGCGAGCTCTGGGCCGGGACAGCAATGTCCTTTCTGCACGTAAAGGGCTGGATTGTGCAGACTTTGCTCAGGGTGGGGAGCGATGACTGACACGAACAGTTCTATTGATCGCTGTGGGGCTACTCAGCACTCACAGGTAGCAGGGGCCGCAAAATCCAGCTCACAGAATCTCTCCATGGAAGCAGCCTGATCTCAGCTCTCAGTGCTGCACAGGCTCCTCACACCCACTCCTCACAGGCCTAGGTTAGCCCAGATGCTGTGCTGGCCTAGGATAGGTGGCACACCATGCACTCTGCCCCAGACATAGATCTCCATGCTTCTCCACACCCCCTACATGGAGGCAGGAGGATAGTATGGAGTTCGCTATACCTGCTTTCTACAACCCAAGGATTATTCTGTCAGGCAGATAATGTAATGCAAATTTTTCAAAAAGGTCTCTAGAGGCAACCCCTGCAATTATAGGCCAATTTGGAAGGAACTATTGTAAAAAAACAGAATTATCAGACACATAGATAAACATGATTTGCTGGGAAAGAGTCAATGGCTTTTGTAAACAGAAGTCAGGCCTCACCAATGTATGAGAATTCTCTGAGGGAGTCAATAAGCCCATGAATAAAGCGGATCCAGTGGATACAGTGTATTTGGATTTTCAGAAAGCCTTTGACAATGTCCCTCACCAAATGCTCTTAAGGAAACTAACTAGCCCTGAACTAAGAGGGAAGGTTCTTTCATAGATCAGTAACTGGTTGAAAGATGGGAAACAAGAGTAGGAATAAACAATCAGGTTTTTTTTCACAATGGAGACAGGTGAGCAGCAGGGTTCCTCAAAAATCTGTACAGAGATCTGTGCTGTTCAACATATTCATCAATAATCTGGAAAAGGGGATGAACAGTGAAGTGGCAAAATTTCCAGATGATACAAAATTATTCAAGATAGTTAAGTTCAAATTACACTGCCAGGAGTTACAGAGGGATCTCACAAAACTGAGTGACTGGGCAACAAAATGGCAGATGAAATTCAGCATTGACAAATGCAAAGCGATGCACGTTGGAAAAAATAATCTCAACTATACAATCCTGCAGCCCCGCTCCCCAGCAGAACCCAGGGACCCTGCCGTCCCACTCCCGTGCTGGGCGCAGCAAGTCCCACGGTCCCGCTCGCCCGGCCGAGCGCGGAAGTCCTGTTGCCCCACCACTGCGGCCAGAGCACCGCAACCCCGCGGTCCCACTCTCCCAGCCGGAGCCCCACAACTCCGCCGTTCCGCTCCCCCAGCCGGAGCACCTCAACCCCCCAGTCCCACTCTCCCTGCTGGAGCCCCTCAACCTCGCGGTCCCGCTCCCCCGGCCGAGCGCGGAAGTCCCGTGGCCAGGGCCAGCTCTAACATTTTGCCATCCCAGCGAAAACAAAGCGCCGCCCCGCCCGAGCATCGCGCCGCCCGCCCCAGCGTCACACCGCCCAAGTCCCCGCCCCCGAGCATTGCATCGCACCACCCCAGTCCCCCGCACCCGCCAGCGCCGTGCCACTGAAGCCTGCCCCAGCCGAGCGCCACGCTGCTCAAGTCCCCAGCATGGCACCACATCTCCCAAGCCCGCCTCCCCCAGTGCCGCCCGGCCAAACCAAAACAAAACAACCCTCCCCTCAGTGCTGCCCGGTCCCAAGGTGCGGCCCAAGCACTGCTTGGTAGGCTGGTGTCTGGAGCTGGCCCTGCCTGCAGTAACCCCTCAGTCTCAGGGTCTCCCCTCCTTGGGGAACCTCCAACCCACTATCCCCACCTCACATCAGTATACAGCTACTGCCAGTCATCGTCTAGCCCCCACGCCCTGGGGCAGGCTGCAGGATCAGCCACTCATCACCAGCAAGGAGGGTCTGGACCTGCTGCCTTGGCCTACCCCTGGGCTGCCCTCTGCAACCCCCAGGACCTCTTGGCCTTATGCTAGGCCACAGCCTGGGGCTTTCCAGGCAGGAGCTCCCCAGCCCAGCTCCACCCAGGCCCTTCAAGCAAGAGCGAGAGAGAGACTGATCCTTTCAGTGTCCCTGGCCTTCTTATAAGGCCCTGTCGCTCAGTTTGGGGCATGGCCCCAGCTGCAGCCACTTCCCCCAATCAGCCAGGGTTTTACCTTGCCCAGCCCTCTGCAGGGCTTTTCCAACCCCTTCCAGGCTGGAGCAGGAGGGGGGGTCATCCCGTTACACAGCACAGAGATGAAAGATTTTCTTTCTATTAAAAAAAAAAGGAAATTAACAAACAAAAACCCTTCATTTAATGTTACTCACATTTGCTTTCATCAATAAAATCATTAGGAAATACAAAGTCAAGGCTTTTAAACAGGATGGAAAGGTTACAAAGTGAAGCATTCTCAGGTTAGCAAATGTCCAAAGAAGTGTTGCCCTGGCACCCTCAATTCCGTCCTCTTGTGCATTTGCAGGATGATGCAGGCTTTAATGACATGATCCCATAGTATTTTTTTCCCACGGGACCCCTTTCTTATTCAGTGCACAGGGGTTTATGCTCTGGGGCTGTGTATTGAAGGAGTCTTTGGCCTGTAGGATCCCTGCCTCATTTCTTGCAGAGTTAATGTTGCACAGGCAATGCTCATTCTGGTATTTCCTAACTTGAGAGTGCTTCACTTTGCAGCCTTTTAGTCCTCTGTGCATTTCCTAATGTTTATAGCGTGCTTTACTGAGGAGAACAGTCTCCATAACAAAGGGCTAGGTTATTTTTGTGTGCATGTGATGTCTCCATTTTTTATCTGGTCAGTGTCACTAGTGTGCGCTTTACGAGACAGGAAAGTAAGGACACTCCTGATACAAAGCCCCTATGATCTAAGGAAGACTGACACATACAAAGAAAGCAGGAGATGTAAGAACTAGAATGTTCTTTCTTTCTTCTGATGAATAGTCATTTATTTATTATGAATTATTATTATGATTAAAGAAAGGGTGGTGGGTTGGGGAACTTGTGTGGTGAGGAGGTTCTATGCAGAAGTTTCCATTGTTTGGCACATGCAGCTGATCTGAAGTGCCGCAGTGCTAGGTTTTGGGTAGCAAGCCCCCTCACAATGGCAAAAAACCTTTTCAGAACTCTGATGCAATCTTCTCTTGATGCTCATCATCTCTGGTGGCCTTTAACCTTAGGCTCATCTCAAGCTCTTTCCACCTGTGGAATGCTCTCTGCTGATTTGCTGCCTTCTCGTGGCATGCCACATTTCTAGCCAGATTTGTCCAGTCCTTTGTTCCTGTAGAACTCAGTGTGGCTGGAACATTAGACTAGAAGAGTTTGCAACAAAAACAGTATGCAGTATTCTGGGTTTTTGAGTTCATAAGCCATGGCCTCTCCACTTTGTCACCATTGGGGATTTCACACCAGGAATGTGTTGGATGGAAACTTCTATTTTCATTGTCTTTGGGGAATGTGAAGTTTTTCACTTGCTGTGGCCCAGGCAGTACAAGGAAGTCCCTCAGGCTACTGCTCAAGTGGGTCCACAGTCCTGGATCATCTAGATTTAAGGAACTGAACTCAGCAGCAGCTGTTTCTTGTGCCTCCACCACACTCTTCTCTGAGCTATACTTTTCTTCAGGAATGTGCATGGTTACATCCATCTGAGATGGAGATATGGATGCTGCAGTAGCTGCCAGGTCTCCTGCACTCTGACTACCTGGAAGATCAGGCATCTCCTCACCACTCACATCCTCACTGGGGCCAGAAGGCTCACCATGAACATTTTTGTCTATGTATCTCAGGAGAGCTCCTTCCTGCTTAGACAGAAAAGCTTCCTTTGCTTTCTTTCTTTTTCTGAATGCTGCCTCACAGGGGGGTTTTCTTCTTTCACTCATGACTGCTGTTCTGTGCCAGCTAGAGTGGCAGGGGACAAATAAGCGGGCTGGTAGCAGGGTCTGAATGAGGGAAGATATCAGCATCTTAAGGGCCTACTCGGCTCCTACTACTTCAGTTGACTGCCTGTTCTCCTCAAGCGGGTTCAGGGAAGCAGCAGGAAATAGGAAGCTTCCTGACAAGCTGGTGTTAGTCCAGACTCCTGGGGGTGCTCGAGAGGAACATTAGAGGCTCCTCCTCCTCTCTCTCCCTGCAGCTCCTGCTGCTTTCTGTTATTCCCTCTCCCCTTTTCTCCTGCCTGCCTGTTATGTCTCTTGTGCCCCCTTCCTCCAGCACAGCACTCCACCATCTCTGTGCATCTACAGCAGAGAGAAAACATATGCACCAGCACCAGACACAATTTTCTACGCTCTGGGTCCTAGTGGTGCCCTGCCACAGTTTGGCACCTGCGGCAGCCACCTCAGTTCGCCTCATGGTAAGGCCAGCCCTGTCCTGTGGGCACGGAGAACCTAACTCCCATTGAGGTCAGCTAGGGAGGCTGGATGTGCACATTGCAGGAAATAGACGGTCTGGGCAGCATAATCCACTGAAAAAACTGCGACTTGCTAATTGCAACCCAGGCTCTCCCTGTGTGGCTCTTCGTCCTGCCTCTGTTGGCTGGAGCATGAGCAGAGCTTTCAGAGACAGCTGCTGCGGCTGTGGCCAGCCAGTGAAGCGTGTTTCCCATCGTCTCTCTTCTGGCTGTGGATGTTTGACTGCAGCAGCTCCGCAGAGGTCCCGTCTCTCTCTCTAAAGTCCATTCTCCTCTTGCTTTCATGGCGCTTCATGGACCATGGAGTAGCCTCAGAAAAACATCCCAGTTGTGGACACATGCACCAGCACCAATTCCCCAAGCCAAAGTCCCCTTTGCAATACAGGAACCAGCCTGGATTGTCTGGAGCGCAGGGTGTGGCCACGGTGACTGCAGACACTGCCCCTGCTGCACAGCGACTTCTGGGACCCTCTGGCCCATCAGCACTCGGCTCTCCCGCATTCTGCTGGCGGCTGAGATCTGTGGGAACAGAAACCCTTTGTAAGAGATGGAAAATCTCCTGCCAGGAACACTCTGTCAATGGCTGCCAGAGGATCCCTGTGAAACCCCAAATGTGCAGCCCTCGTATTCCCACAGGGAGATCTCAGCTCATTCACTTGTCACCCGTGGCCGCAGTCTCTGACAGAGGAATGCAGAGGTATTTTTGCCAATGGTCCCTTCTGCAGCGCCCATAATGGGAGGAGGTTTGGCCTTGTGATGTGAGGCCCGGGTCTGAGAATCAGGGCTCCTGGGTTCTGGGGCTCTGGAATGGGGTGTGGTCTAGTGGGTTGAGCTGGATTTGTTGACAGTGAGTGAGAGGGGCTTGTGCTGAAGGACCCTGGGTCAATCCCCATCAATTCCTGTGATGTCTACATGTGGTCATGATTTTACTTACCTCTCAATGTAGGTTATTTGGCCCATTCCTGGACACACGTGTTACATCTGCTGCTGGCCACCCCTGAGATGTAGGTCCTGACATGGCACATCAAGGTCAATCCAGCAGCTCCCATCCGGTCTTCACCTCCGCAATGGGCGGTGAGCTCTAACCTGACCAGAGAAAGACAGGGTGGTGTTCTTCAGGGAATCTGCTGGTGCTCCTGCATCCCCTGCTCCACCTCACACCCCAACACACTAAGGGTTTTCCTAAGATACCACTAATCTTGGATAAACAAAGCATCTGAGATGAGGTCAGTGTGGGTGGATTTACTGAGCAGACTGGTTCTAATGAAAGAACAGATTTCTCCCCTGCTCTAGGAGATTCCCATAGGAAAAGTCTCAGATGGTTGGGGTGGGGCAATGCAAACCCTCAGCCCCTTGAATGGCAGGAAATCAGGACTCGGGAGTTAAGGGGTGTCTCTGTCCTGCTGGAGGAGCAGATCTGGAGAGCAGGAAGAGCACTAGCGGCATTGTAGGAAAGCCAGTGACTTCTACCTGTGAAGGTGGCTGAAGCTTCTGGCAGACACTAGAGTCCCGGATCCTTACACCTCCTTTGGGGATCCTTTCCCTAGGAATAAAATAAGGACACCACACAGAGAATGACATTGGAATTCCAGGTCTGGGATTCAGGTAAAGGGATGATCTCAGCCAGGCTACGTACCAGGAACCCGATTTTTGCCCCAAGAGCCACAATTACCCAGATGAGGTTTTCTTCCCCATTTGCTTTCAGGTTATTTACTCACAGTATTCATTTGTCTGCTTTGCGGGTCTCCATTCTCTGCAGTTGTTCACTGGTTTTAGTAACAATCTTTCAGTTTTGATTCTCTTTCCTCTTCTTACAGTGTAGCATCTGCTTAGCAATTTTTAAAATAAAAATAAATTTAAACCAAAATCCTGATCTTACATTGAAGAGGAAGGTTTCTGAGAATTTGGCTGCAGAACTTTAGTGTCTGCATATTTCAGTCACTATTAATTATTCAGGTGCAGGTCTGATGCAATCTGCACACTCAAGAATGCCCATATGATGCACGGGGGACCCTTAGAATACCTGTTAAAAGAGAAGAAGAGAGTAGATTAAAGGTGGAAATCAACCAATGCATCAGCACATCTCTGCATCATTGAAGCACCAGGCATGGGGCAAAACAGGCTAAAAATCCCATGGTTCTTTCCCACTAGACAGACATCCAAAAGAAAAGGCTTTCAGACAATTATTTCCTTACGCTCTGGCGGGTGAAATTCAGCCCTGTGCAGCCAGCCAGGGCAAGGTCTGTGCATCACAGCGGGGTTAAGTGGCACTTCACTGACCAGGTGCTGGGAGACTTCGGTGGCACAGTTTTCCTCCTGCATTGGAACAGCTGGCTGGAATCCTGTGAGGTATAGAGCAGAGAGAGGTTAGGGCCACAATGTTCACCTCAGAGGCTGAGCTTCTACAGACTTTTGGGATGTTCCCATCTGAGGAGGAGGATTTTGGCCAGCCCCAGCTCAGAGCTTTCAGTCACTTCAACCAGTGATTCTCTGGCACAGTTGATCTAAAGCAGCTGAACTTTTCAGGCCTTGCCCCATCTCAACCCCCTCCCACCTCGCATTGCCCTCTAACAGCCCTCTCCCTTCTCTTGATCCCTGCCAAGCCCAAATACAGAGCCTAGCCCATGATCCTCCTCTCTTAGACCCTCTCCTCACACAACCCTCCCTACCTTTGAGAGGCTGATCCCTGTGCCTTTACCCAGCTCCTGGAGACATCATGGCTCCTCAGGACAACTGGGCAGTGGGTGGTTCCAACCTCTGTGTGGGGTGCGTGGTTTTCTGTCTAAGCATCACTGAGAGCCAGCCGTCTCGATTTCACAGGATGAGTGAAGTCTAGGCACTTCTTGAGGACTTCCAACCGCCCCATTTATCAATGGCTTCCACCTTATTTGCATTAATGGTAACATCTTCTGGGAGAGGATGTACCCCAAAACTCTGTGGAGAGTTGGCTGGAGCTTCCGCTTTTCCACTTCTGTGTTGAGACCATGCTGCTGAAACCTCTCCAGGTTCGGATGTGCTGCGTGTGATGCTCTGGGTTCTCCAAAAGAGACATATTTCACCCGAATAGATGACACTGTCCCCAAATACATCACTGATGAAGTGTTTCAAGGTCAGGGGACCCTTAGTTAGCTCAACTAGCATATGAGACCGTTAAAATGTCCATCGTCTGTTTTGAAATCTGTCTTCAATTTGTCTCTTGGCCAAACGAGGTTAGATTGGAAATCCTTGCAGATGAAGTTTGATGAAACCCTTTGCAGATTTCCTGTGAGCCAACAATTGTGGGATTCGCAGCAGAGGGTCATGGTTTCAAATGATCACTTTGTTCAGGAGCTGATTGTCTAAAGAGAGGCGTAGCAGAGTCCCACATTTCTTCTTCCCCAAAAGGGCCTGCTCTTAGGACCGGTTTTCATGACTGCACGCAGGGAGATCCACTAATTCTGGTCCCAACAATGCATAAATACAGGGAAAAGCAGCTTTCAACCAAGGTGGTAGGTCAATAGGGCAGTCATAGTCCCGGTGCAGAGTAACGAGTCCACATTTCTTTCCACGTTATCCATGTAATCTTGGTATTTATCAGGAACGCCACCATCAATCAAACCCTAACCCCTCCCCTTGACCCTCCCAAGCCCTACCCGTTGACCCCTTAGTCTCTCCCACCTGTCACCGGAAGTCCCGCCCCATGGGGGGGTTTAACTCCGGGGTCAAGGTGGCCACATGACTGGAAGCAAGGTGTGTCATGTGACCCCTCTAAGAACTCCTCCCACCACTCTCTACCAATCAGGATGGGTTTCATCCCAGAAGGACCACCCTGAGAGGAGATTTGACCAGTCAGGGTGAGTTCCGAGGTGGGGTGACCCATCCAGAAGTGGGTCGTGTGACCCCTCTAAGAACTCCTCCGACCGCCATCTACCAATTAGGATGGGTTTGACCTGATAGGACTGCCCTAAGAGGAGATTTTGACCAATCAGGGAGAATTACGGGGCAGGGTGACCCGTCCGGAAGTGGGCCGTATGACCCCACTAAGAACTCCTCCCAAGGCCCTCTGCCAATCAGAGTGCAGCACCATTACCCCTTAAGTCCCAGCGCCGGACAGATGAGGCCATTTCTTACCAAGGACACATGGTTTAGAAATCGTGGGAAGGCTGCTGAGAGGAAACCTGGACTCCTTCACCATCCCCGTGAGAACTTCAGACTGTCTTCATCCCAAGGGTCTTTGACTATCCACGGAGAAAGCGCTACATCAGCGACAGTGCCGAGGAGGAGGAGGAGGAGGGAGTGACCGAGGGGAGCCCTTCGGCCCAGCAATTGATGGATAAACCGGAACCAGAACCCCAAACCCAACTGCTTGTGAGACACCCCAATGAGCATGGTGACCTCTCTTTGTCCATCCACTTAGAGGTGGAATGCGATTGAGGCTGGGGGGAGTCACCGGTGGACAAGGTGAATGGTAAAGATGTCACACAGGTAAATGAATGATTAAGAAGCAATCGCTTCTTAGCAGATGAGAACCAGGAGTTGTGTAAATCTAAAAACAAACACTGTGGCGCTTACACTGTTTCTGTTCTGAAAATCTCTCAACAGCTCGACAATGCCTTTCTAGACAGCCTGGAAGCCCTGGACAGCATTGCATCAAGCAGGGAAGATGAACTGGGCCCACCTCGGTTTTGCTCAATGCCGATACAAATTGTTGAAGAGGACTCTGAGGATGATGGCCATGAGGGGTTTCGGAGGAGGCTTGGCATAGAACTAACTGAGCCAGTGCCACGTTGTGGCGTAAAAAGTCACGCAGACTATTATGCGCATTGCTATTTATGCTGCCCTTAAGCACTGCCTGAGGAAAAGCTTTGTGAAGATTGCGAGGGCCGTGTCATAGATGCGCCAGGCCAACAGCCCCACGACTGAGTGCCTTGGACTTCAGTGGATATAAACCACAAGCTCTGGGGCCTATGTGCTGAGCTGGGTTTGGAAAGCTGATTAAATACAGTGATTGCCAGAGGTTCTGCTGTGCAATGTCTGTGCCTAAGCCAAGAACATTTAGTGCAAGGGGGGACCGTGTTCAATGCTGTGCAGTTGAGTGGAGCCCCTGACTGTGTTTTAAAGAAAATAACCTGCTTACAGCTGGAGTGGAAAACTTGGAGGCACCTTCTGGGTCATTTTCTTTAAAACACAGTCAGGGCTCCACTCACTCACTGCACAGCATTTCTCCAGTTATGGCAATCATGTGAACAAGGACCCACAAATTGTGGGGTTTTGCTATAAAACCTGTTGAAAAATCTCTATTCAGGGTAAGCCAATTTGCTGGTCCGCCCGGCATGCTCGTAATAAAGGGGCCTCGTGTGATTCTGATCCAAACACAGCGGGGTCATTTATCCACGACACGGCGTGATATTGGCCGTCTAGTCTGCACAAAAGTTACAGATTCCTGCTTAAGGAAAAGACTATTTGTAAGGAATCTAAAAGGATTCAGCTAGAGAATGGTGAGGGGACAAACATGCGATAGAAAACTTGGTAGCTGTAAAATTTAAAATAAACCCTATTGAAAAGGGCTTTGTGACTATCTGTGTTTCTGTTCAAAGGCCTTTGGCCCTTAAATGAGCTAAAAGTGTTAATGAAGCATCTTGGCTTGGTTTCAAGGAGCTGTATGTCTTTTAAATAAAAAATCAATTGTTTGTGAGAAGCTAGCGCTTGTGGGTTTTGAGTGTAAAAGTGACCCATTTACAGCAAAAAGCTGAAATGTATGTTGTGGGTGGGGGGAAAATCCTAAGAAATGTGCTTACAGTAAAACAAGCAGGCTGATCAGACCTGTGTTTGAGTACAATACAGTTGACTTATCCTGTTGAACTGAGTGGGTTTAACCCCCCCCCTCACTGAATAGCCAGGGTGACTGCGATTACTTACCCTTGTTGCCATAGGGTTAAATTTGATGGGGGTGGGTGGGGGTGGATGGTGAGTTCTGATTAATATGAAATGAAATAAAACCTCAGGAATTCGCAGATGCTATTGGACAGTTTCAATATAACTGCTGGAGTTGGCAGAACTCAATTAGATAGTTTCAATATGACCCCAGGAGTTGGTGGAACACTATTGGACAGATTAAATATGGCCCTGGAGTTGGTCGAATGCTCTGGGTCATTCTTTCTAGTAAACACCCCCACCCCAAACTTTAAGCATGAAAGAAACGTGTTTAAAAAAAAAAACCCAAGCCCCAAGACATTCATTGATATCTGCAAAGGGTCCCCAGCTTGAAATGGGGACTGTTCAATACTCTAAGAAGGCCCATAGAATCATTTATTTTAACTTACAGAAAAAGGAAAAAGAAAAAAAGCCCTGTTGTGCAGACAGCTTGGTTCCCCCACCCCAGATCACCACAGGGGGTGCTGCGGGAGGGGTGCCTAAAGTCCTTAAGGATCTATTAGTTCAGAGCCGTGGGGATTAAATTAACCTGCTAGCTACTATGCTGAAGTCTGTTTGAACAATGGGCTAAGATGGTATAAAAACCTCTGGTCTGTTGGAGACTGTCCTTTTCAACAGAAACTTTCTTGGAAGGCTGCTGGACGGCAGACAGAGGTAGGGCTGGCTGGCTTGAACTCTGAAACTATACATTGTATAATGCCACTCTTGTACAATACTCAGGCTGTCTTAGGAAAATCATGGTGCCTATCTTCATTGCAGCATGATCTGCTTAGCATGGACCCAGAACATTAAGCTGCAGTTCACCACCAGGCCAAGGTAAAAACCATTTTAACTATAGTTGTGCTTAATACTGTTTTAAAAATCTTTAAGTATTGCACAGTTTGTATAGGGATTTGGTGGTAATAGTAACTAACATTTTTGCTTGTTCTTTAACCTGAAGGCCCAAACACACATGGGAACAGGACAAGCATGTGCCTGCAACACATGATCCCTTAGTGAAAGGGAACATTTTGCAACTGACTTTTAAATGTATGGGGGTGGGGTTATTGAAAAGTATATGGAGGCAAACTTGGTTTAGTGTGTTTCTAAAGCTGCTAATTTGTGTGTGAGAGGGGTCTGGGCAAGGCATAGGTGTAGGGTTTTAAAAGTACTTGGTTTGTTTCAAAGCAACAGGGTTTTCCTGTGCAAAATGTGGTTTAAAATGGATTTTAAAAGCAGTTTGGTTTTATTCTGCAAAATGAGATGTATTTTAAAAAATGTTGGAGGTTTTGTTGTTTGTTTGTTTGTTTGTTGTTTTTGGTTTATGTTTTAAGTGGTAGAAATAAACTCAAAACTGGTGTTTCTCGTACAGCCTGAACTGGATGATTTGTTTTAAAGCTGTGACTTTTAAACAGAAAAACACCTAATGAATATTTAGTTTTAAGTTTACAAGACGGTTCCATGTGTTTTATAATAATGCTGTTTGCTCCACAGTACGGTGAAAACATGAGAGATCCTTAGAGCAGAGGAAAACAAGCTCAGAAGAAAAGGAACAGAGACAGCTGAATGGAAAATTCACCAGCATCAGTGACTGATGGATGGAAGAAGCCCAGTAAATATATTTTGCTTATTGGTTGGGTTGTTCTGTGAGGTTTTGTATTTGAAGTGAATACATAGGTGTGGGTGAGAAAGATGGTAAAGTTCAGTTTTGTAAAATGGTTCCCCCACCCCACATAGGCACGGGCAACTTTTCTGACAACGCTTAGTCTGCTCTACAAGGACACCTCCTCCAGAACCGCCAAAGAACCAGGAATCTGCTTTGAGACTTTTAACAACGCAAAACAGCACAAGAGTGCAGCTGAAGCATCCAGGCAGTCCAAATCTCATATCAGCAAACCCAAGGGCAAAACAAGACTCTGGTAAACAACAACCACAACTCCAGTTCCTCAGCGGCCACTGCCACAGCAAACCCTGAGAAAACACCCACATTCACAAACCCGGGCATGCGTTCGAGGACTCTGAGCGTGCGCAGAACCACACACATTCACAAACCCGGGCATGCGCTCTAGGGGTTGTGAATAAAACACCAAGGACTGACAAATCATTCTCCCAAAACCATAAGCTCGTCACGCTCCCTATATTCTAGTATTTGGGAACAGTTTGATTGTTCATTCAGAAAACTGATGGGCGCTGTATCCCCAGAGGGCAGGGGCTAAAGCGGCATTCTAAAGAGAGTTGGGAAAAATCTGGCGCTTCGCTCAGAACACTGGTGACCTCTGTATCCTCAGGGGCCTAACGACCGACCACAACTCACTTACTGGATGCTGAAACGAGTCTGTTCTTCAAAGAACCGACTGGGCCGAATACTAAAAGGCTAAACCTTACAGCGCCGAGCTTTAAAGGTGCCTAATGTACGTGAAGCCGAGCGACGAGAAAGTGAAAATCAGTCTGTTTCTACCAGAACAGGGACAGAATGTAAGTGCAACCCCCCAGAAACACCAAAGAGCTCAGAGTCTGTTGCTCAGCAGGTGCTGGATAACGTGAAGAAGTGTTGTATGAAAAATGCATTCGTACTGCTAATGAATCTGGGCCAGGCTAGAAATCTCTCTTCATGGAGCGATCAGGGGGCTTTTGTGTACAAAGGCTCTGTGGTTAATGGTTCTAAAATGCTCGACTTAGTCCGGGCCGTGACCCAGGCGCTCAGTTCCTAGCAGACATGGACCTTAAAGATGGGATGTGTTTAGGAATGTCATGGCGGAGCAGGCGTACCACCTTCTGTCATGGGCACTGCGGCCAGGAGAGCTCTATGGGCGTCTCACGACCTTAACCGTCACTTAATCCAGAGGTGAAAGTAAGCTGGTGCGGGCCAGTGCGGAGTACCAGCCAGAGCCAGTGCGCCGTGCGGACCGCACCGGCTTCCTCGGCGGGATTTAAAGGGCTCAGAGCTCTGGCAGCTGTAGAGAGTCCAGAGCCCTTTAAATTCCCCTTGCAGCTCCAGCAGCTGGGTTGGGGCTGGGATTTAAAGGGCTCACAGCAGGGGGGAAAGTAACTTCCAGGACTTACCGGTACTGCCAGTATCCTGAGGGGGCGTGGCCTCAACCAGAAGAGATTTAAAGATCCTGGGGCATCGGCTGTGGCTGGGAGCTCCAGGGTCTTTAAATTAACCCTGGGCTCAGGGGCAAATTAAAGGGCCCAGGGCTCAGGCCGCCGCGGAGCCCAGGCCCTTTAGATTCCCCGCAGCTCCGGCAGCCGGATTCAGGTGTAGATTTAAAGGGCCCAGAGCTCCCACGGCTGCGGGGAGCACCGAGCCCTTTAAATCTGGCGCCAGCCCGGCTGCCAGAGCTGCGGGGGGAAATTAAAGGGCTCTGGGCTCCCTGCAGCCGCCAAAGCTCTGAGCTATTCAAATCCCTGCTGGGGAAGCCGGTGCAGTCCGGCACGGCATATTGGCTCTTCCTGGTGCGCCGTACTGGTCCGTAATGGCTTATCTTCATCTCTGCTTCAGAGAACCCACGGCTGCGGGGAGCCCAGAGCCCTTTAATTTCCCCCTGCAGATCTGGCAGTCGGGCTGGGGCCAGGATTTAAAGGGCTCAGAGATCCCGTGCCTGCGGGAATCCCAGAGACCTTTAAATACCCCCTGCAGCTCTGGAAGCCAGGCTGGGGCTGCGAATTAAAGGGCTCAGAGCTCCCGTGGCTACAGGGAGCCCAGAGCCTTTTAAATTCCCCCGCAGCTCTGGCAACCGGGTTCGGGTGTGGATTTAAAGGGCCCGGAGCTCCCACGGCTGCAGGGAGCCAGAGGGTTGCCGGGCTGGGGCCGGGATTTGAAGGGCCCAGAGCTCCTGCCACTGCAGGGAGCACCGAGCTTTTTAATTTGCAGCCCCAGCCCGGCTGCGGGCTGCGGTGGGAGGAGGAGGGATTTAAAGGGCTCTGGGCTCCCTGCAGCCGCCGGAGCTCTGAGCCTGTTAAATCCCCGCGGAGGAAGCCGGTGCGGTCCGGCTCAGTGTACTGGCTCTTGCTGCTATGCTGTACTGGCCCATACCGGCTTACTTTCATCTCTGGATCAGAACTCCTATGGCTGCGGGGAGCCCAGAGCCCTTTAAATTCCCCCGGCAGCGCCAGGAGCTGGGCTGGGGCCGGGACTGAAAGGGCGCAGAGCTCCGGCAGTTGCTGAGAACCCAGAGCCCATTAAATCCCCTGCCCCGCAGCTCCAGCAGCTGGGCTGGGGCCGGGATTTAATGGGCTCAGCGCTCCCCGTGGCTGCATAGACCCCAGAGCCCTTTAATTCCCCTCCATGCAGCTCCAGCAGCTGGGTTGGGGCTGGGATTTAAAGGGCTCACAGCAGGGGGGAAAGTAACTTCCAGGACTTACCAGTACTGTCGGAATCCTGAGGGGGCGTGGCCTCAACCGGAAGAGGCCTCCAGCAGTACTGTGAGAAGAATCACTCCCCCTGCTAACCACAAGGGCCTCTCACAATTTAAAGGTCCTGGTGCATCGGCTATGGCTGGGAGCCCCAGGGTCTTTAAATTAACCCTGGGCTCAGGGGCAAATTAAAGGGCCAAGGGCTCAGGCCGCGCGGAGCCCTGAGCCCTTTAGATTCCCCGCGGCGGATTGGGTGTGGATTTGAAGGGCCCGGGCTCCCATGGCTGCGGGAGCACCGAGCCCTTTAAATCTGGCCCCAGCGCGACTGCCGGGCTGCGGGGAAAATTAAAGGGCTCTGGGCTCCTACAGCCGCCAAAGCTCTGAGGCGTTCAAATCCCGGCTCAGGAAGCCGGTGCGGTCCGGCACGGCATATTGGCTCTTACTGCTATGCTGTACTGGACCGTAATGGCTTATTTTCATCTCTGCTTCAGAGGTTCCACGGATGCGAGAGCCCAGAGCCCTTTAATTTTCCCCGCAGCTCCGGCAGTCGGGCTGGGGCCAGGATTTAAAGGGCTCGGAGATCCCGCAGCTGCCAGAATCCCAGAGACCTTTAAATATCCCCCACAGCTCCGGAAGCCAGGCTGGGGCTGCGAATTAAAGGGCTCAGAGCTCCCGTGGCTACAGGGAGCCCAGAGCCCGTTAAATACCCCCGCCGCTCTGGCAGCTGGGTTCAGGTGTGGTTAAAGGGCCCGGGCTCCCATGGCTGCGGGAGCCAGAGGATTGCCGGGCTGGGTCCGGGATTTGAAGGGCCCAGAGCTCCTGCCGCTGCAGGAGCACCGAGATTTTTAATTCCCAGCCCGGCTGCGAGCTGCGGTGGGAGGAGGAGGATTTAAAGGGCTCTGGGCTCCCTGCAGCCACCGGCGCTCTGAGCCCTTTAACTCCCCGCTGAGGAAGCCGGTGCGGTCTGGCACAGCATACTGGCTCTTACCGCTATGCTGTACTGGCCCGTACCAGCTTACTTTCATCTCTGGCTCAGAACTCCTATGGCTGCGGGGAGCCCAGAGCCCTTTAAATTCCCCCCGCAGCTCCAGGAGCTGGGCTGGGGCTGGGAATTAAAGGGGTCAGAGCTCCGGTGGTTGCTGGGAAACCAGAGCTCATTAAATCTCTCCCCGCCCCGACACAGTTCCAGCAGCTGGTTGGGGCCGGGATTTAATGGGCTCAGCGCTCCCTGTGGCTGCGTAGATCCCAGAGCCCTTTCATTCCCCTCCACGCAGCTCCAGCACCCAGGCTGGGACAGGGAATTAAAGGGCTGAGAGCTCTCCGGAGCGGCAGGAGCTCCGGGCCCTTTAAATCCTGGCTCCAGCCAGGGAAGGCTCAGGATCCCCACAGCCATGGGAGCTCCGTGCCCTTTAAATCCACGCTCGAACCCGGCTGCCAGAGCTGCGGGGGGGATTTAAAGGGCCTGGGGCTCCCAGCCACAGACGATGCTGCAGGACTTTTCAATCTTGAGAGGTTCCGCCCCTTCCGGTTGAGGCCACACCCCCTCAGGACTCCGGCAGTTCCGGGAAGTCCTGGAAGTTACTTTCACCCTTGACTAAATCATTCCTTTACCTGTGTTCACCTTGTGCGCCGGTGACTCCCCAGAGCCGCAGTCGCATTCCACCTCTATCGGGGTGTCTCACAAGCAGTTGGGTTTTGGGTTCAGGTTCCGGCGTATCTATCAACGGCTGGGCCAAAGGGCTCCCCTAGGTCGCTCCCTCCTCCTCCTCGGCACTGTCGCTGATGTAGCGCTTTCTCTGCGGATGGTCAAAGACCCTCGGGGCGAAGACAGAGTCCGAAGTTCTCACGGGGGTGGTGAAGGACTCCAGGTTTCCTCTCCGCAGCCTTCCCACAATTTCTAAACCATGGGTCCTTGGTGAGAGATGGCCTTGTCAGTCCAGCACTGGGACTTAGGAGGTGATGGTGCTGCACCTGATTGGCAGAAGGCCCTGGGAGGAGTTCTTAGTGGGGTCACAAGGCCCACTCCCGGACGGGACACCCTGCCCCAGAACTCACCCTGATTGGTCAGAATCCCCTCTTGGGGTGGTCCTGTCAGGACAAAACCGATCCTAATTGGTCGAGGGCAGTGAGAGGAGTTCTTAGAGGGGTCACAAGACACACGTCGGGAAAGGTCACCCTCCTACCCCAGAGCTCGCCCTGATTGGTCAAATCTCCTCTTGGGGTGGTCCTTCCAGGAGGAAACCCATCCTGATTGGTAGAGGGTGGTGGGAGGAGTTCTTAGAGGGGTCACATGACATACCTGGCTTCCAGTCATGTGGCCGCCTTGACCACAAATTAATACCCCCATGGGGCAGGACTTCCGGTGACAGGTGGGAGGGACTAAGGGGTCATGGGGCAGGGTTAGGGTTTGAATTATGGTGGGGCCTTGTAAGGGGGCTCGGCCGTCTCAGGTGTGGCCGGGAGCCAGGCAGCGTCACTCCACGGCCTAAATCTGCAAGTCAGTCTACGAAGGTCCATGGGCTCAGACCCTCAGGCAGGGGCTGAGCAAAAACAAACAGAGTCAGTAGATTAGGCCCCAAGCCTTCAGTCAGGGCGGGGCAACCAACCACAGGTCTCGGCTCAGACCCTCAGGCAGGGGCTGAGCAAACAGAGTCAGTGGTTTAAGCCCCAGGCCCTCAGTCAGGGCGGGGCAGCAAACAGCAGTTCTAGCTCAGACCCTCAGGCAGGGGCTGAGCACACAGCAATAGTTCAGGGCTCAGGTCCTTGGGGGGAACTGAGCACACAGCAATAGTTCAGGGCTCAGGTCCTTGGGGGGAGCTGAGCACACAGCAATAGTTCAGGGCTCAGGTCCTTGGCGGGAACTGAGCACACAGCAATAGTTCAGGGCTCAGGTCCTTGGCGGGAGCTGAGCACATAGCAATATTTCAGGGCTCAGGTCCTTGGCGGGAGCTGAGCGACAGCAATAGTTCAGGGCTCAGGTCCTTGTCGGGAGCTGAGCACACAGCAGTAGTTCACGGTTCAGGTCTTTGGCGGGAGCTGAGCACACAGCAATAGTTCAGGGCTCAGGTCCTTGGTGGGAGCTGAGCGACAGCAATAGTTCAGGGCTCAGGTCCTTGGCGGGAGCTGAGCGACAGCAATAGTTCAGGGCTCAGGTCCTTGGCGGGAGCTGAGCACACAGCAATAGTTCAGGGCTCAGGTCCTTGGCGGGAGCGGAGCACACAGCAATAGTTCAGGGCTCATGTCCTTGACTGGAGCTGAGCACACAACAATAGTTCAGGGCTCATTTCCTTGGCGGGAGCTGAGCACACAGCAATAGTTCAGGGCTCAGGTCCTTGGCGGGAGCTGAGCACACAGCAATAGTTCAGGGCTCAGGTCCTTGGCGGGAGCTGAGCACACAGCAATAGTTCAGCGCTCAGGTCCTTGGCGGGAGCTGAGCGACAGCAATAGTTCAGGGCTCAGGTCCTTGGCGGGAGCTGAGCACACAGCAATAGTTCATGGTTCAGGTCCTTGGTGGAAGCTGAGCACACAGCAATAGTTCAGGGCTCAGGTCCTTGGCGGGAGCTGAGCACACAGCAATAGTTCAGGGCTCAGGTCCTTGGCGGGAGCTGAGCACACAGCAATAGTTCAGGGCTCAGGTCCTTGGCGGGAGCTGAGCACACAGCAATAGTTCACGGTTCAGGTCCTTGGCGGGAGCTGAGCACACAGCAATAGTTCAGGGCTCATGTCCTTGACTGGAGCTGAGCACACAACAATAGTTCAGCGCTCAGGTCCTTGGCGGGAGCTGAGCACACAGCAATAGTTCAGGGCTCAGGTCCTTGGCGGGAGCTGAGCACACAGCAATAGTTCAGGGCTCAGGTCCTTGGCGGGAGCTGAGCACACAGCAGTAGTTCACGGTTCAGGTCCTCGGCGGGAGCTGAGCACACAGCAATAGTTCAGGGCTCAGGTCCTTGGTGGGAGCTGAGCGACAGCAATAGTTCAGGGCTCAGGTCCTTGGCGGGAGCTGAGCACACAGCAATAGTTCTGGGCTCAGGTCCTTGGCGGGAGCTGAGCACACAGCAATAGTTCAGGGCTCAGGTCCTTGGCGGGAGCTGAGCACACAGCAATAGTTCAGGGCTCAGGTCCTTGGCAGGAGCTGAGCACACAGCAATAGTTCAGGGCTCAGGTCCTTGGCGGGAGCTGAGCACACAGCAATAGTTCAGGGCTCAGGTCCTTGGCGGGAGCTGAGCACACAGCAATAGTTCAGGGCCCAGTTCCTTGGCGGGAGCTGAGCACACAGCAATAGTTGAGGGCTCAGGTCCTTGGCGGGAGCTGAGCACACAGCAATAGTTCAGAGTTCAGGTCCTTGGCGGGAGCTGAGCACACAGCAATAGTTCAGGGCTCAGGTCCTTGGCGGGAGCTGAGCACACAAGAATAGTTCAGGGCTCAGGTCCTAGGCAGGAGCTGAGCACACAGCAATAGTTCAGGGCTCAGGTCCTTGGCGGGAGCTGAGCACACAGCAATAGTTCAGGGCTCAGGTCCTTGGCGGGAGCTGAGCACACAGCAAAAGTTCGGGGCTCAGGTCCTTGGTGGGAGCTGAGCACACAGCAATAGTTCAGGGCTCATGTCCTTGACTGGAGTTGAGCAGACAACAATAGTTCAGCGCTCAGGTCCTTGGCGGGAGCTGAGCACACAGCAATAGTTCACGGTTCAGGTCTTTGGCGGGAGCTGAGCACACAGCAATAGTTCAGGGCTCAGGTCCTTGGCGGGAGCTGAGCACACAGCAATAGTTCAGGGCTCAGGTCCTTGGCGGGAGCTGAGCACACAGCAATAGTTCAGGGCTCAGGTCCTTGGCGGGAGCTGAGCACACAGCAATAGTTCAGGGCTCAGGTCCTTGGCGGGAGCTGAGCACACAGCAATAGTTCAGCGCTCAGGTCCTTGGCCGGAGTTGAGCTCACAGCAATAGTTGAGGGCTCAGGTCCTTGGCGGGAGCTGAGCACACAGCAATAGTTCAGGGCTCAGGTCCTTGGCGGGAGCTGAGCACACAGCAATAGTTCAGGGCTCAGGTCTTTGGCGGGAGCTGAGCACACAGCAATAGTTCAGGGCTCAGGTCCTTGGCGGGAGCTGAGCACACAGCAATAGTTCAGGGCTCAGGTCCTTGGCGGGAGCTGAGCACACAGCAATAGTTCAGGGCTCAGGTCCTTGGCGGGAGCTGAGCACACAGCAAAAGTTCAGGGCTCAGGTCCTTGGCGGGAGCTGAGCACACAGCACTAGTTCAGGGCTCAGGTCCTTGGCGGGAGCTGAGCGACAGCAATAGTTCAGGGCTCATGTCCTTGACTGGAGCTGAGCACACAACAATAGTTCAGGGCTCAGGTCCTTGGCGGGAGCTGAGCACACAGCAATAGTTCAGGGCTCAGGTCCTTGGCGGGAGCTGAGCACACAGCAATAGTTCAGGGCTCAGGTCCTTGGCGGGAGCTGAGCACACAGCAATAGTTCAGGGCTCAGGTCCTTGGCGGGAGCTGAGCACACAGCAATAGTTCAGGGCTCAGGTCCTTGGCGGGAGCTGAGCACACAGCAATAGTTCAGGGCTCAGGTCCTTCATGGGAGCTGAGCACACAGCAATAGTTCAGGGCTCAGGTCCTTGGCGGGAGCTGAGCACACAGCAATAGTTCAGGGCTCAGGTCCTTGGCGGGAGCTGAGCACACAGCAATAGTTCATGGTTCAGGTCCTTGGCGGGAGCTGAGCACACAGCAATAGTTCAGAGTCAGGTCCTTGGCGGGAGCTGAGCGACAGCAATAGTTCAGGGCTCAGGTCCTTGGCGGGAGCTGAGCACACAGCAATAGTTCAGGGCTCAGGTCCTTGGCGGGAGCTGAGCGACAGCAATAGTTCAGGGCTCAGGTCCTTGGCGGGAGCTGAGCACACAGCAATAGTTCAGGGCTCAGGTCCTTGGCGGGAGCTGAGCACACAGCAATAGTTCAGGGCTCAGGTCCTTGGCGGGAGCTGAGCACACAGCAATAGTTCAGGGCTCAGGTCCTTGGCGGGAGCTGAGCACACAGCAATAGTTCAGGGCTCAGGTCCTTGGCGGGAGCTGAGCACACAGCAATAGTTCAGGGCTCAGGTCCTTGGCGGGAGCTGAGCACACAGCAATAGTTCAGGGCTCAGGTCCTTGGCTGGAGCTGAGCACACAGCAATAGTTCAGGGCTCAGGTCCTTGGCGGGAGCTGAGCACACAGCAATAGTTCAGGGCTCAGGTCCTTGGCGGGAGCTGAGCACACAGCAATAGTTCAGGGCTCAGGTCCTTGGCGGGAGCTGAGCACACAGCAATAGTTCAGGGCTCAGGTCCTTGGCGGGAGCTGAGCACACAGCAATAGTTCAGGGCTCAGGTCCTTGGCGGGAGCTGAGCACACAGCAATAGTTCAGGGCTCAGGTCCTTGGCGGGAGCTGAGCGACAGCAATAGTTCAGGGCTCAGGTCCTTGGCGGGAGCTGAGCACACAGCAATAGTTCAGGGCTCAGGTCCTTGGCGGGAGCTGAGCACACAGCAATAGTTCAGGGCTCAGGTCCTTGGCGGGAGCTGAGCACACAGCAATAGTTCAGGGCTCAGGTCCTTGGCGGGAGCTGAGCACACAGCAATAGTTCAGGGCTCAGGTCCTTGGCGGGAGCTGAGCACACAGCAATAGTTCAGGGCTCAGGTCCTTGGCGGGAGCTGAGCACACAGCAATAGTTCAGGGCTCAGGTCCTTGGCGGGAGCTGAGCACACAGCAATAGTTCAGGGCTCAGGTCCTTGGCGGGAGCTGAGCACACAGCAATAGTTCAGGGCTCAGGTCCTTGGCGGGAGCTGAGCACACAGCAATAGTTCAGGGCTCAGGTCCTTGGCGGGAGCTGAGCACACAGCAATAGTTCAGGGCTCAGGTCCTTGACTGGAGCTGAGCACACAACAATAGTTCAGGGCTCAGGTCCTTGGCGGGAGCTGAGCACACAGCAATAGTTCAGGGCTCAGGTCCTTGGCGGGAGCTGAGCACACAGCAATAGTTCAGGGCTCAGGTCCTTGGTGGGAGCTGAGCACACAGCAATAGTTCAGGGCTCAGGTCCTTGGCGGGAGCTGAGCGACAGCAATAGTTCAGGGCTCAGGTCCTTGGCGGGAGCTGAGCACACAGCAATAGTTCAGGGCTCAGGTCCTTGGCGGGAGCTGAGCACACAGCAATAGTTCAGGGCTCAGGTCTTTGGCGGGAGCTGAGCACACAGCAATAGTTCAGGGCTCAGGTCCTTGGCGGGAGCTGAGCACACAGCAATAGTTCAGGGCTCAGGTCCTTGGCAGGAGCTGAGCACACAGCAATAGTTCAGGGCTCAGGTCCTTGGCGGGAGCTGAGCACACAGCAATAGTTCAGGGCTCAGGTCCTTGGCGGGAGCTGAGCACACAGCAATAGTTCAGGGTTCAGGTCTTTGGCGGGAGCTGAGCACACAGCAATAGTTCAGGGCTCAGGTCCTTGGTGGGAGCTGAGCGACAGCAATAGTTCAGGGCTCAGGTCCTTGGCGGGAGCTGAGCACACAGCAATAGTTCAGGGCTCAGGTCCTTGGCGGGAGCTGAGCACACAGCAATAGTTCAGGGCTCAGGTCCTTGGCGGGAGCTGAGCACACAGCAATAGTTCAGGGCTCAGGTCCTTGGCGGGAGCTGAGCGACAGCAATAGTTCAGGGCTCAGGTCCTTGGCGGGAGCTGAGCACACAGCAATAGTTCAGGGCTCAGGTCCTTGGCGGGAGCTGAGCACGCAGCAATAGTTCAGGGCTCAGGTCCTTGGCGGGAGCTGAGCACATAGCAATAGTTCAGGGCTCAGGTCCTTGGCGGGAGCTGAGCACACAGCAATAGTTCAGGGCTCAGGTCCTTGGCGGGAGCTGAGCACACAGCAATAGTTCAGGGCTCAGGTCCTTGGCGGGAGCTGAGCACACAGCAATAGTTCAGGGCTCAGGTCCTTGGCGGGAGCTGATCACACAGCAATAGTTCAGGGCTCAGGTCCTTGGCGGGAGCTGAGCACACAGCAATAGTTCAGGGTTCAGGTCCTTGATGGGAAATGAGCACACAGCAACAGTTCTGGCCTCAGGTCCTTGGCGGGAGCTGAGCGACAGCAATAGTTCAGGGCTCAGGTCCTTGGCGGGAGCTGAGCACACAGCAATAGTTCAGGGCTCAGGTCCTTGGCGGGAGCTGAGCACACAGCAATAGTTCAGGGCTCAGGTCCTTGGCGGGAGCTGAGCGACAGCAATAGTTCAGGGCTCAGGTCCTTGGCGGGAGCTGAGCGACAGCAAAAGTTCAGGGCTCAGGTCCTTGGCGGGAGCTGAGCGACAGCAATAGTTCAGGGCTCAGGTCCTTGGCGGGAGCTGAGCACACAGCAATAGTTCAGGGCTCAGGTCCTTGGCGGGAGCTGAGCGACAGCAATAGTTCAGGGCTCAGGTCCTTGGCGGGAGCTGAGCACACAGCAATAGTTCAGGGCTCAGGTCCTTGGTGGGAGCTGAGCACACAGCAATAGTTCAGGGCTCAGGTCCTTGGCGGGAGCTGAGCGACAGCAATAGTTCAGGGCTCAGGTCCTTGGCGGGAGCTGAGCACACAGCAATAGTTCAGGGCTCAGGTCCTTGGCGGGAGCTGAGCACACAGCAATAGTTCAGGGCTCAGGTCCTTGGTGGGAGCTGAGCACACAGCAATAGTTCAGGGCTCAGGTCCTTGGCGGGAGCTGAGCGACAGCAATAGTTCAGGGCTCAGGTCCTTGGCGGGAGCTGAGCACACAGCAATAGTTCAGGGCTCAGGTCCTTGGCGGGAGCTGAGTGACAGCAATAGTTCAGGGCTCAGGTCCTTGGCGGGAGCTGAGCACACAGCAATAGTTCAGGGCTCAGGTCCTTGGCGGGAGCTGAGCACACAGCAATAGTTCAGGGCTCAGGTCCTTGGCGGGAGCTGAGCACACAGCAATAGTTCAGGGCTCAGGTCCTTGGCGGGAGCTGAGCACACAGCAATAGTTCAGGGCTCAGGTCCTTGGCGGGAGCTGAGCACACAGCAATAGTTCAGGGCTCAGGTCTTTGGCGGGAGCTGAGCACACAGCAATAGTTCAGGGCTCAGGTCCTTGGTGGGAGCTGAGCGACAGCAATAGTTCAGGGCTCAGGTCCTTGGCGGGAGCTGAGCGACAGCAATAGTTCAGGGCTCAGGTCCTTGGCGGGAGCTGAGCACACAGCAATAGTTCAGGGCTCAGGTCCTTGGCGGGAGCTGAGCACACAGCAATAGTTCAGGGCTCAGGTCCTTGGCGGGAGCTGAGCACACAGCAATAGTTCAGGGCTCAGGTCCTTGGCGGGAGCTGAGCACACAGCAATAGTTCAGGGCTCAGGTCCTTGGCGGGAGCTGAGCCCACTGCAATTTTCCGGGCTCATGTTCATGGGGGGCTGCGCTGAGACAGCAATAGTTCAGGGCTCAGGTCCTTGGCGGGAGCTGAGCACACAGCAATAGTTCAGGGCTCAGGTCCTTGGCGGGAGCTGAGCACACAGCAATAGTTCAGGGCTCAGGTCCTTGGCGGGAGCTGAGCACACAGCAATGGTTCAGGGCTCAGGTCCTTGGCGGGAGCTGAGCACACAGCAATAGTTCAGGGCTCAGGTCCTTGGCGGGAGCTGAGCACACAGCAATAGTTCAGGGTTCAGGTCCTTGGAGGGACATGAGCACACAGCAATAGTTCTGGCCTCAGGTCCTTGGCGGGAGCTGGCGACAGCAATAGTTCAGGGCTCAGGTCCTTGGCGGGAGCTGAGCACACAGCAATAGTTCAGGGCTCAGGTCCTTGGCGGGAGCTGAGCACACAGCAATAGTTCAGGGCTCAGGTCCTTGGCGGGAGCTGAGCGACAGCAATAGTTCAGGGCTCAGGTCCTTGGCGGGAGCTGAGCGACAGCAATAGTTCAGGGCTCAGGTCCTTGGCGGGAGCTGAGCGACAGCAATAGTTCAGGGCTCAGGTCCTTGGCGGGAGCTGAGCACACAGCAATAGTTCAGGGCTCAGGTCCTTGGCGGGAGCTGAGCGACAGCAATAGTTCAGGGCTCAGGTCCTTGGCGGGAGCTGAGCACACAGCAATAGTTCAGTGCTCAGGTCCTTGGCAGGAGCTGAGCACACAGCAATAGTTCAGGGCTCAGGTCCTTGGCGGGAGCTGAGCACACAGCAATAGTTCAGGGCTCAGGTCCTTGGCGGGAGCTGAGAAACAGCAATAGTTCAGGGCTCAGGTCCTTGGCGGGAGCTGAGCACACAGCAATAGTTCAGGGCTCAGGTCCTTGGCGGGAGCTGAGTGACAGCAATAGTTCAGGGCTCAGGTCCTTGGCGGGAGCTGAGCACACAGCAATAGTTCAGGGCTCAGGTCCTTGGCGGGAGCTGAGCACACAGCAATAGTTCAGGGCTCAGGTCCTTGGCGGGAGCTGAGCACACAGCAATAGTTCAGGGCTCAGGTCCTTGGCGGGAGCTGAGCACACAGCAATAGTTCAGGGCTCAGGTCCTTGGCGGGAGCTGAGCGACAGCAATAGTTCAGGGCTCAGGTCCTTGGCGGGAGCTGAGCACACAGCAATAGTTCAGGGCTCAGGTCCTTGGCGGGAGCTGAGCACACAGCAATAGTTCAGGGCTCAGGTCCTTGGCGGGAGCTGAGCACACAGCAATAGTTCAGGGCTCAGGTCCTTGGCGGGAGCTGAGCACACAGCAATAGTTCAGGGCTCAGGTCCTTGGCGGGAGCTGAGCACACAGCAATAGTTCAGGGCTCAGGTCCTTGGCGGGAGCTGAGCACACAGCAATAGTTCAGGGCTCAGGTCCTTGGCGGGAGCTGAGCACACAGCAATAGTTCAGGGCTCAGGTCCTTGGCGGGAGCTGAGCACACAGCAATAGTTCAGGGCTCAGGTCTTTGGCGGGAGCTGAGCACACAGCAATAGTTCAGGGCTCAGGTCCTTGGCGGGAGCTGAGCGACAGCAATAGTTCAGGGCTCAGGTCCTTGGCGGGAGCTGAGCACTCAGCAATAGTTCAGGGCTCAGGTCCTTGGCGGGAGCTGAGCACACAGCAATAGTTCAGGGCTCAGGTCCTTGGCGGGAGCTGAGCACACAGCAATAGTTCAGGGCTCAGGTCCTTGGCGGGAGCTGAACACACAGCAATAGTTCAGGGCTCAGGTCCTTGGCGGGAGCTGAGCACACAGCAATAGTTCAGGGCTCAGGTCCTTGGCGGGAGCTGAGCACACAGCAATAGTTCAGGGCTCAGGTCCTTGGCGGGAGCTGAGCACACAGCAATATTTCAGGGCGCAAGTCCTAGGCGGGAGCTGAGCACACAGCAATAGTTCAGGGCTCAGGTCCTTGGCGGGAGCTGAGCACACAGCAATAGTTCAGGGCTCAGGTCCTTGGCGGGAGCTGAGCACACAGCAATAGTTCAGGGCTCAGGTCCTTGGCGGGAGCTGAGCACACAGCAATAGTTCAGGGCTCAGGTCTTTGGCGGGAGCTGAGCACACAGCAATAGTTCAGGGCTCAGGTCCTTGGCGGGAGCTGAGCACACAGCAATAGTTCAGGGCTCAGGTCCTTGGCGGGAGCTGAGCACACAGCAATAGTTCAGGGCTCAGGTCCTTGGCGGGAGCTGATCACACAGCAATAGTTCAGGGCTCAGGTCCTTGGCGGGAGCTGAGCACACAGCAATAGTTCAGGGTTCAGGACCTTGATGGGAGCTGAGCACGCAGCAATAGTTCAGGGCTCAGGTCCTTCGAGGGAGCTGAGCGACAGGAATAGTTCAGGGCTCAGGTCCTTGGCGGGAGCTGAGCACACAGCAATAGTTCAGGGCTCAGGTCCTTGGTGGGTGCTGAGCACACAGCAATAGTTCAGGGCTCAGGTCCTTGGCGGGAGCTGAGCGACAGCAATAGTTCAGGGCTCAGGTCCTTGGCGGGAGCTGAGCGACAGCAATACTTCAGGGCTCAGGTCCTTGGCGGGAGCTGAGCGACAGCAATAGTTCAGGGCTCAGGTCCTTGGCGGGAGCTGGACGACAGCAATAGTTCAGGGCTCAGGTCCTTGGCGGGAGTTGAGCAACAGCAATATTTCAGGGCTCAGGTCCTTGGCGGGAGCTGAGCGACAGCAATAGTTCAGGGCTCAGGTCCTTGGCGGGAGCTGAGCACACAGCAATAGTTCAGGGCACAGGTCCTTGGCGGGAGCTGAGCGACAGCAATAGTTCAGGGCTCAGGTCCTTGGCGGGAGCTCAGCACACAGCAATAGCTCAGGGCTCAGGTCCTTGGCGGGAGCTGAGCACACAGCAATAGTTCAGGGCTTAGGTCCTTGGCGGGAGATGAGCACAGAGCAATAGTTCAGGGCTCAGGTCCTTGGCGGGAGCTGAGCACAGCAAGAGTTCAGGGCTCAGGTCCTTGGCGGGAGCTGAGCACGCAGCAATAGTTCAGGGCTCAGGTCCTTGGCGGGAGCTGAGCACACAGCAATAGTTCAGGGCTCAGGTCCTTGGCGGGAGCTGGCGGCAGCAATAGTTCAGGGCTCAGGTCCTTGGCGGGAGATGAGCACAAAGCAATAGTTCAGGGCTCAGGTCCTTGGAGGGAGCTGAGCACACAGCAATAGTTCAGGGCTCAGGAGCTTGGCGGGAGCTGAGTGACAGCAATAGTTCAGAGCTCAGGTCCTTGGCGGGAGCGTCGCGACAGCAATAGTTCAGGGCTCAGGTCCTTGGCGGGAGCTGAGCACACAGCAATAGTTCAGGGCTCAGGTCCTTGGCGGGAGCTGAGCACACAGCAATAGTTCAGGGCTCAGGTCCTTGGCGGGAGCTGAGCACACAACAATAGTTCAGGGCTCAGGTCCTTGGCGGGAGCTGAGCACACAGCAATGGTTCAGGGCTCAGGTCCTTGGCGGGAGCTGAGCACACAGCAATAGTTCAGGGCTCAGGTCCTTGCGGGGAGCTGAGCACACAGCAATAGTTCAGGGCTCAGGTCCTTGGCAGTAGCTGAGCATACAGCAATAGTTCAGGGCTCAGGTCCTTGGCAGGAGTTGAGTGACAGCAATAGTTCAGGGCTCAGGTCCTTGGTGGGAGCTGAGCACACAGCAATAGTTCAGGGCTCAGGTCCTTGGCGGGAGATGAGCACACAGCAATAGTTCAGGGCTCAGGTCCTTGGCAGTAGCTGAGCACACAGCAATAGATCAGGGCTCAGGTCCTTGGCGGGAGCTGAGCACACAGCAATAGTTCAGGGCTCAGGTCCTTGGCGGGAGCTGAGCACACAGCAATAGATCAGGGCTCAGGTCCTTGGCGGGAGCTGAGCACACAGCAATAGTTCAGGGCTCAGGTCCTTGCTGGGAGCTGAGCAAACAGCAGTAGTTCACGGTTCAGGTCCTTGGGTGGAGCTGAGCATACAGCAATAGTTCAGGGCTCAGGTCCTTGGCAGGAGTTGAGTGACAGCAATAGTTCAGGGCTCAGGTCCTTGGCGGGAGTTGAGCACAGCAATAGTTCAGGGCTCAGGTCCTTGGCGGGAGCTGAGCACACAGCAATAGTTCAGGGCTCAGGTCCTTGGCGGGAGCTGAGCAGACAGCAAGTGTACAGGGCTCTGGTCCTTGGCGGGAGATGAGCACAAAGCAATAGTTCAGGGCTCATGTCCTTGGAGGAGCTGAGCACACAGCAATAGTTCAGGGCTCAGGTCCTTGGCAGAGTTGAGTGACAGCAATAGTTCAGAGCTGAGGTCCTTGGCGGGAGCTGAACACACAGCAATAGTTCAGGGCTCAGGTCCTTGGCGGGAGCTGAGCACACAGCAATAGTTCAGGGCTCAGGTCCTGGGCGGGAGCTGAGCACACAGCAATAGTTCAGGGCTCAGGTCCTTGGCATGAGCTGAGCACACAGCAATAGTTCAGGGCTCAGGTCCTTGGCGGGAGCTGAGCACACAGCAATAGTTCAGGGCTGAGGTCTTTGGCGGGAGCTGATCACACAGCAATAGTTCAGGGCTCAGGTCCTTGGCAGGAGCTGAGTGACAGCAATAGTTCAGAGCTCAGGTCCTTGGCGGGAGCTGAGCGACAGCAATGGTTCAGGGCTCAGGTCCTTGGCGGGAGCTGAGCACACAGCAATAGTTCAGGGCTCAGGTCCTTGGCGGGAGCTGAGCACACAGCAATAGTTCAGGGCTCAGGTCCTTGGCGGGAGCTGAGCACACAGCAATAGTTCAGGGCTCAGGTCCTTGGCGGGAGCTGAGCACACAGCAATAGTTCAGGGCTCAGGTCCTTGGCGGGAGCTGAGCACACAGCAATAGTTCAGGGCTCAGGTCCTTGCTGGGAGCTGAGCACACAGCAATGGTTCACGGTTCCAGGTCCTTGGGCGGAGCTGAGCAAACAGCAATAGTTCAGGGCTCAGGTCCTTGGCGGGAGCTGAGCACACAGCAATAGTTCAGGGCTCAGGTCCTTGGTGGGAGCTGAGCGACAGCAATAGTTCAGGGCTCAGGTCCTTGGCGGGAGCTGAGCACACAGCAATAGTTCAGGGCTCAGGTCCTTGGCGGGAGCTGAGCACACAGCAATAGTTCAGGGCTCAGGTCCTTGGCAGGATCTGAGCAGACAGCAATTGTTCAGGGCTCAGGTCCTTGGCGGGAGATGAGCACAAAGCAATAGTTCAGGGCTCAGGTCCTTGGAGAGAGCTGAGCACACAGCAATAGTGCAGGGCTCAGGTCCTTGGCAGGAGCTGAGTGACAGCAATAGTTCAGAGCTCAGGTCCTTGGCGGGAGCTGAGCACACAGCAATAGTTCAGGGCTCAGGTCCTTGGCGGGAGCTGAGCACACAGCAATAGTTCAGGGCTCAGGTCCTTGGCGGGAGCTGAGCACACAGCAATAGTTCAGGGCTCAGGTCCTTGGCATGAGCTGAGCACACAGCAATAGTTCAGGGCTCAGGTCCTTGGCGGGAGCTGAGCACACAGCAATAGTTCGGGCTCAGGTCCTTGGCGGGAGCTGAGCACACAGCAATAGTTCAGGGTTCAGGTCCTAGGCGGAGCTGAGCACACAGCAATGGATTCAGGGCTCAGGTCCTTGGCGGGACCTGAGCACACAGCAATAGTTCAGGGCTTAGGTCCTTGGTGGAGCTGAGCACAGCAATATGTCAGGGCTCAGGTCCTTGGCGGGAGCTGAGCACACAGCAATAGTTCAGGGCTCAGGTCCTTGGCGGGAGCTGAGCACACAGCAATAGTTCAGGGCTCAGGTCCTTGGCAGGAGCTGAGCACACAGCAATAGTTCAGGGCTCAGGTCCTTGGCGGGAGATGAGCACAAAGCAATAGTTCAGGGCTCAGGTCCTTGGAGAGAGCTGAGCACACAGCAATAGTGCAGGGCTCAGGTCCTTGTCAGGAGCTGAGCACTGGTGACAGCAATAGTTCAGAGCTGAGGTCCTTGGCGGGGCTGAGCACACAGCAATAGTTCAGGGCTCAGGTCCTTGGCGGGAGCTGACCACACAGCAATAGTTCAGGGCTCAGGTCCTTGGCGGGAGCTGACCACACAGCAATAGTTCAGGGCTCAGGTCCTTGGCGGGAGCTGAGCACAAAGCAATAGTTCAGGGCTCAGGTCCTTGGCGGGAGCTGAGCGGCAGTAATAGTCGGGCGCTCAGGTCCTTGGCGCGGGGAGCTGAGCGCACAGCAATAGTTCAGGGCTCAGGTCCTTGGCGGGGACTGAGCACACAGCAATAGTTCAGGGCTCAGGTCCTTGGCGGGAGCTGAGGCACACATCAATAATTCAGGGCTCAG